>NC_088683.1:220117096-220420126 GCF_028017835.1 Emys orbicularis
CAAAACCCTGGGTTTAGCAGGCCATTGATTTCACGGCGGGAGGGGGAAGCTAATGAATACAGAACAAATCTATATTTTACATCTTAAGACGACAGTGCAGCATGACTGATAGCCCTCGGCATCTTCTGGGTGCTTGGCAGAAAATACTGGGCGCTTGGCAGTTAGTGTACTAAGACTGATAGCCACTGCAGTATGACGACGATGGATACCAGTCGTAATATACTATCTACTGCCAAAAGGCAAGGGGCTGCTGCTGTGTAGCAATGTAGCCCCACGTTTGCCAGCCCCACGTCTGCCAGCACCCAGATCACCCTTGGCCTCTTCTGGGTGCTTAGCAGAAAATACTGGGCGCTTGGCAGAAAATAGCATACTACGACTGATAGCCATCATTGTCAAGACAGTTCGATAGGACTGAGCATGTCTGCCCAGGTGCCCATGATTGACAGCCACTGCAGTACGATGACGACGGTTACCAGTCGTAATAAACCATCTACTGCCAAAAGGCAAAAGGCAAGGGCTGGTGCAATGCAGCCCTACGGCTGCCAGCCCCACGGCTGCCAGCACCCAGATCGCCGATGAAGGCTACCAGTCATGCTGCACCGTCTACCGCCAAAAGGCAGTTAGCTGCTGCTGCTGTGTAGCAATGCAGTCCCACGTCTGCCGGCACCCAGATGACATATGGTGACGGTGAGCTGAGCTGAGCGGGCTCCATGCTTGCCGTGGTATGTTGTCTGCACAGGTAACCCAGGTAAAAAGGCGCAAATCTATTGTCTGCCGTTGCTCTGACGGAGGGGGAGGGGCCTGACGACATGTACCCAGAACCCCCCGCGACACTGTTTTGCATCATTCGGGCATTGGGATCTCAACCCAGAATTCCAATGGGCGGCAGAGACTGCGGGAACTGTGGGATAGCTACCCATAGTGCAATGCTCCGGAAGTCGACGCTAGCCTCGGTACTGTGGACGCGGTCCACCGACTAGAGCACTTAGAGCATTTTATGTGGGGACACACACAATCGGCTGTATACAACCGATTTCTATAAAACCGGCTTCTATAAATTCGACCTAATTTCGTAGTGTAGACATACCCTAAGTGTCTGATTTCAATAATCATTGTATGGCTATTTTTCTGTAACTATACTGTACGGCCTAAATTCTCAAAACTATCTAATGATTTTGGGAGCCTTGATTTCTGGGTGTCTGACTTCAGATAGTGTGGCCCTGTTTCCAGAACTGGTGAACATCCAAAACTCCAACCAAAGTGAACAGGGGCTGTGGGTACTGAGAATGTCTGAAAACCAGGCCCTAGCTGTCTCAATTTGGGAACTCAAAGTGACCATTCAGACTGGCTGATAATGGTTATCAGTCAGTCCAATTACAGAAATTTGTATAATCACTATATGGTGGTGTTTTTTAAATTAAAAAAGAAACCACGAAAATAACAATTATTCAGCCTGAGAAGAAGGAAGAAGTTACACTCAGAACATGAAGCTGAGATCCACCTTTTCCAATGGTGGCATGTGAAGGCCTTCAAGTTTTGGAATAAATCCCATAGCTTGAATGTGCATGGAGAATGGAAAAAAATCACCTTTTATGGCCACCCGCTGAAATCAATACACTTTCTGCAGAAACCACATAGATATAAACCACAAGCCATTGCACAAAATACCCTTATAAAACAAAAACACAGTATATTGCATGTGGTAGTGTGCATAAAATTATTTTATGTGATTGGTCTAACATAGAGGGTCTCAAACTGGGGGTCGGGACCTCTCAGGGGGTTGTGAGGTTATTACATGGGGGTCGCGAGCTATCAGCCTCCACCCCAAACCCCGCTTTGCATCCAGCATTTATAATGGTGTTAAATATATTTTAAAAGTGTTTTTAATTTATAAGGGGGGGGTCACACTCAAAGGCTTGCTATTTAAAACGGGGTCACCAGTACAAAAGTTTGAGAACTAGACGCTCACTGTATTCACTCAAGCCATTTAAAAAGTGAGAAACTCTCATGGTAATATCCTGATCTGAAGCTAATCTATATGCAAACAATAACAGATTTTCAGGGGGAACATAATCAATACAAAAGTCTTTTTACAAACAAATGAACTATTTACCTTTTCTTGTTGTTTTTCTGTTCCATCTTCCTGTTGGTTTATTCCTAATAACGATGATCTAATTTAATCTTTGATGTCTCATTTCCTCTTTTTTCAAGAATGTTGTCAGAAGGGTATCTTTGTGGAATCCCCTATTTTTGTGACGACTTCTTGAGTTCCAAGCTCTACAGAAAACGAGCAGCAGAGGAGAAGGTGCATGAGATGAGCTCCATGTGTGGCTTTACCTATTCCTCCATGGATGAAACACAGGGCAGAAGTCTCTTTCAGAGGTGCAGGTCTGTGAGCAAGTTCTTTTCTTCAGTCCATTCAAAAGGAAGCAAACACAACGGAAGACAGAAAGAGACTTTACTGCAGGTTATTCAGAGCACAGAGTTTGAAAGGCAAACATCTCCAGTTGGGGATATGTCTGGAGGATCCACAAGTAGAGATACCTACCTGGTTCCTTCTTCCTGTAAAAGCATTTGCAAGAATTACAATGATTTACACATTGCTGGAGGCCATGTGATGCCTATCAGCTCAGTAACAACAGATTTTACCTGTGACAGTGGGATAGGTCCATTTTTGGAGTCATCAGAGATTCCTCCGCCTATGGAATCTATGAGGATGCCAACCAATGACCTCATTCGCAAGCCCGTCCAAGGGTACTCGTCATGCTGGCGAGTGACCAGCATAATGCAACACCAGCAGCCACTCTCCAATTCAATACTGAATGACTACCTAGAGCAGAAAGTGGTGGAGTTGTACAAGCAGTATATCATGGACAGCATGGTCAACAGTGCATCCCCCACTCAGATCCTGGCCTCTGAGCTCATCATGACCAACGTAGACCAAATCAGCATGCAGATATCACGAGAGAGGAATATGGAGACCACCAAGGCCAAAGACATGGTCATTAACTGCCTGTTACGACTGGCCAGTGGAAAAGTATCTAGTGAAATAAGCACCCCTAGTCTGCATATTTCGCAATAAAGCAGCATCAGTATGTAGACTGGTGGCATTAAGGTGGTCTGCAGCTAGAAAGCTTACAGGTTTTGTAAATACAAATGTTAAGTTCTCAGTTTAGTACTTTTCTGGTATTATTGAATTAAACCCTGTTATAACTAATAGTATTGTTATTTGACCAATTTTTGTTGGCCAAAGAGAAAAACTTTTGAGCTACACAGATCTGGTCCTGAAAAAGAGCTCTGTGTGGCTTGAAAGCTTGGCGCTTTCACCCACCCAAGTTGGTCCCATAAAAGATATTACCTCACCCGCCTTGTCTCACTAATATCCTGGGACCCACAAGGCTACAACAACACTGCAAACATTATTGTTATTTATAATTTGTACTGTCGTTGCACCCAGGAGCCCCAGTCTTGCTAAGCTCTCCCTCCTGCTTGGAATCTGCCATTCTATCATTTGTAGGGCCCTACCAAATTCACGGTCCATTTTGGTCAATTTCATGGTCGTAGGGTTTTAAAAATAGTAAATTTCATTATTTCAGCAATTTCAAGCTGAATTTAGGGGGGTGGGACAGCTCAGTGGTTTGAGCATTGGCCTACTAAACCCAGGGTTGTGAGTTCAATTCTTGAGGGGACCATCTGGGGCAAAATTAGTACTTGGTCCTGCTAGTGAAGGCAGGGGGCTGGACTTGATGACCTTTCAAGGTCCCTTCCAGTTCTAGGAGATAGGATATCTCCATTAATTTATTTAAATTTTATTTATAAAATTTCACAGTGTTGTAATTGTAGGGGTCCTGACCCAAAAAGGAGTTGTGGGGAGGTCGCAACGTTATTGTCGGGGGGGTTGCAGTACTGCCACCCTTACTTCTGCGCTGTTGCTGGTGGCGGTGCAGCCTTCAGAGCTTGGCAGCTGGAGAGCGGCAGCTGCTGGCCGGGAGCCCAACTCTGAAGGAAGAGCCACAACCAGCAGCAATGTAGAAGTAAGGATGGCACGGTATGGTATTGCCATCCTTCTGTGCTGCTGCCTTCAGAGCTCGGCCCTCAGTTAGCAGCCACCACTCTCCGGCTGCCCAGCTCTGAAGGCAGCAGCACAGAAGTAAGAGTGGCATGGGAGGGTGTGTTATTGCCACCCTTACTTCTGCGCTGCTACTGGCTGGGTGCTGCCTTCAGAGCTGGGTGCTTGCCATCAGCCACCGCTCTCTGGACACCCAGCTCTGAAGGCAGTGGAGAAGTAAGGGTGGCAATACTGCAGTACCCCTAAAATAACCTTGTAACCCCCCTGCAGCTCCCTTTTGGATCAGGACTCCCAATTTGAGAAACGCTGGCCTTCCCAGTGAAATCTGTATAGCGTAGAGTAAAAGCACACATAAGACCAGATTTCACGGCAGGAGACCAGGTTTCATGGTCCGTGACGTGTTTTTCATGGCCGTGAATTTGGCAGGGCCCTAATCATTTGTACAAGTGTGAACCCCAGCCTTCCTCCCAAACACAGCTGGCTGTGTCCAGATCTCGCAACTATGACTAATCTCTACTGTCTGCCCCAGCTCTATCCATCCCCTTACTTTCTTTGTTTCGCCACCTTCCCTGCCCACTCTCTCTCAAATCCAATCCAAGGTCCATTCTGAGCCAAGTAGGCTCCCCAAGTGTGTGTATGAATTTGTTTTTCTCTGAACTGAACCTTTAAAAAGAACTGGGAAAAGTGATAATGATCTGCAATCACCTGCAGACATTGGTTTTTTTTTGCCAGCTAGCTATATACAATGCAGCTTGGGGAATAGAACTGAGCTTTAGAAAACATAGCACTCTACCACTTGAGCTAAACGAAAATCTTCCTTAACTGATATATGCAATATCCTCTTTTTAGGCCCTTTAATGAATATTTTCTTATGAATCAAGTCGTGTAGGGTATTGAAGGGAGCAGAAAATCGGATTCATCATAGTTGGGAGAATTCCAAACTGCACACTAAAGGCCTGTCCCATTGAAGGTAACGGGACTATTTCCACTGAATGCTTGAGGAAGTCTAAATATCCCACCCAATAGCGGGCAGCAGTACATGTACACAGCAAGCAGTACATTAAAGTTTGGGTTTGTTCTTATTTGTTTCTAATTAACTTGTTTATTCATAATAGTGTCCCTTGCTGTGATCACTGGCATGCACCTCAGATCACAGAGCCTGGCTTTTGATGTACTCTTATAAGGAAGTCCTTCCCACCCCCCAGACTTGCATTCACATTTTTTAGACTCATTTTTTTGTGGAAGGTACTATCTCCTATTATGAGGTTGTACAATAGCTAGCATAATGGGGGGCCAGTCCTTCTGTGTGCTACTGTAATACAATAAATTATTAATAAACACCCACCAGGTATTTTTGCTTTGGCGATTCGTTAGAGCTTAATAGTTGCCTTTGCATCTCTCTCGGTGGGATCTTTTTTACTTTCATCTGTACAGTTTTTTTTTATCAGCCTGTTACATTTTTAAAAAAAATAAACGTTACTTAAAACTTCATTTTGTTGCCGCTCTCTTGCGACAAATTGCTTAGTGATAACATTTATACTTCCCTACTATGTGATAATTTCAGGATGAAATGAATATTTGAAGTAAAAATTGTTGAAATTTGTAGATTTCTAATACCTTTGAAGTGAGGGCCCCATTCAAATATAGGGGCGTTATATCTTGTTGTCATAGCAACCTACTATAATACTATTATGCAGCAAATCAGGAAAGGTAATCTTTCCTTTGTTACAGTTCAGGATACTTCAATGATCAAATGCAATTTACAAATAGAAATGATGCTATTTTCCATCCAAGAAACACATTTTCACGGTAGCATGTAGAGAGTTATGCAACATCAGTTAATAATAAACATCTCTTCAAATCCTTTATGGTCTTCTTTAAACCTGCCCAGAAGAATACGGATATGCTGGGCCCTTTAGAAGCTATTTGCGAATAGCATGTGGAGCACCGCTAGAGTAAGTGAATAATGCAAATTTTTTTTTTACAGATATGCATTTAGATTTTTAAATGAGTTTAGTTTGACCATACTTGTACCCTGGTTTTGGTTGTTTTCTGCTAACATTCAAATGATTGAGTTTTACTGAATCAAATGTTAGTAGAAAATGAATTGCAAAGTCAGAGGCATGAATATTCTTGCCCAAAGTGCTTGCATCCTCATCAAGGCACTGAAATTGTTTCTTGCAAACACTCAGCTCTAAGCATAGCATTTGCTGTTTGGCTTGTGATCACACAATTGACATTTTAATCAGCTGATTCTCATAAGTCCAGAACTTAATTTATTTTTCCTTAATGGTGGGTGCTTGATTAGCAAGTACAGTAAATATGTTTTAAAAAGTGTTTCCACTGAGTCATGTAGCATGGCAGGTATCCCGCAGATTCATGAGATGCAACTGAAACTAACTATAGTGAGAGTTGGTACGTAACCCAGCACAGTTAGATGGCTAAATGAGATACAAGAGATTAATATATTGCAGTTTTGGCTGCTGTCTCATTGGAGTTTTGATTTAGAATTGCATCATTGAAAAGGATTATTAATAATACCTTCTATTGGCAGTAGTGCCCGAGGCTCCATCCCCCTGCCATCAAGTATTTGATGTGGCTACCTTCCGCACAAGAACCTGCCACTCTTTTCTTCAGAATGGAAACAGATGTTACATCAATACAGCCTGCGCTATTCAGGAGTCCCAGTGGTTTAAAGCCCACAATGATCTCCAGAACATCAGCTGCTTTGATCACAAGCCCGTGCAACACACTATATTTTGCCATGCAAAACTTCACTGTGGACTTCAAAGTTGTATCTGTCCAGTCCACTCAGTCAGGGCCGGCTCTAGGTTTTTTGCCGCCCCAAGCAAAAAAATTTTTGGCTGCCCCCCACCCCAGCCCTGGGCTCTCACCCCCCCACCAGTGCCCTCCCCCACTCGCACCCCCTGCCGCCCCAGCCCTGGGCTCTCTCTTCCCCCCCCCCGCACCCCCTGCTGTCCCAGCCCTGGGCTCCCCCCCACCAGTGCTGACTCCACCCACTTCCCCCTCGCCTCCAGCCGGTCCTGCGCTGGCAGGGTAAGGGTAAGCAGCGGGGCTCCCGGGCCGCACCTCAGCCTAGGATCCCTCCAGCCAGGACTCCCACCTCCAGGACTGGCCGGGACCCAGGAGGGCAGAGTTGGGGGACTGCCCCAGCAGGGGGCTGAGGAGCCGGGGCAGGGTAGCTCCAAAGGGAGCGGAGCCCCAGAGTGCGGGACGCAGGCCCTGCACGGCAGCGCCCCGCCTCTATGGCCCCGCTGCTGCTGCTTCTGGCCACCCTGCCGCAGTCCCTGGTTGACTCAGGCCGCTTCGCCCAGCCCTGGCTGCGGCGCTGGGAGGCGGCCGCCCTGCGGCACCTGCAAGCGGCTCCATGTGCCCTGCAGGGCGGCCCCCCAGCCTGGGTGTGCCCCGCTCGGAGCCTGCCCGGCCCAGCCACAAGGTGTGGGTGCTGCTCCCCTGTGGTGTGAACCGCAGTGGCCCGAGGGTGCACCCCGCGCACAACGCGCTACTGCTGCCAGGGCCGGCTCTAGGCTTTTGCTGCCCAAAAAAAAAAAAAAAAAAAAAGATGGCCAGAATGCTGCCCCTGAAAATGTGCTGTCCCAAGCACGTGCTTGGTTTGCTGGTGCCTAGAGCCAGCCCTGCACTCAGTGAACACCATCTTCAAACACTGTAAGAGCACATGTTTCTCCTGTGCTGCTGGTGAGGTGAGAGGGTGCAGATGAGCTTTGTAGAAATAACTCTTAACTATTTGTCTTGGTTTTTGGCCCTGTACAGGTATTGTCAGAACATACTCTCAGTTGCTTTGGAACTGCTTTTTTAAAGCTCCCCTTTTCTTGCTGTGGAAAGAGCAAGAGATAAGTATTCGCCCTAGCCTCCATTTTGAGAAAAGGTTTTGGAATTAGCATCAGCACCTGTGGAATTATTGGAACATCCCTCAAGGATTATGGGAGATGCCCAACATAAGGTGAGAATTTCACCTCTTTCCCCACAATTACCCTGAGCTCACTGAAAACTCCCAGGAGCCAGTTTCAGGGAGCTGAGTTGAGAACTGTAGGCTCAGTACTTACAGGGAAGAGTGACTGTAATAGTGTATTAAAGCATAAATAGGGTTTCACAGTAAAACTGAAAGAACACAGCTAGAGCAGACACAACTTAATCTCTGGTACTTATATTGATGCTTTCTCAATAGATCAACTACCAGTGGTTCAGTTCTCTAGTGCAGGCACAGCCACAGTAAGTTTCTTGTCAAGGAAACTCCCCTTGATATATTCTTGAATATCTGTAAAGTAAAGGTGTTAATTTGTACTATCCAATTGAGTATGAAATGTTAGGGTGTTTTTTATATAAGGGCCGTAATATTTGCACAGGTGCACTTATTTTGGGAAGCTGAATAATCAACCTTTCCCTGGACAAACACAGTTGTTTACTTTTCCTGTATGAATACTTACATATATCTTCCTTTTTTTTTTTAGTATTGTATTGAACCTGCTCCTTGAGATAACTAGGTGTCATCCACCTCTTGTCCCTGGCCAGGTTATTTTCAAAACATTATTTGAATTTAGGGAGGTAAGCACATGGATACTTCCTTAGATTACTCAGACTGAAGTTCATTCCCATATCTGTCTTTGTTCAAGCCAAAACTAACATCTCTTTTGTCACTACCACACTAGGTATGACTTTCTTTCCTGGCTGAAAGCCCTTTGAATGATAATTTGACTCCTACTAAATTAAGTCAGGTGATTACCTAAAGCAGATTATCATTCTCTTTCTCTCTCAGATGCTAAATTGAAAAGCAGAAGCTCCTATTTTCCAGTAACTCCATTGACAATAATTTCTACCCTGTATCATATGAGCTCTTGACACATGAAGCTCCTTCTATTACAATGTTTCTGGAGAATCAGCTTTAGCTCCAGTGGCAGAGGCTAGGCGTTTTGAAAAAGAGCTTGAATGCTACCCCCACTTTATTGTAATCCCTTCCAGGTCCCACTTTGCATTAAGGGTACATTAATAAACATTTTATAAAGCTTAATAAATGATTAATAGATGTTTCAATGAGTGGTGAATTGAGTGCTATAGTCTCCAACAAGTCAAAAGATTGATTACAAACATGACTTAAAACCATCTTCAATATCCTCTACAAATGTACTTAAAGCTTTCTATACTACATACAACTCATTGTGACCTGCTTATAACATCTATTAGTCCTTTATAAACTGCTTATAAATGTAACCTTATGATAAAACGTGCCCCTATTCTGTTAAGGTTCCATGCCCATCACCATCTGAATAGTGTCACTGTGAAAATCCAAGTAGCCATGGCATGTGGCGTCAAATGTGTAACCCGAAGGGACCACAAATTCGTTGTAAGATGACACAGGTGTACCTGTGGCTCAACTGGTAGCAGGCTTGCCTTTCAGTTCAAGTCTTGCACCCTAGACTCGGCTTCTTTACCAGTTCTGATTTCCAGTGCAGCCCAAAGGGGATGGTTCTGTAATGCACATGTCTGTGTATGTGATATGAAAATGACCATTTAATGCCAGGATGGCTATGTTCAAATGAGAACAAAAAGCTTATTTGCTGGCCACTTAATGACCCTAAATAAATTAGTAGACCTTTAAACACCAAAATCCATTTATGAAAAGAGTTACAGCACTGACTAGAGCCGGACACATTGCTGGGATTACATCTGAGGGCCAGTGCAGAGCCCGCTGCAAGGACTGAGAGGAGATGCTTTGCATCTCTTCTGTGCCAGGGCTGGAGTGACCCCTGGAGCAGGTTTGAGCAGCCTGAGCTCTGTCCTAACTTGCTCTCCCTGCTGCCGTAGGCAGGGACATCCCACCATGCCTCCTTCTACCCCCAGCTTTCCCACTAAGCTATGGCCTCCTGTGAATGGGGCAGAGAGCTGGTGTAGATGGGCCTGTGCCTGTCCTATGTGGGCACCTGCCTACTTTGCAGCCAGTTTTATGCTGGAACTGGTATAAAGTAGCCACAGCACAGTAATGAATTCCCCTCCCTGTGAGCAGGCATTAGGAAAACTCCCTATATAGCTTTGCTAAAGATCTTCTGTTGTGACCCGCAGCAGCCCTGTTATTCCATTCTAGATCATTCCAAAGCACTGCCAGTCATGCTGGGTTCGAGGGGTGGTCTTTGATATGGCTCTCTGAGCCTGCCAAACTAATTGTCACTTGTGGCCTAAGGATTTGAAGCCAGGAGTGTGAAAGGCCTGATGCATTTTCACTAATTTGCTCTGCTACTTGCCTCCACCAACAAACCAACTCAACCAAGCCCTTTTGATTCAAAAAGACAGCTGTGTCTGGAGCTGCTCAACAGCCCTCTATGGCCAGCAAAGGACAGCGGTGCTGACAGAATGACGGAGACAGACAGCTGCCAGACAGCAGAAGTTTCACCATCTGCATTATTAATACACATAGTAGACAATAGAGGGTGAGGGGGAAAGATCCTCTGCTGCTGTAAATTGGTGTCGCTCCCCTTAGTTCAGGGGAGCTACGCTGATTTATACCCGCTGAGGAACTGACCCAACAGCTGTTCTATGCCGGATGGAAACACCATCTCCTCAGAAATTTATCCGTTGCTTAGAGAATCAAGACCATACAGCTAAAAGCAAAATAAAACAAATATTTCAGGATATATCATTTTAAATTAATATATGTTTATTCTATACATAATAACGTTGCAGCTGCTTTCGTGCTGCTGAATCAGGGAATGTTAGCTTGTGGTCTTCCAGGCATTAATGCTGAGAGAATAAGGATGATTTTTCAGAATGCTAAGCGGGCTCTCTAATGAACAATGCTCACCAGCCAGCACATTGTCAGAGCTGCTTACCTCCTTCATGAACTCTCTGTGGAGCTCAGTGTCAGATGAAATACCTCATCTGACACTGAAATCTCATCAAGAAAAATGAACAGAGATCTCTATTGTATTAACATCTGATCACTACTGAACTGCAGTGCATAAAATCAGGCCTCTCTCTCTCTCAACTAATTCCCAACCTATCTATCCAAAATGCTGCTGTTAAAGTCATTTTACACTTCTACTCCTTTGGCCACACCAACAACCCTCCAGAATCCCTTAACTGCCTTCCTATTTTTGCCATATCAGTTCAAGTTCATTGCCCTCACCATCAAGTTACTACATACTCGCACCCTGGCCTATATGTCTGCTCCCATTTACTCCTACTCACAAGGTGAAATCCTAGCTCCATTGAAGTCAATGGGAATTTTCCTAGTAACTTCCGTGGGGTCAGGATTTTACCTAGTCTCCATGTTCCTCCCTGTACTCTCTCTTCCCTTCATCTTCTCCCGCACTCTGCTGTGTGTCTTATTTTGTGTTGCCCCACTATGCTGAGAGCAGCCTCTCAATTCTTGTTCACCAAGCACTCTCTGTTTCACCTTCCAATCCTGGCCCCAAACCCATTTCAACCAGGAATCCTTCCTAGCTTGTGTCCTAAATTTTCAAATGTGATTTGAGATTTTGCTTGCCCAATTTCAGACATCATGAAAAGGGCTGACTTTTCAGAAAGTGCACCGCACCTGCCTTCTGAAAATCAGACCCCGTTACAGTGTTTCAAGTGGGGCACCCCAAATCATTAAGTCATTTTTGAAAATCCAGGCCTGATTCTCTCACCAATAATCTCTAAACTCTCCTTTACTTAAAACACCGTCCCTTATCTCATCTTTATTTTGTCTCAAATTGCAAGCTCCTCAGATCAGGGACTGTGTCTCGCTCAATGTTTTGTGACATTCGGTGCACATTTTAGTATTATACAAATGATTCAAATAATTTCTCCTACCCCAAATTGTTATGCCACATTTAATATATCAAACGACAAGCCCAGTATTGTTATGCCACATTTAATATATCAAACGACAAGCCCAATAAAACTCAGTTGCCCAACTAGACTGTAGGAAAGGAGAAACACAGTGAATAAATCATATAAGACTGAGTCCAGTTCAGTGCTGGTGAAGCCCAGGCTGTGTGCCTTGCTTCCTGCCAAGGGCACAAAGCCAACCTGGAGGAAGATGGGCAACAAAACAAGTCAACTATAACTTCTTGTAAGACGACGGAGTAGGTACGAAGCACAGCAACAGGCAGTGAGGCCTGCTCAGAAGGAGAGAATCTACATAAACACAAACCAAAGAAGGTAACATGAACAAAAAGAGTGACAGATAATTACTTCCCCTATCTGGAGACCAAGCCAGTTTTCAAAGCATGCAGTGCCTTCCCCTAGGCATTCTCCTCCTTTCATCAGTCCAGGATCTGTTCCCTCTGAACAGACGTTCATGGAAGGGGAGTAGAGGGGAAGAAGGAGTTCATTCCCTATGTACTGCGGACTAGATACTGTCCCCATGCTATCAATCCAGAAATAAACCCCCCTCTGACCGCAGACCCCTAGTTGTCACCTACACTCTATGCTGGAACTCATATGGGGTATCATTGAACAACTGCATCCTATACTCAATGGGGACCCCATTCTGAAAGAAATCCTTCCTGAACCCCCACTTCTGGCCTTCAAACGACCCACTAATCTCTCCAAAATCATTGTCAGAAGCAAGTTCCCCACAGATCAGGACACACCAACTCAAAGTAGCACCACACCTTGCCAGAACAACAGATACAAACCTGCAGACACATCTCCACTGCTACAAATATCAACATCCCCCACAACACACCTTTCAAGATCCATGGACCCTACATATGCCCATCACAATGTGTGATGAACCTCATCCAGTGCACTAAATGCCCCAACAACAGCTATGTGGGTGAAACCAGATAATCACTACGCTCTCGAATTAACTCACACAGAAAAATGATAAAACACAAAAATACCCTATCACCTGTGAGTGAACACTTTTCACAAAGTGATCACTGTACATCTGACCTATCAGTTCTCAACCTCAAAGGAAACCTGCACAACACCTTCAAAAGATGAGTCTGAGAGCTTAAATTCATTATTCTCCTAGACACTGAAAATCATGGTGTAGCCCAGGGGTCGGCAACCTTTCAGAAGTGGTGTGCCGAGTCTTCATTTATTCACTCTAATTTAAGGTTTTGCGTACCAGTAATACATTTTAACATTTTTAGAAGGTCTCTTTCTATAAGTCTATAATATATAACGAAACTATTGTTGTATGTAAAGTAAATACATTTTTTAAATGTTTAAGAAGCTTCATTTAAAATTAAATTAAAATGCAGAGCCCCCCGGATCGGTGGCCCGGACCCCGGCAGTGTGAGTGCCACTGAAAATCAGCTCGTGTGCCGCCTTCGGCACGCGTGCCATAGGTTGCCTATCCCTGGTGTAGCCAATGATTTTAGTTTATTATCCATTTATTATGTGCTGTTATGATTAATTCATATGTCATGATATATAAAATCATTGTATGTTAAATAGAGTTAAATTCTAGGATTATAGAAGCATAAGATTAAGCAGTATTTAGAGGGAATCATGTATTAGATATCTAAGTAAGAAAGGCTGAAATGCAAGACCTGTAGGCTGAGGCCTGCAAGGTATTAGCTTAGCTATTTTAGGCCTTGGAGATAAGAAATGCTGACATAAGTAAGTGACTGAAGAATAACCCGATGCGCTAAGATTATGGGAAAAGAGATACCAAGTGGTAATATTGCAAAAAATTAGCCAGAAGATTAATTTTAAATCACAAAAATGCTGTAGAGGCACATCTGTCTCTAACATGTGTCTTAGCCCCAGGGTATAGGTAGTACCTCAGTGCTAATGAGAATAAAGAGATCCTACACAACCTGTAGAATTCAGGGTCTCTTAAGTTTCTAGGGGACACAGACCAATAAGGGAAAAGAGGGTTGACACTTTCATGTACATGCGCAGAATGTAGGTATAGACAGAATCACATTATAACAAGGGGGTGCCCAAAGTGGGAAAATTGCACTTCCCTTGGGAGACCTCCAGCAGGAACCATTCTTGTACTGATGATCAATCCAGGAGAGCGCCATCAGACTCTAACACTATCTAGGAGGATGTGAGCATGTCTGTAGCTATAACTGGTGCATGGATATATCTAGGAGTTGTATATGCTGTGACCTTCATAACTTTGTTGGCAACTTTAATAAAATTGATAAGAGATAGTGGACCTTGTTCTTGTGATTATATGTGTTACTTGCCGATGGTTTCATGTGTTCCTATGAGCTCTCGATCTAAAACAAGCAGAGATAACTCCATTGAACTTTAGACTGTAGCTGCCAGAGCTGAACCCTAGATAGTGTACTATAACATCACTAAAATTAACTTTAGCTAAAAATAAAGACTGCAGTGGCCTTAATAAAGACACTGGATTTATGGCTCATTACAACAATCTGTAACCCACTGACCCCCTCCTTTTTCCCCTATGATGGCAGAGGTGTCAAATGGGTCACTCTACCTTGAATGGTCCCTTACAATTTGTGCTAAAACATCTGTTCCACCTTGCATTTTGCTCTGATGCTGGGAGTACCTTTCCCAGACCTGAAGAAAAGCTCTGTGTGACTTGAAAGCTTGTCTCTCTCACTAACAGAAGTTGGTCCAATAAAAGATATCACCTCCCCACCTTGTGTCCCCACACTCTGTCACACTTCTATTCAGCCAAGGACCTAGAGATGACCAGCATAGAGAAAGGAAATGGAGCTGAGGCAAGTACCACTGCTTTCCTTTCCCCATGCACAGGGGTGAGGGGGGATCCTTCCATAAGCAAAGAGAAACACAAGTTAAAACTGCTGTGCCCTTAGGGGTGAATCAGGAAAGTAAGTAAGAGTACTGAATGGGCTCATGGCATCACAGAGAAAGGATACAAGACAGCAGTCTAAAAGGAGTCATTGGAGTGTATAAGAGAATTGGGAAAGGATCAATGAAGCAGTACAGCAGCATACTAGCCACCTGGAGGCAACCCTGCGTGATGTCAGACTGTATTGGTGGGACTACACAAAGCCTTGTGGTGGCAGCAGACTCACTGAAAGAGCAGTGCGGTGTGGAGATGACTGAAGAGTTAATGACATCCCCGCCGCATGGGGATTGTGAAATGTTCTCAGCTTCTGTAGGACATTCAGGAAATATATTTCACAAAATGCTTCCTGCTAAGAATTGTCTCACAGGAAACAGAATGTTCCTCATTGAATATTGAAGGGAGGACAGCAATTTGGGGGCAAGATTTTCAAAAGTGACAATTTTTGCAAGGCCAGCTCAGAACAGCTCTGATTTTCAGAAAACACTAAGCATCCACCTTCCCTTCATTTCCAGATGAGAGTCAGAGCTGGGGACCTACAACCAATTACGCGGTGGGACTGGCTGGACCCTACTCACTGGAATAAGGAGCTTGGGCACTCTAGTAGTGGGAGTGAAGCACAGGGAAATCCACAGGAACTTCTGCTCTAGGATGGACTGAGGCATTTTGTGAACTGGACAAGCTAGCAGGTAGGGCTAGCCAAAACCTGGATATTTAATAGCCTGTTCCTTTGGTGAAGATCCTGGGTAAATAAATTACTAAGCAAAAATAGAATAAGGAAGATTTTTTAAAAATGGTTTATGGGAAAGGAAGATTTAATGGGCATACAGCTCGGTTAGGCAGCATATTTCGTTGGTATAATTTCAGTATAACAACCAGGAGCCGGAACTCTGGCTTAGAATCAAATTACAACAAGAGCTGACCTATGTACTTCCATTTATACAATCCTCACACTTTTGTCCTTTAAATGCAAACTATTTTGCTGGAAAGTGGTTCCTATTTTGGGGATAGGAGTATAAGAACGAGCTGAAGAAAAAGTCAATAATAATTTATATGATACCTACAGTCTTCTGTCCACAATGGGCAAACTCCAGTACATTTCTAAATGAAAGCAATTTATCAAAGGAAAGAAACATATTAAACATGTCACAGGCAGGCGTAGCAATAATTGGGGCTTTTAGGAAACTGAGGTTATAGGCTGTCAGTTCCACCACTTTAAACCAATCAGTCTCAAGTGTTGTTGAAGTACTTAGCAAACGTAGGTTTAAATGCAAAGCTGGCTGAAGTATCACTCCAGAGGCAGAACGTTTGACTGAAGAGATATTGCTGAACATTATTCAAAAGCTACCTTCATATATTCCTCTGTCATTCTGCCCATTAATAAGAGCATGTTACAAATATATGGCACTGTCCCTATAGCTGGAGATGAACCAAGCAGTAGTTTGAATTATTTGATTACAAACCACCAGCATTTATTAAAAAAACAAACAAACAAAAAAAACCCCAACAAGGTAGGAAAAAAACAGATAAGCTGAATAAAAGCATGGCATTTACCAAAAGAATCCAGTAAAAAAAAAGATTAGCTAGGTAGAGACTGATCCTGAGAGGGACAGAGGCCCAGATCTTTAAAGATATTTAGGTGCCTACCTCCCATTGATTGCAATGGGAGTTAGATACCTAGATTCCTTTGAAGCCTAAGCAACCACCAGTCAATGAGAGTCAGAGGTACTCATCATAGAATCATAGAATATCAGGGTTGGAAGAGACCTCAGGAGGTCATCTAGTCCAACCCCATGCTCAAAGCAAGACCAATCCCCAATCATCAGGCCCTCTGAAATAGCAATGCTTAAAAAGTTGCTCCCTGCACTTGGATTCATAAACGCACACTTGGGAGGGGGCAGGAGTGGTGGCGTGTTGGGCTCATTCTGTCTCAGGAGGATTTATTTTGTCCAATGGACAGAAAGGTAACAGCTGTAACATTTAACTGCTTTGATTTTGATTTAACCGAAGGTTCTTGATTTTGACATTCTTTGTGGTCAGCGAGCTTTCCCTGTGCACCTGCTAATCGCAGCCATGCAGTGGCACTTCGAAGAATACTGACTCTCCCAAGTGCCCCATGATAGGTGATATTTTCTCCCCAATCACCTCTCACAAAAAGTCAGAAGGCTGTTTTCCTGCTCAGAATGGACTGCGGGGATTTTTACCTCAAAACAATGCCAGACTCAAATGTGTGCGTTAACAACAAGATTAAGAATAGAGAGAAGCAAAAACACATTACATCGAAAGGAATGGCATGATGATGGGGTGGACAAGCCTTGGGTTCACCGTGACAGGAAGAAGTTAATTATCTGTTGTGGAGACAGAGGCTGGAGCTGTCCCTAACCCCCAACACCTGTCAGCACTATCAAGCATGGAAGGAATGACCCTCCCCCCCCAGCTGGAGGAATAAAACAGGGGGAACGAAGCAGGCTTTAGAGCTGGGCTGTCCTCAGTGAGGAATCTGGTATTAGGTGTAGAGAAAACATCAGGATGAGCCTGAACTGAACTATGAATGCTAGGAGCAGAGAGCCAGATGGACTTCATGTTGTCCTATTATCATTTCTTTGGTGACAAAGTCAAATACCAAGACTGGGATGTCTCTGTCACACAGGGTGTGAGAAAGACACCTGTTCACAGGTGTGCATAATGTATCTCGTCTCAATCTCTGCAAAAGCTAGCTTAGATAGGCACCACTCTTTTTGATTATACAGTACCCTATAGTTCTAGAGCACCATCCTCTCTACAGCTCACCCTGTTCTTTCCTGGCCCTTCACAGGGCAGATCAGCACAGATCCACCCTATGGTAGCAGGTGTCTCATGTCACCCTCCATCTTTGAATCTCCTTGAAATCCCTCATTTATACTTTCGATCTACTCAGAAACACACCTCCACCCTATACCTACCTCCCCTATACCTACCTCCCCAGGCTACGACCCCTCTACATCTCAGCTAACCTCTCCACAGATCAGAAGCTTCTTGCCACCAAGCTCTAAAATTCTGTCCAAAATTAACTCCAAGCATTCAAAAAAATCATGAGGCATGTTGCCTATATCATGAAATTTTAGACAATAATAAATGTTGCATTTTTTAATTTTTCCTTCTGGTTTCGAGCCTTTAGATTTCATATTTTCATGATTTTCCCCATGAAGCCTAGAAACTTACTATTTTTTTTAATATGAAAGCTGAGCTGCTCAATCACAGGCCTCCAGGAGCTGGGGCTTTAAGAGAAATAGCAAAGATCACAAGACGCACAATATAATTGCTGGAGTTGGCAACATTTCCCACCTGATACTTGTAGACTAAGAATATCCCCCTTGCACACAACCGTCCAGGTCAGAAAACCCATCCTCCACATTCTGAACCCCTCCCTGACCTGCGTGATACACACCATTACCATCACCAAGATTAGTAATTCCCTTCTCTTAGTTTTTGGTAGGACTGGAGAAGGAGTAGCAGAGGCAGCAGGGAAGGACAGTAGCTGCAGGGTGCTCCATATGGTCTTCAATCCTTCCAGAAGCTGTATGGCCTGTCATGTGCTCCCTTCTTCTGCTGGATGCATGCCCTGTGGCATTCAGGTATATAGCAGCCTTCAGGAGCTGGAACAGCTCCAGCTCATCATGAGACCTCCACTGGTGGTAGGTGGTATTACACTGCCTAGTATGTCTGCCATACTACACAGTGTCTTTGGGGTATCTGATAGCTGTGGTATTATTTGTGGATCTTATCCCCCATTATCTCAGAACAACCATCTGTAAGCTGCAGATCCCCCTTTGGCCTCTAGTAGTCACTGTGAAGCCTGATTTCAGGCATACTGTCTGGCTTCCCCTCTGCCTGCTCCCCCTGCTGGACTTGTGCAGAGAAGCCACAGCTGCAGCTGCAAAGATAGGCAGGGAGGTGGCCGCACAGCAGCCAGTTGGCTGGCAGGGACAGAAGGTGTGTGTGTCCGGGGGAGGGGGACGGGGTCAGTCAATGTTAGCTCCAGGTTACCCCAAGCCTGACCTCTATCCCCCAATAAGACCCCCTACGTCACAGCCAAATGCAAGACCCCAGCCATCATCCTCCAGAGAGGCTGCAGCTCCCCTCCTAGACACCACCTACCTGGCTATCCCAGCACTTCCAGCCCCCAATTACCACAGCCACCTCTCAGCACCCACCAGCCCAGCCACCTCAGAATCCACCCACCTAACCTGGCAATCCCACACCTGTCAGCAATCCAGCATCCCTGGACACCCTCTCAGCCTCAGCCTCATAGCTGCCAGATTATATGCATTTCCATGTTCTGCCTGCCTCACTGCTTGGGGAAGGGTGTATTGATCATACACTGAAGCATATAATCATATACAAATAACTTGAAAATATGCAAATTAGCTATTAAATAACTAGCATAACATGTTACACATAGAGCTGCACAGAACATGGCAGCCTTGAAGCTGGGGCAAGAGGAATGGGAGGTGTCTAGGCATGTTGGGGCAGGCGGGGGAGGGTGTTTGAAGTTCACACACTTATTTTTGGTTTGGTTCAGACTATTTTCAAAATCTCCATAGTGACCTGTAAGGCTTTCCTGAATTTTCCTAGCAGCCCTTCTATCTTATCAGCTACGTTTAAGTTTTCCTAATAATTTAAAAAACAAAAATAACCCCCAAACAAACATTTTCCTCCTGTCTTTTATTCCTCCTGGAAGTTTGCCCTTTGGATATACCACTTTGCCCTCAGCAGCTTGTGTACCTTGCGGTCGCAAACACTGTGGACACATTAATCAATGACAGTAATCCGAGCTGCTCCTATCCAGTGAGTATTTTCCTTCCTACACTGTCTGTGCTGGGAGGCGGCGATATAACAACTTTAACCAAGGCAAGAGTATATGGGGGTGAGAGAGGAAAGTTATTTGCTAGTGGTTGGCATGCAAATAGCAGTGATGTCAGTTGAGGGCAAAACATAATTCCTTCTCACTCTGTTTTTTCTGGGGGCAGGGGGAAAATGGGACAGAGCCACCATTTGTAATTTTAAAAAATCACAAATACAGGGATTTTGGCAAATTAAATAAAACAGAAATGGATCTTTATGGATCATGAGTCTCATAAGCCAAAAAGCGGGGGTGGGGGTGAAAAAGCTTTGCAAGTCCCCTTTAACTACTGGTAAAGCCAGTATATTCAGTAGGGTGAGACTGAGATTTTAGTTCACTATCTGCTCAGCTAAAATTGCAGAAGGAGGTATACGATCAGTTTTTGGAAAAAGCCAATTAAAAGTAAGTATTAGAACAATACACAACTCTCAGCACAAGCCTATTAAACTCCCTTTATTTCTATCAACTTATGGTCCGCTGCTCAAGGAAATTCCAGAAGGGTTCCTTGGACACAGAGTCTGCCTAAAGAGTGGACAGATGAAAATGCTAATCACTACCATCATATTCCTTAAATCAACTTGAAACTATTAACGTAATATATGCATCCCTCTGAAAACAATAAATATACTTTTTAAGTCAGGAACAAAAGTATTTGCTAATGGTTTGATCACATTTTGGTGGTATTTGTGTAAGAGGCAATGAATTTGATGCCAGTTGTCACTAAATACATTGCAAGGGTCCTTACGCCACTGATACACGTAAAGGACTCTGTGAGGATTAAAAGCCCAAAGACAGTTACAAGAAGATAATACAGTTCCACATTTTATCTAATTTACATCCCAATTGTCATGAGCTGCGAAATTAAATTCTTCAGTGACCTTGTTTCTGTATTCCAATCATAAAAGTATGGTCAACTGCATACAAGACATTAAATTATCTGAATTTTACCTAGATAACTTCATATGACATCTGATACTGGCCTGTTAGTTTTAATCAGCATTTCAAATTACAAGGGAGCACCCACAAATGAAGTAGGTAACCCCATCAAGTACAGATTTTTTTTTTTTTTTAATGAGAATTAAAGGCCAACTTTTGACCTAACATAGGGCCAGATTTTGCCACCGTTACCCATACCAGATAGAACTTTCTGCTGCAAGTTACCCCCACTGACTTCAGTGGAGCTAATCATGGGTAAGATACCACTCAACAAGAGTTAAGGGCATTTGAATCAAGCCCTTACATATCATGCACCTTTAATAAAGTCAGGGAGACAAATTCAGCCTTACTGTAAGTGGATGCAACTCCACTGACTTGAATGGGAGCTGCTAGTGATCAACACCACTGAAAATCAAGCTCAAGTGCTTAAGGTTAGCTTTATGTTCCTAACATCAGGCATTCAAGTTTCCTAATTCTAGATTTTTAAAATATATTTTCTCTCTCTCTTGCTTATCACATTATGTACTTAGATTGAAAGCTCTTTGAGGGCAGGGACCATCTTTTTGTTCTACATTTATACAGTGCCTGGAACAATAGGGACCTGGTCCATGATTAGGGCATGTAGCCGCTATGTTAAAACCAACATAAACAACAGCATACACACATACTTCTTCATAGTGAACCCCTTATTTGTATTATCAATATTGTTTGTCACTAGACATCCTTCAGTAGTTGCCTCTCCAAAGTCAGTATTTACTGCTATGTACTACATTGTGGTACCTAATACATCAGATGAGAGATTTCAAAAGCACCTAAGTGACTCACTACAAAAGTTATTTTTCCTCCCTTGGTATCCTATTGTTAATTGAATTGTCTCGTTAGACTGACCTCCCACTTGGTAAGGCAACTCTCATCTTTTCATGTATTTATACCTGCTCCTGTATTTTCCACTCCATGCATCTGATGAAGTGGGTTCTAGCCCATGAAAGCTTATGCCCAAATAAATTTGTTAGTTTCTAAGGTGCCAGAAGGACTCCTCATTGTTTTTACAAGCCACAATGCGACTTGTGCTCCTAAGACACTTAGGGACTTTTGAAAATGCCAGCCCACAGCAATTTTCTAGACCTACATTGGAAAGCAACTTTGCTTACATATCACAATATGTTGGTAAACTCTGACTTTTTCATGGTGACCCATATAAACACAATCTTGGGGTGAAAGGCACTTAACTTGCCTAAGTTGAGTAGTATGAAGTTTAAAGCCTTGTCTACACTACAAAATTAAGTTGACGTAAGTTAGGTCGACATACAGCCACCGCAATCATCACCAGGAGTGCTTCCATCTACTCATCTGTGTGGGGCAGTGTGGGGCACTGTCAGCTGGAGCTTCCCCCTCACCCCCTTCTGGGCCGACAGCGGGGCTCACTGCTGGAGCCCCGCCTCTCTGGGGCTCACAGCTCAGGCTGTTGGCACTGCGTTGTCCTAACTACATCAACCTAAGCACCTCTGATGGAGGTGGAGTTATTAGGTGGGTGTAGTGGTGACTTATATCGGCAGGAGCAACATTGTGGTGTAGATGCTTACAGAGTTAGGTCAACCTTATGCCTTATGTCAACCTAACTCTGTAGTGTAGACCGAGCCTAAGATATTGTCTGCATCTATTGCCTTGGGCTTATATTTTAGTACCACTCCGTGCTATGCCCAGTCCTGAGACCTGATTGTTAAGCACCCAGGATAAGCATCCTCAGAGATTCATTTGATGCATTGTCCAAATTCCTTGTTAATTTGTCCCAAACTTACCAAAATAAATAAATAAATCTACCAAATCTACTAAGTTGATGCCTCTGAAATTTCAGTTGGACAGCTCTTAGTTTTGCAAACTTAGGATAGGCTGTTCAAAATCAGGCTTATAATAATGGAAAGCTTGTTACAACTTCTAATGTGATAGAGACTGGTATCCCTCCATAGCAACATCTGAATATAAACTATGACTTTCCTACTATTCATGATCGATCATTTGTATTCTTGCACATCCTTATAAAAACAGATTAGACCAGTCCTTTGCAAACTGTCCTTTAGTTAATTATTTTAGGTGTATCAGTTAAGACTTCCATGTAGGTTAAGCATGTGAAACAATAAAAACTGAGAGGATCTTTAACACCTCCCCAGTCCATAAAGCTGTCTTTCCTCAAATACACACTGTAGTATGAAAAAATGGCTCAGTGAACTCCAGTCACTGGTGTCCCGCCCCCCCCCACCCCTTCGGTAGTTTCAATTGGAGATGCAGTTTTGTTTTACTAGAAATGTGCAGTGATGAAACTCTAGAAAAGTGGCACTTGGAAGGCACCTGTGACCATCTGTTGGTGCAAAACCAGAGAGAGCCAAAACAGACTCAAATCCTCAATTGAAACTGGAAGTGAGTGACATTTACGTCACACAAAAGAAACAGAACTCAATGAAACTAGCAAGCAGGCCCAATATACCTGACCTCATCCAGACTGATGAGGCACACTTTTCTTTTTTAAAGATGATGTCCATTTTAAAGGCCGCATTTGACTCCCAAAATTGATTTTTTAAAAAGAGGGCAAATCTTGACCCCAGGGCCTGGCTCAAGTAGCTGGGCCAGGAGTTGAACAGATGTACAGAGGCGCACATGCCTCAGAAAATGATTCATCTTCATTAAAAAGACGTTTCACTTACTTGCAGGAATCTGCAAAGTCAACATCTCACCATCCTCACTTTTCTTTAGATAAGGAAACCAAGTGAACTATGAAGCAAATAGTGTAGCCCAGACTTTGAGTTTATGTATTAATGGAGTCATATAAGTGCATAAAATAAAATAGCCTCTCTGTGAAGATTAGATCTTTAAATGATGTTTGTGAGTAATTAGTTTTCTGAGGAGCACATGCTGATTTTCTTTATCAGAATTACTGTCATAGAACAAACAACACCACATTCATCACAAACAATTAGCTTGACAATTTTTTACCCTTTTTTCTGACTGCAGAAAAAAAATGAGGCGATTGTGATTTTTTTGAATGTATTCATTGAAAAATATTTCTCAGTGAATTTTGGTATCTTTTATTACTCTATGGATTGATCACGAACAGCTCACTGTGAGTACTCAGTTAAAATTCAAGCTGTGTTAGCAGATTGGTCATATAAGTGAAGTTAAATAGCATTGTTTCTTGTCCTTGAATGGAGGGCTTTAAATAAGCCCTTAGGCCTCTAAATCGCTCAGCAAGAGGTAGCAGATAAATTGGATTATGGAATTTTAGAAAATTTTAAAGCTTTGATTTTCTGGGCCACACAAGCCTTACCCAAGGCATCGTTCCTAGAAAAATTAGACTATGCAAAGAATTATTGGTTAGGTGCAGAATTTACATTTAAATTTCTTCCACCAAAGTAATAGTATGCATATGCTAGTCCCTGATCGCCATGAGTACAGTTAGTTTCTTGTCTGTATCACTTAGGCCCTGATTCAGCAAGGTACTTACGCATATATGTAACTTAGGGTATGTCTACACTGGCAGAGTTACATCGCCGGCAGTTATATCACTGCTCAGAGAGCGCTGAAGGGAAACTGCTGTTGTGCGTTCACAGTCAGCTGCCTGCACAATAGAGTGTTCACACTTGCGGCACTTACATTGGTATTCAGAACTGTGCACTTTGGGCAGCTATCCCACAGAGCATCTCTTCCTCTTCTGCCGCTAAGAATTGTGGGAAGGCGGAGGGGGTCGTGGGGCATCCTGAGTCCTGTCCCAATGCCCAGTGATGTATTGTTTCGCATCCCAGCAATTCCTGTGCTTCAGTCCGCATTTGGAGCCATCTTTCAATGGTTTGTGTACTGTGTGCTCTGCCTCTTCGGTCTGCAGGAATGGATCCAGAACTGTTGACCAATATGCTGCTCGCTCTCACTATCAGGTCACGAGTGGCAGTGGAGTAATTCCTTAAACTGCAAAGGCAAGAGGAGTTCGATATTGATCTCGCCATGCATAGTAGCTATGACACGAGATAGCTTGTGGCATTCACGGAGGTGCTGACCACAGTAGAGCGTTGCTTTTGGGCTTGGGAAACAAGCACTGAGTGGTGGGATCACATCGTCATGCACGTCTGGAGAACTTTTGGATGAGGAAAGCACATTCATGGGACTATGTGATGAGCTCGCCCCAGCCCTGTGGCGCAAGGACACGAGCATGACAGCCAGGGCCGGCTCCAGCATTTCTGCCGCCCCAAGCAAAAAAAAAAAAAAAGCCGCGATCGCGATTGGCGGCAGCAATTGGGAAAAAAAAAAAAAAGCCGCCATTGGCGGCGACAGTTCAGCGGCAGGTCCTTCGCTCCTAGAGGGAGTGAGGGACCTGCCGCCCCCGAATTGCCGCAGGTGCCGCCCCTCTCCCTTGGCCGCCCCAAGCACCTGCTTGTTAAGTTGGTGCCTGGAGCCGGCCCTGATGACAGCTGCCCTGCCATTGGAGAAGCATGTGGCAATTGCACTGTGGAAGCTGGCTACACCAGACTGCTACCGATTGGTCGCTAACCAGTTCAGAGTGGGAAAGTTGACCATTGGACTCGTGGTGATGGAAGTGTGCAGAGCCATTAATCGCATCCTGCTCTGAAAGACCATGACTCTGGGCACTGTGCGTGACATTGTGGATGGCTTTGCACAAATGGGCTTCCCTAACTGCGGAGGGGCGATAGATGGCAGCATATTCCAATTCTGGCACCAGACCACCTAGCCACCGAGTATATTAATCGGAAGGGGTATTTCTCTATGGTTCTCCAGGCGCTTGTGGATCACCATGAACATTTCACGGACATTAACGCAGGCTGGTCCAGAAAGGTGCATGACACACACATCTTTCAGAACACTGGCCTGTTCAGGAAGCTGCAAACAGGGACTTTCTTCCCAGACCAGAAGATCACTATAGGGGAAGTTGAAATGCCCACTGTGATCCTGGGAGACCCTGCCTACCCCTCGTAATACTACTCAAGTATTTAAAGCTTCACAGGCGCAGATCCTCAAATGAATTTATTTCACATGTTTAGGTATCTTGCTGAATGCAGTGTTGTTGTAGTCATGTTGGTTCCAGGATATTAGAGAGACAAGGTGGGTGAGGTAATGGGTTTTATTAGACCAACCTCTATTGGTGAAAACGACAAGCTTTTGAGCTACACAGAGCTCTTTTTCCGGTCTGGAAAAGGTACTCAGAGTGTCACAGCTCAATACAAGATGGAACAGATTGTTTAGCATAAATAGTTCATACATACTGTAAGACACTGCGGCACCTCCTCCAGCCTTGGAGCGCCCTCTGCAGGCCAATGTCCCGCTGTCACTGGCCCCGTGTCCCTTCCGGACCCTGGTGCCCCTCTCCCTTGGGTGCTGCCCCCTGGCAGTACCTCCACTCTCTGGACTCCCCTCCCAGGGGAATCCCCACCCTCTATCCCCACCTTGCCTCAGTGTTCACTGCCAGTCCTCATCTAGCCCCCGCACTCTGGGGCAGACTGCAGTCCATATCACTCATCATTGGCAAGGGGGGTTTGAACCTGCTGCCTCCACCTACTCCCAGGCTGCACCTCTGCAAGCCCAGTACCTTTTCAGGCCTTTCGCTAGGCCTGCAGCTCCCCAGCTCCCTTGCCCTATTCCCCAGCACTGCTCTACTCCGGTACCTTACTCAAGTCTCAGGCAGCCAGGCCCTTCTCTCTCTGCGCCTAGAGAGAGACTGCCTGTGCGCCCGGCCCACAGCCTCTTTATAGGGCCAGCTGCGGCCTGATTGGGGGCATGTCTCAGCTGTGGCTACTTCCCCAATCAGCCCAGGTTTTCCCCTACCACACCCCTCTCCCAAGGCTGTTTTAAGCCCTTCAGGGCAGGAGTGGGTGGCCACCCTGCTACAGACACCATTCAAGATCAAATAGATCATTAACACCTTTGCAATCATAGGACAAAAAGAGGGGGTTAGTTATAGACTGCTGTAATAAACCATAAATCCAGTGTCTTTAAGACCATGATTTTTAGTGTCTAACAAAGGTATGAATTTAAGCTCCCGGGCTTGTCTTTTGAAGATTTTATGCAGGTTTCCTTTGAGAACAAGGACTGAGAGGTCAGATATGAAATGATTGTTCTGTGAAAAGTATTTGCCTAGGGTGATAGGGTGTTTTTGTCTTTTTTCATTTTTCGGTGTGAGTTCATTCAAGAATGTAGTGATTTTCTCATTGCACCTACATAGTTGTTATGGGTGCATTTAGTGTCCTGGATGAGTTATAGCACATGTTGTAGGTATAAGTAGGCCCCCTGGATCTTGAAAGGTGTGTTGTGGGGGTTGTTGATCATTGTAGCAGTGAAGATATGTCTGCAGGTTTTGCATATGTTATGGCAGGGTCTGGTGCCACATTGAGTTGGTGAGTCCTGATCCGTGGGGATCTTGCTTCTGCTGATGAACTTGGCAAGGTTGGGGGTTGGATGAAGGCCAGAAGAGAGGGTTTGGGAAAGATTTCTTCAGGATATGGTCCCCATCAAATACAGGCTGTAATTGTTTAGTGATACCCCCATGAATGCCAGTGTGGGGTGGTAAGTGACAAGGAGAAGGGGAGCCTAAATTAGCTCTGTGGCAGGTCTTTGGAAAGGGTTTTTAGAAACTCTGTTCCCTTCTGACTCAACCATCCCATATAAAATATACCACTTCTTAGGGCTAGTCTACACTGGCAACACTAAAGTGCTACTGTGGCAGCGCTGCTGCGGCAGCACTTTAACGTGCCTTGGGTGGTCGCCCCACCTCCGCGAGGGGCGTAGCTCCCAGCGCTGGTGCACTGTCTACACTGGCGCTTTACAGCGCTGAAACTTGCTGCGCTCAGGGGGGTGTTTTTTCAGACCCCTGAGCGAGAAAGTTGCAGCGCTGTAAATTGCCAGTATAGACAATATATTTGAGCATGTGAGCTTAAAATTCACTTTCCACCATCATTTGTGTGACTAAAACCTCTTCGTTTGAATGTTTGTGGAAAGTGAAAACAAAAAAGGACACAGGCATGGGTCAAGGCACATTTCTTTTAAAATTTGAGAAAATACAGAAGTTTCTTGAAACATGTCTTTAGTTCTAGTAGTTGGATTTTAGCACCACAGTAACAAATTCTCAGTAAAGTTTAGATCAGTGTTCACTGAGGTTTTCATTCCCAATACATTATTATGTACTGAGGAGTCCGCTGTGCTTCTGGAAGTGAAAAAACAATTCTAACTATGAAGTCGCATCAGAAGAGCCAGGCTTAAACTTTGAGTTAATGTTAGTTCTAATGGACACATAGTACTATTCCCTCATTTTTTTCACCATTATATCCAGTAACTGTGATGTCAAGATAGAGCTGGTCAGAAAATAGGGGGGGAAATAGCCCATCGCCCACATTTTCATAAAAGTTTGTTTTTTTGTCAACATTTTATTTTGATACAATTTTTGAGCATCTTATAGGAATGCTAGAGGTATGTGTGTGCATTTGCCTGTGTACAACTGAACACACATGCAGGTATTTAGGTCAAAATGCATAAAAAGGGCATAAAAAGTACAGATTTTCTGCTGCCATTTGTTCCCTCTTTATGGATTTAATACACTCACACTTTTGGATCAGCTCCACTCCACATACCAGTACCACAATATTGTGAGCCAAATCAGTCTACTTTGGAACATGACAGTACAATACTATCTCTTAAACGCCATGCAAACTATCAGATGTAGAGATAAGATAACATGGTGACTGAGTCAGGTATATAAGCATGGGCAAACCGTGTTACAAGTAAATTAAAAAAAATGAGTTACATATTTTTCTTCTTTATAAGGTAAGGCTTGAAAGGTTTATTATTTTTTTACATAAGAAATTGAGGTCTACCTTGGGAGACTCAATAGCAACTGGAGAAGTAGTAAAATTTCACTCCCACAAGGTTGAGCAATTGAGAGGGGTTTTTCATCACACTGTTTAACACTCTTGTTTTTATTGGGTTTTGTTATTCTCTTTGCCTATTAAACTGCAATGCCTAAAGAATATTTAGAGAAAGGGTGTCTTTGTTAAAGATTCAACACCTCTAAGGGACTTATAAAATGAAGGATCCACAGTTGCCAACTTTCACATGGTAAATAAGCACCCCAGCTTTCACAATAAGCCAAAAATCAAGCTAATCCCATTTCAAAACAAGGTCAAAACAAGTCAATTCCTAAGAACCCCAACACTCTATGTGACTAGATCCCCCTGGCGTGCAGTCTGGGACTGTGGTGGGCCCGCTGTGCACCCCTGACTCTCTCCCCCCCTTGCCCTGGCTTACCCCCTACCCCTGCTTGCCTCCCCTTGCCTCTGCTTGTTGGGAGCCGATCAAAAAAAAGAAGCAACAAGCTACAAGCCAAACAAGCAACAAGCCACAAACTAGCCAACAAGCAACTCACAAGCCAATTAAGCCAAAAACAAGCCCAATTTCTGCGTTTTTTTCATGGGTTTGGCATGTCTGGAAGGATCCTGCAAAAACACATGAACAATGCCATTGGTTACTACGGCCATATCTAGACTAAGAAAATAGCTCGTGTCTAAAAATGGGTTCACTAACATGTTCTAATTATTATTTGTACTACCATAGCACCTAAGAGCCTTAGTTTTATACCAGGACCCTATGTAAACACAGAACATAGCATGATTTTAAACACCCATGTACAGTGGTTTAAAATGTGTTAGCTAGTCATAGTCAATCTCTAAGATATTTAATCCAGTCTACACTAGACAGATCCTTAGTCACTTTAACTTGCATAGTTTTAGTCCCAGCATCGACCACAGTTTTAAAACAATTCTTTCTCCCTCCAAAGCTGCAGCTTGAAAGCAAATGCTTTCTCATTATCTATAGTTTTGTAACAAGTAATGGACAGTCTATGATTTATTTATTGAAGTACCAGTTTGATTGAGGCCAGAATAAAAGTGTGGAAATGGCAGTGATTTTAAATGATTTTTTATACTCAGAGTTGAAGCCAATGGGAGGAGGAGGGAGTCTGACCACAAGTGATATATGCAGGGGTGGGGAGGAAGAACTACACAGATTACTTGGAGGCTGGCTGTTATACAGCAGTCATATTAGCCCATTGCTTACTGCAGTGGGATGGCTGCAAATTCAGCTATGACTCCAGCAGTATAAATAGTGTTTAAAACTCCTATTTTATCTCTCTCCCCTTTGTGTACATGGGACAAATCTTGCAGACCTTACTCAGGCAAAGCTCGACTGGAATAGAGACTGCATTCTTTACTGAGAGTCTGAAGATTTCCCCTGCCCTGGTGCAGAGCTCTGGAGACCATTACTTGTACAAATGTAAAAGGTCAGTGTTTGGGGGGATAGCAGGCAATTAGAGAATTTCAGGAAGTTTTGCATACTTCTTGCTTTATATCCTTAAAGGTGAGTGGATGGATGGGCTGGTCCATCATGGGGGTGGGGCCTAAGGTAACTCTCCTGCTGCCACCCACCTCTCTTTGGGAGGTGGTGATGGAATCCCTGCAGCTGCACTGAGAAGAGTCTCTCTGCTGGAGACAGAAGGGAAAACGTTGTTATACCTGCCACTTCTGTAAGGAGGAAAAGATGCAAATGGAGAAGGGAGAGAAAAATGCTGAATAAAGCGATACTTTCCAATGATTTCTCTGTCCCACTTCAGACTGGAAATTTGGGACAGTGTCACTCAGAAAGGGGTAGCTGCCTGCCAGATCCCAGTTTCATCCATTCATTCCTAAACCTTTACAGTTTTTCTCTGGTTGTGCTCTGACGTGAGGGTTTCTGAGCTCTAGCTGCTCTAAATTCTAGTTCAAATATTAGTACAAAATAGCCCCTGGAAATGAAAGATCTAATTTTTTCTCCGTTAGGATTTCATTTTTGGCAGCAGCTGTAGCAAATCAATTGTAAAGGACCAGCAGAAAGACGCATCATCACTCTGACATGCAGTTCACATATTTCATATGTTAAAATATATTTTAAACCATCATTACTTCTCAAAGAGATTTTACAAGACAGATGGGTTTGGAAGGCTTCCTACCTGGATGAAATACAGCCATAGTGATATATGAGACTTATAGCTCAGAATTCCAAGCACATTCCCATCCCCGCCTAGGTTATGTGACAGAACACCTGTCTAAACAGGACTAGCTTCCTGTAAATCCAAGGATGGTTAAGGGAAGGTGGCAAGGAGGATAACAGGATAAAACTAGACAATTGGGAGAGCTCAGGAGGTGGAAAAATTAAGGGGCTGATTTGGGACAGGGGTGATCAGTGGTTAGGGGCTCCTACTATTTTAGTGGATTCATGGCTTGTTTGCTCTTTAATCACTCTTTTAAAATATTCAAATCATTCAAAAGTGCCACAGCACTAGCTCACAGCGCTGCAATCTAGAAAGGAAATTTTCTCCAAACTCAGATTGGCATGGGAACAGTTAATTCTGATTTGTGAGCTGCAAAAGTATCAGCTTTTTGTCCTTGCTAAGACCTTAACCTGAAGGTGAAAACATTGGAAGAAGGAAGGAAGGAAGTGGAGACTCATTTATTTTTCCTGATGTAAAAATTAATGCTCATCAAAAGCCTTCCTCTAATGACTTTCATTGAGGTACTATCTTAAAAGCATCTCCTTAGCGCAGACATAGTGGGCACAGTCTCATCATTGTGTCACTGCAGGAAATAGGCGTTGCACTCCTCTTGTTCACAGGCTGCTTTGCTGTGCATCACTTTAATAACTATGATTTGCTACCATTTCCCCGGGCTTTTTTCCAAACAGCCGTGTGTGTTCTGTTAACTTTTAAGCATGGCTGGACAAATTTAAACAAACAGCTCCAGGACTCTTGGATTTCGCTGAGAACTAAACTCTCAGTAGAGGAATGGAAAGTCACAAAGATGACAGTTTTCATAGGCACAGGTGGGAAGTGAGGCACCTATCTCCCATGGCAAAAATCAGAGGGGAGTTAGGACACACAAGGGCTATTTGTGCCTTTGAAGATCTCTCCTCAAATAGTTAAGTGCGAAACACATTTGCGTCCATATGCAGCAGTCCAATTTAAATAATTGTTAGATAAGAGCCATGGGGTATAAACCTGAAACTTGATTCTCCTCCACACCAGTGTAACAACATTGATGTTAATGCTATTATTCCTAGTGCAAATCAGGAAAACTCCATTGAAGGCAGCGGAATGAGAGGAAAAAGACTACAGGAGCAATCCTTTGCTCTAATCACTAATACCAATGCTGCTTGTTCTATAACAAGGGTATATGGTCTACCCCTGTACATCACACACCCAGTTATAAGCCAAGGAATACTCAATCCCCACAAGCAACTATCTACCGTGGGCCAAGTTCAGCTAGGTTGGTGCAAATGGGTTGTAGGGCATGTAGGTAAGGGCCTTGGGAAATGCCCTCGTTTCAGAGGCCCCTATGTCCACCTGCACAACAGCACTGAGTGTAGGTGGCATTCTGGGGCACAATAGAGACAGGTTGTGGGTAGAGCAGACTATAGAGGAGGTGGATTGGGGGTGGGAGAAGGCATGGTTACATCAGACATGCACCTGGCTACTTTGCACACTTGCAAAGCCCCATCATGCTCAACGAAGAAGGCATACAACTGAGGACCGCTCTAGCCTCTATCAGGGGCTAAACTCCAGAAACCACTGAATAGGGAGGGTGCACATTTTCCCTTCTGTGTCCCTGTACCTGCACAGAATGGAGTCTGGCTCTGTATCCATCTAGCTGTACCTTTGACCCTCTCCCTGGTGTCTGAGTGCACCCTCCTCAGGTATTAGGCCTTTTGCCTTCACCTTTCCTGGGATGGAATCCTGTGCTTCTCCCACTCCTGAGTGGGTCTTAAGCACTACAGCGCAGCGCTGATCCTCAAAGGTATTTAGATTCCTGACCATTGCTGGTCAGAGTGTAGGCTGGTATATGCTCCCCCTGCACAGCTCCATAGCATTCTGCCTCTCTGAAGCAGAATGTCTCCATTGCTTGCCCTGTGCAGTGCAGCTCCATCAACCCCAACACCGTGCCTATATGGCCCTGTCACAGCACCTCCCTACCAGGTGCCCCATTCTGGCATCCTGCAGTGCAGCAACCACTCAGTCTCAGTTTCCCAGCTGGTCTTCTGCTGCTCTGCCCACCCTCCAATGCCTTCTGGGTTGCAGAGACTTAGCTCCCTGGCTAGATCACTTACAGTTCTACCCCTTCCAAGGCACTCAGATCAAAACAGGTCTGAAGCAACAAACGCTTCCAATTCTTCCAGGAGATATGGCAGGCAATAGGCCCTTGGCCTTTCTCCCACAGTAAGTCCTTCATATCTGCTTTCTCTCTGCCTACCCATTCCTATAGGGCAAGGCTTTTCTTTTTAAGTCCCTCCCTGGAGGCTTGCTTCCTGCTCCAGCTATCTTAATTTTGACTAATTGGGCCTTTAGTAGCCCATTAACCCCTTCCTGCCTTGGGTGGAGGCATGTGTGCCCTATTACAGGCCCTTCTTGTGACTGACATGTACACCTGACATAGGCTGCCCTTTCTGGATTTGGACACACTCAGAAGTTAGAGGTTAGGCAGACAGTAGCTGAGCAAATGCCAGTTCCTGTGCTGCAATATTGAGTGTAGCGTGAGCATCTTTCTCTACTTAATGGTTATTAAACAAGCCTGGTGAATTTTGGATGCTCACTGCCCACAGCAGCCAATATACGCATCATTAGATTTTGCAATAATTAGCTTGTATGGGTTTCCTTGCATGAGGGAAAATGATTTCCCTGGCATCACATTTTATATAAGTGTGCTATTAGTCACATGCCATTGCCAGTATATTTGACTTGTTTGTTGTCTGAATGCTATTTAAGATTTATTTTGTAATTTTCAGCATGCCAGTGTAAAACATATAGTTTTTGCCTACCTTTTGCCATCACGTTGGAATAAATTGCCTCTTGATGCAAAACTGCTGTCAAGTGTTGAAACTTTCCCATGATGGATGACTGAGGAACCGAATATCCCTTGTTCCTGTATATCACTTCTCTGACTATGATGTGTTTTCTGTATAATATTGTGGGTTTAATTTCCCTGTTTGTCCCCAGAATACCCTTGAAAATAAGAAGTGCTGTCCCAACAATGTTATTATCTTGACAAAAAGATTCCAATTTTTTAGACAGTTATAAAATATATGTATATAGGCATAACATTTTAGTTGCATAATGTAATACCAGGCACAGGTTACCAATCATGTAAACCAGATCATCATTCATTCAAAATAACCATAATTTGCAGTTAGCTTGTCCATACTGAGATCAAGAAATACACTAACAAGGTCAACAATTTGTGCCAGTGTTGAAAGTCACATTCAGTGGATGGGGCAGCAACTAAGGACAGTATGGAAACTGGCGCTTTTAGTACATAGAGGGCTCTTGCAATCCTTTTTCCTTTTAATTCATGTGGGTTCATATCCAATTAACTTTGTGATTGTTTGGGGATTGTACAGAACCCCGAATTCAAAGAAGAATGAAGAGCAAACTGCCAATTTTCCTGTCATTTCAGGTTAAAACAATACAGAGCAGCTATCAAATTTGCAAATCTCCTCAAATCTGGCCTGACCTATGAGGGTGTAGCACAATTCACTTGTTTTATTTAGTCTTGGGCTTTCTTACGAAATTTTTACAGAGCTCTAATAGCATCTCCTCCTTACATAGACCATTGGTCCCTTTCTTCTAACCTGAATAAGCCTGATATGTAGCTCATCTTTCTTCTGAATAGCTCTGCATAACATTTCTCAAGCTGGTGTATTTTAAAACACCTGGTTTGCTGATAAAAATAGGAGCAAAGTCAGGGAGGCGGAAGAGGTGGAAAAGGAAGTTTGAATGATTTTTGTCCCCCTTGTATGCTAATGTGATTGTATATCCTGTTTCTGAAAGAAAATGACCGCATTTAAAAGAAATTTTACATGTTCTGGATTAATGATTGTCTACATTTATACTCCCATTCATGTTGTCTGTACCAAAGAAAAGTTTAGGTCACTCTCAAAGTCTACAACCAGGAATTAAATTGAAACCAGAAAACTTAATTCACTGGTGATCTAAAACATTTTGGGGAATTTAACCTACTCCTTTGAAATGCTTTTATTTTGAAAATGTACCTGTGTGGATTTCATTTCTGCCTCTCACCACAAGATGTCACTATTTTACCAATATAAGCTTTGAAAGTCTACACTGCAGACAATTTTGCAATAATTCCTTTTCTTGGTATTTTAATGATTTCTTGAAAACGTATGCAGATAATTATCTAGATTTAGCTGCTAGAGAATTGGAGAGGATGGCAACCTGTCAAAGACCAAATCAAAAAGAGCTTTTTGACACCTTCTAATACCCCAGAGAGACTACAAGGACTGCAAGCTGGTTATTTGTGTAGATGCAGCTAATATGGTCATATGGTTCCCTTGCTGTGAAATTTGGTCTTTTCTTATTATTTCTTTTTGGATTTGTCTTCTGGGATAAAATGCAGCATTTTAAAAAATACATATCCAAATTAGGCTTCTGTTTTCTTCAAATGAATATCAGATTTGTAGACAATCTATTTGCAGCCTTCCTAATATGCCTAACTGGGAGAGTTCTCTGGTCAATTGCTTGACATCAGCACATTGGATGTGGTGTCAGTGACTGTGACGCAGTGTCACATGCACTGGCGACATGCGTTTGCTGTGCCAACATCATATATAGGGACACTAATGCCATTAGAATGTTGCAACGAAGGAACAATTGGTTTCTCAGTATTATAAACTGCATTTCAAAATTATGGTGTACTTGAGCACCAATGCCAGCAAGCTGGTGTGAATGCACATGGCTTGTGTGGCCCAACCAGGGCTCAGAGAATGGCTAGTCATTCAGAGGATTTTCAAAACAGGTGGTTTGCTCCAAGGGCTTAGCACTCCTAGAGGGCTCTTCTGGGGTGTGGGTTAAGGGACTGGCTTTTCAGTCAGGATTTTCAAAATCACTCAGAGACTCTTCTGCCATAAACCAGGAGTCACAAGTTAAATTGCTCAGGCTCCAGCCATTCACTGAATGAACAAGCATTGGAAATGAACGCTCATCACTCCTAGCATGTAGTTGGTTCCTCCAGGTTAGAATGAAGACCGGCATGTGGAAAGCTTACACTGGGCTGCCCCTGCTTCACTTTTTCTGTGAATAAATATCTGGACTCTTCCAAAAGCACTAAAACATAAAAAGCATGGAGCAGCTCAACAGGACCCCAACTGATGGCAGGAGGACAATGGTTACTGTTGTCTTCCTCAGTCAGACTGTCTTAGGAAGGTGGTAAACATGGCTCAGTTCCTTGCCCTTTTTCTGGTAACCTTGGGAGTCTACAGAACTTGGAGAGATGTGAGTTGTGAGTGCTCAGAAAATAAGCCCCTTAACTGTGGAGCCTTTCTTTTACTCAATCTTTTATTAAAATATCAAGAACTAAAAATTAAGCTGACTCCCCCACTGCACCCTGTTTATCCCAGAGTCCAATTTTTATTTCATTCCAGCTACACATATTTTCTTCATCTTTGACATATGTACAGACTGTATCATGGCCTACTTGCTATTAAATGTTTCTTATTTAGCGCTCAATTCTGTGAGGTGCACAGGGTCAACTTTGTTGACAACGGGTACTCTAAGCCGCCCACAGGATGGCACCTCTAGTGAGGGATATTGGTTCTTTTGTGTTTCATAAAACTTCATCTGTTTTCTCTTCTGGTATTTATAAGCAGAAAGATATTTTGAGGCAGGTTTAAGCATCTTTAGCCATTTCCTTCTCTTTTTTTTATTTCTATTTTCACTAGGTTTAAACATTGTTAAATATTTAATTGACAATCAGTACTCACAAAACCAATATTTCCAGCTGTACTAGTTAAATCTATCACTGGCAGGCAGTGCATGACTCATGCCATTGAGACTGGAGGCAATGTAAGCTCTTTCTGAGCTGTTTAAAAGCCTCTCCAAGGCTATCAAAGGTCCCTATCACCTTTGCTAATGATTCCCAGCAAATGACACTGTGCTAATTGAGTGCTTTTTGACTCCGTTCATAAAACCACTGCTCTCTACTGCAAGCATTTATTTAGTGTTTACTCATTTATGTATTTAGCTTTAAACCAAAAAGAAAAATACAGCAGATAATGTATTGTACATTTGCAAGGGCCAATCCTGCTCTCACTGTAGTCATTCACAAACCTCCCATGAGTTCACTGGGAGCAGAGGCAGGCCCTTATATTGTGTACCAGTTTACTTTGATCAGTCCTAGCTAGGGAAGGAGTGAAACTTCAGCTTTTTTGCCTCTTGATGTTTTAACAGGGAAATTTTGACTGTGGCCTTATGACCACTAGCAATGCTTCTGTGGTTGTGGTTCTAAAGTAGAGAACTACTTCTCTTGAGGATTATAGAGTCCAAAGACTGTAAATTACACTGTATGATCACACCCTATTTGGCCACAACATCTCTATTGCCAAGGACTGGTGAGTGGCTTCACTTTGAGTTTAATTGAAACAGTATAGAAACCAAGCCCATAACCGCGATCTCTGAGAATATTTGTGTGTCACTCAGTCCAGTTAGGCAGAGAAACATGAGAAAATCATTTCAGTGTTTAACTACTCCACCATCAAAATGGAGGGGGACAGAGTTAATAAATGTGTTCTTTTTCCAACAGTTTTTAAAGCTCCTGACTTATAGTAGCCAATCAAGAGTTGTTAACAAAATGATACATTTTGGTCCCCAAATGTCTTCCCTGCATTACCTTCAAGCACTTTGTCCAGTCTAATTTTACATAATGGGGTTTCTAAAAATTCAAGCCAAGATCCCCGTGCTTCACTAGGGGAAGGATTTATTTATAGGGTTTTAAAAATATGATTAACCTTTGCAGTGCTCTCCAGGTTAGGCAGGTTGCCATGAGATAGAATGTTCTCCATCATACACCAATGAAAGAGCCAATCCTAAATCTGTCTCTACACTTTTCTTAAGCTTTACCATAGATGCATTGTCACCACTGACACTGGGGGGGAAGGAGGTCAGTAATGGGTGGGGTTTCCTAGCTGAACAGTCGAGTGTTACAATCAGACTTTCTATTCATTCTACAATTTCGTAAATGTAAACTTTGCTCTCAACTCCACAAAGAGCATACTGTTCAGGTGGACTCAAATAGCTATGGTGTAGGTATGATTTGTGGAAAGGAGCAGAGCCAAACAATTAAGAGACAATAATTTGACACCTCAGAATAATTCCTCTTCTCACTATAATATGGCTGTTTCCGAGAACCATTTAAGAACCAGATATTTTTGGACCAATTAATTATGGACACTTTTCTCTTTCCCTCATCTCTCCTTTTAAATCTTCATAATGGGGGAGATTTTCAAAGGCACAAATGGCAGTCCATTGCCTAGGTCCCATTGAGAAGTAGGCACCTAATTCCCATTTGTGCCATTGGCAATCTCCGTGCAAGGTGCCGAACATCCTTCCAACAATTTCTTGGTCCCCAACATTCACCACATTTCAGAATATCCCAGAGCTATGCTGACAAGTGTAGCCATATATTTCAAAAATTAATAACCATAGGGATATATTTCAACTTAACAGGAGCTCAGAATGGTCTCAGCATCCCACAGCAACCATCAAGGCTGCTGGTGAAAAAGGGATCGATTGAAAACATTATATAGCAAAACAATAAGCATAAATATCACAATCTTCCTTCTGGAAGGTCACCCTAAATGTGATCTTATTTGTTATATCCCAGTAAGTAACCAGTTATTCATATAGCTCTAGTCTCTAAAGAATAAATCAGACCACAGTAACACTGCATCATTTTTTTTTGTTAGAACAACCACAATTAATGGATGAAGGGAAGGTAGTGACATACTTTGATTTTTAGAAAGCATTTCTGAAATCTTATTCTCAAAATTAATTACATTGTTTTACTTAGGAGAATTGTCATATGGTTAGAAACTGGCTAGAGGCCTGTGAACACATGTAGGGTAGTGATAAACAGTAACATGCCGATTTGGGGGGTGGTTTCTAGTGGAGTGCTGCAGTGTTCATTTTTGAGCCCTTCTCCACTCCACCCCTTCCCCGAAACCCCTATCCCCAGCCTGCCACTTCCTGCCCCTGCTTCACCTCTCCCCCGCCTCTTCCCCTCCACGCTCCTCTCCTCCCCCACAGTACTTCCCACACACCACTGAACAGCTGATCACCGGTGGGCAGGAGGAGCAGCTGATCCACAGGGTCACCGGTGGATGCTGAGCACCCACTATTTTTTTTCCCCATGAGCGCTCCAGCCTCCGAGCACCCACAGAGTCGGTGCCTATGACTAGGTTGATAGGAGAATTCTCTTGTGGACCTAGCGCTGTCTACACTGGGGGTTAGATCGGGTTAACTGCGTCACTCAGGGGTATGCATTTTTCACACCCATTTCCTAGTGTAGACCAGGCCTAAGACTATGAGTAAGTCAACACTTAGGCTACGTCTACACTACAAAATTAAGGTGACATAAGTTACGTCAACATTTATCCACCACTGTAATTAAACCACTTTTGCATGTTCACGCAATTCTCCTTGTGATGGGGAGCATGTCCATAGTTGCTGCTCTTGCATTGACAGAGCAGTGCACTGTGGGTGGGTATCCCACTGTGCAACTTGCCACCATCTGCCACTGGGTGTTCTGGGAAGGGATCACTGTGCGTCAGAGGGGCAGACTCAGTGTCCCATGATGCAGTTTTCTTCGTCTCATTATTCCATGGGCTTCCTACTATGTTTTGTGCTGCTTTTCAACAGCCTCTGTAAACTGGGTGCCCGCCAGCTCTGTATGAAAGCATGGATCCTGCACTGCTCTTCAGTCCTGTGATGAGCGTTAGGAACACAACACAGCTGATTCTTCAGTATTTCTTGAGCTGCAAATCTGATGATGACACCGTGGTGTCTGCCCTGCTGTGTGCCATGGACAGAAACAATTCAAGATTGCTTTTGGCATTCACGGAGCAGCTGCACATGGTGGACCGCTGGGATCAGATTGTGAGGCATATATGGGATGACAAGCAGAACTTTCGGAGGCACAAATCCACCTTCCTAGAACTGTGTGTGGCACTCACCCCTGCCCTGCGGTGCAAGGACACCAAAATGAGAGCTGTCCTAACAGTAGAGAGTAAGTGGCGATCGCTGTGTGGAATCTGGCAACTCCAGACTGCTACTGGTCAGTCAAGAATGAGTTTGGAGTGGGGAAGTCCTCCGTGGGGGTTGCAGTGATGCAAGTGTGCAGGGCCATTAATCGCCGCCTGCTACGAAGGACTGTGACTCTGGGCAATGTTCAAGAAATAGTGGATGTCTTTGCAACAATGGGATTCCCTAACTATGGCAAGGCGATAGATGGCATACATATCCCCATTTTGGCTCCAGACCACCTTGTGATGGAGTACATCAACAGAAAGGTCTGCTTTTCCATGGTATTGCTAGCACTGGTGGCTCCCTGGGGTCATTTCACCGACATCAACACGAGTAGTCAGGAGAGGTGCATGACACATGCATCTTCAGGAACACTGGCCTGTACAGAAAGCTGCAAGCAGGGACTTTCTTTCCAGACCAGAAGATTCCAATTGGGGATGTGGAAATGTCAATAGTGATCCTTGGAGACCCAGCCTACCCCTTACTCCCATGGCTCATGAAACATTACACTGGTAACCTTGACTACAGCAAGGAGCGCTTCAACAACAGGCTCAGCAGGTGCAGAATGACAGTTGAATATGCCCTTGGTCACCTAAAGGGTTGCTGGTGCTGCTTTTTTGGCAGGTTAGACCTCAGTGATCTCATGGTCGTAACAGCCTGCTGTGCTCTGCATAACATTTGTGAAGCTAAGGGGGAGAAGTTTCTGCAGCAGTGGAGTGTTGAGATGGATTGGCTGGCTGCTGCTTTTGAGCAATCAGATACCAGGATAGTTATAGGGGCTCTCTGGGGAGCTATTCGAATCAGGGAGGTTTTAAAGGAACATTTTGACAATGAACCACAGTAATGTAAATTTCTTTAACGCATTGAGCCAGGCATTGTTTTCTTGCACCGAAGTATGAACCTTGTAATGATTGCTGTGTGTGTGTTAATTTTACAATGCAAATGCACTGATTACCACTGTGTATGAATTTCAGCAGCAACCACCATATGTAGGGGGCAAATAAAGATTCATTCTCTTTCAGTAAGTACATTTTTACTAAAAATTGATGCAAACGTTTCTATGTTCTGCAATAAACATGAAAATGAAGAGCACATTTGCCAACAAGGCTCTCACAGCTGGGTGTATGTCACAGCTGTCATTGTGAAACATGTCCCTTGGGGTGGAGTGCAGGGGGTACTACGATGGCCCAAGAACACGTGAGGAATGTGTGTGGGGGAGTATGGGGAGGGCATGGAAGACAGTTTTGTATGGGCTGCAGGGGGTGGCGAGCACATGTGTTCTGCCTGAAGTTCAATCAGGGACCTCAGCATGTCTGTTTGGTCCTGGAGCAGCTTTATCATCCGCTCCTGCCCCTGTTTCCTCTCCTGGCTCTCCATTCACAGTTTCTCATTGATAGCCTCTCACCATGCTTTCTGCTTGCAATCCAAAGCATCAGAGGATTGCAGCACTTCTCAGAACATGTCTTCCTTACTCTTCCTGTTTCATTTCCTTACCAGATGGAGCCGCTCAGCCAGTGTGCAAGAGGAGACCCTCAAGGGCACATCTGCAGATGTTAAAAAAAAAAAATAGAGGCACTATTGTGAGTGCACTCACAGCCTTGATCCAAACAAGTTAGAGACACCACTTTCTCACTTTCCCTTGGCAGGCACACAGCATGGCGAGAGCTCCAGCCATAGTGAGTTTGGCCCGGGGGGTGGGGATGGGGGAAGGGCATTATGGACCTAGGGTCACTATTCTGAATACTGGCACTGTTTTCCACAGGCAGGGGTGATAGCAGCTGATATCTCACTCCTGAGGGTAACCAAGGATGCAAGGGCGCAGTTCCTGCATGCTTGCGCTGCAGACCGGGTCTGTATGCTGCTCACCTATGTGCTGCTATGGTGCCTGCAGAAGTAATTGCCTATTGGTGCAACAAAGTTCTTATCAGGGTGGAAGAAACAAGGCAGCCCTCCCAAGAAACCTTTGGCAGAGGATTGCAGAGTACCTCCCAGAAAGTTTGCTAGAGATCCCCATGGAGGATTCCCGTGACATCCCAGTGTGCATAAACAAACTTTTCTGCAGGCCCCCCTCTGCCTAGTTGCACAGAGGAATGAGAAGCAGATACAAACATGTGTTGGTTATTTCAGTATCTCTTCTACCCTGATTAAAAAAAGCAGAGCACTACCTCCCTGCAGCATCAAAGCACAAGGAGTACTTACCGGAGCTTCCCTCTCCTGCATCAGATGCACCAGAGCTGGAGAGCTGGAACTGGCTAGCCCCCTCCAGAGTTAAAAAGAGGTCCTGGCTCACCATGCAACCACACATCCCTGTCGCTTGTCTCTCATCATCCTCCAACTCCATTTCCTCACTCACCATGTTGTCCTTGGGGTTCAGTTCACTGGCCACTGTCTCCAGCCCCCCGCAAAGTATCCACGGGGCTCTTGGAGATGGAGGTGGTGTTGCCGCCGAGGATGGTTTGCAGCTCCTTGTAGAAGCTGCATGTCTTTGGTGACTCACCAGACCTACGATTGGCCTCCCTTGCCATCTGGTACATCTGTCATAGCTCCTTGATCTTAGCATGATACTGCTGTGTGGTCCCTTTCGTGTCCCTTCTCCTCCATGCCATGAGCAATCTGTCTGTAGGTATCATAGTTCCTGTGGCTGGAGAGGAGCTGGGACTGCACAGCCTCTTCTCTCCACAGATCCCACAGATCCACCAACTCTGGTGTGCTCCAGGCAGGAGTGTGTTTTCTGCGGGGAGCTGGTATGGTCAGCTGGGAAGATGCAATATGAGCTGTTCATGCCAAGCAAACAGGAAGAGGAATTTCAAAAATTCTCAGGGCTTTAAAGGGAGAGGAGCGCATGCCTGTGTACCTGGCTTCAGGGCAGCAGAGTTCAAACTGGTGACCCAAGTGGCCACAATGGACATTGTGGGATACCTCCTGGAGGCCACTTAGGGTGACGTAAGCAACGCAGCGTGTACACTGACATTGCGTCACTCTAAGTACATCGCCCTAAGCGCTATGCCTCTCATTGAGGTGGTTTTATGATGTCAGCACAGCAGGAGAGTTAAATCAGTGGGAAGAGCATAGCAGTGTGTACACCTCCACAGTTAGGTCGACTTTAGCTGCCTTATGTCGTCTTAACTGTGTAATGTAGACAAGCTCTTAAACTGCTACAGTGGCACCTCCCCAAGAGGCGGTAGCTAGGTTGACAGAAGAATTCTTCCATTGACTTAGCACTGTGTACACAGGGGGTTAGTTTGGCTTCACTATGTCTCTCCAGAGAGAGGATTTTTCATACCCCTCAGACGCATAGCTATGCCGATATAACTTTTCAGTGTAGACCAGCCCTAACCCATTCAGGGGGGTTCTTGTTCTGAGCTAAAGCCGCTATGAACTTGTAACCATAGAAAAACCCTCATGTGGGATTTGAAGGACTGATCACTTACCAGAGCCATCGTTGGAGTTGGGATGATCTCTCGTAAGCTCATTAGCACGTGTAGGTTCTTGTATTGGTTTTAATATATGTTTTCTCTGTAATGCTTTCACCTGAAGAGTAAATGTGCATGCTCAGAAAGGGCTGCGTGGTAACCTATTACTGCTCGCAATTGCAGCTGTTCATAGCCTTTGAAGAGAAGGCAAAGCACAGACATTGGCCTAGTTAGGCAGTCTGGCATGCTGGGAATAAAACAGTGTAGGCAGGGAACTGTTCAGCCTGGAAATACCCTGGTCAGGAGGGAGAGAGACGCAGATCTCCACCCAAGAGAGGTGACAGCTGGGAGCCAGAAACCTAAGAGTTTGTGATCTCGAGGGACCCTTGACGGAGAATACAGGTGCATTTGCCCAGAGCTGTTGCAAATGTATCTGGGGAAAATAATCCCCAAACCACACTCTGTCAAGCAAATTAAGCAAAGGAAAATGAACATGTCTAACACTATAATCTTCTTTTTATGTAACAAATGATTGATTAACTTGCTGCATTGAATTAGGAGAGTAAATGTTTCCTTTAATAAGCTGACATGCTGAATTTCGGAACATGTGCCTATTTTTAATACAGCAGAACTGTTGTCTCTTCCCTCTGTTCAGCATATTTCTCCAGGGAGCAACATAGTCTGATGCCCTCGGTAGAATTTCTGACTTCTGGTGCCTATTAACTGATTCTGTGTTCACTTGGCTAAACTGTGCAAACCCTTGTGGGAGGGTTTGGGTTGTTATAAAAAGTCTTGCTGTACTTCCAATCACACGCCCTATGAATCAAAACCAAAAATGACCTCCTCCTCCTGTTTCTGTTAAAAAACAGTTGCAGGAGAAATGTGGCATTGAAATTTCCATTTGTTTGTTTTGTTTTTGCTAACCCCTTCCTCCCTCCCTCCTTTCCACATTCTTCTGTCCTAGGCTGACAAACACTGAATACTGTTATTTCAAAAGAGTTCTCCCATTCCCCTTTTGCCAGGACCTGGCATAAACTCAGTTCCCATTACAGAACAGCCTTGACTGATCAGTCCCACTCTTCTTATGATACTGAGTAGCCAGTCTCATAAGGAACCTTCTCTCCCCCATCTTTGGGCTTGATCCAACATATATCGAAGTCAATGGAAAGATGCCGTTAGTTTCAATGGAGTGGATCAGGCCCTTTTTTCTGGACACTGCTCATATAGACTCCTCTCACATCCCACATCACTCATGGGTGTACAGACTGATCAGTGCAGAGTGGACACAATAATATGTTGTTGTATATGCTTAATATAAAGTAAATATAAAGGAAATGGGATTTTGTTTTTCAAATTAATGGAAAGCAGCCAGAGACCAAGGTATCAGCAGTGCAACTCCTCCTCAGTTATTTTTAGATAAAACTGTATAACATGGAGATTTACATTACCTAATTTACTTTAGTCTCTATTGTAATGTAAATCTCCATGTCATGCAGCTTTATTTCACAATTTTATATTAAAAAAACCAACCAAACAGCTGATGATGGGAGCTGTACTTCCCCACTGCTGAGACCTTGATCTCTGGTTGCTTTCCCATTAATTTGAAAATCAAAATCCCATTTTCTTTCACATTTCTCCCCCAAAAGCTTTCAAGAGATAACACATCCCCCATTCCTTTATTGTCATGTAAACTTGAACCCATAAAGAGCATAAATCTTTCCCCTCCAGAAGTTATCTGCTGTGTTTCTTCTTATCCTTTGGATGACTGCAGTAACTTTTATACCATGCTGTTGGGAGTGTAATGGTAAGCGCTTCATTAATAATGATTTGTACTATTGAAAAGTTTAAAACAGGCAGATCTTGGCAAGGAACAGACCCTATTTATTTTTGTTCTTTTTGTTAAACTCTGAAAAGAATGCTTTAAGAACAGATTTGCTTCTGCTCTGAGATACTACAAGCAATATTTCACATGCCACTGCCCCAGAGACTGTATTAATCAGCAGAACAGTAATGGGAGTACATTCTGATAATAAATATTTTCATGTTTTAGTAATAAAGGGGATACATTTTACGGTGTGAAAAGGAAGAAACAAGAAGAGCGGGTGCTCCACATTTAGAAACAGTGATAATTCCAGGGATTTGCTGATTGGAGAATTAAGGAGAAACAAATGAAATATTAAAATCCAGGCTTTGCAGTCAGAGAGGACCCAGCACAGCAGTGGATCAAAGAAGGAAAGCAGCAGATGTGGATCAGAAAGAAGAGAGCACAAATGAACGGTGCTGCCTGACAGCTGGGGTAGGCTTGGTTTCTTTGGGGTGCCTTACTTCAGAGAACCAGCAAGAAGTGTGAAAAAGATAAGGGTTTACAAGTGGCTGGGAGGAAGAGAAGGAGCTAGGAGGAAAAGTGTATCTTGGGGCTCTGAAATGTTGGTGGATCTGGATCCTGATAAAGCCTTGATCTGCTCCTGGGTTTGCTGGTACACATTGTGTAACGACAGGAGATGAGTGGGGAAATCAGGGAATTGTATTAGTGAATACAAATACTTCAGGGGGTGAAATATTCACTGCAAAATTCAGGATCCCAACACTCGAGCCTTTTCACATTTAATTGTGAATTCAAAATTGGTCCTGGTTTTTGCAATATTTTGTAGTAAAAAAGAAATCATTTTCAGAGAAAGCAAGCGCATTATTGAGCAAAATGATTTTCAGTGTAAAAGCATGGGGAAGTGCAAAATTTGCATGTTTTTGGAAAATGTCATGAATATATAAAATGTCATGGGTGAAATCATGGGGAAAACAAAATTATGGAAAATGTGAAAATAATGTCCTCAGTTTCACAGAGGCTTATTTAAATACTCATTGTTAGAAATTTCCCAGTCTCTTTTACTTGTGTCATTTAGTTCCTCCACAGTGTATGCCCAGAGTAGAAAAAAACTGTAGATATGTATATTGCAAGGATCTGGGGTGATAGTGGATCATAAATTGAATGAGTGAACAGTGTGATGTCATTGCAAAAAAGGCAAATATCATTCTGGGACATATTAACAGGAATGTCGTATGTAAGACATGGAAGGTAATTGTTCCACTCTACTTGGGCACTGATGAGGCCTTAGCTGGAGTACTGCATCCAATTCTGGGTGCCACACTTCAGGAAAGATTGACAAATTGGAGAGAGTCCAGAGATGAACAACAACAATAACCAAAGATTTAGACAATCTGATATATGAAGACAGGTTGAAAGACTTGGGCATGTTTAGTCTAGAGAAAAAAAAGGCTGGGGGGAGGGGGGGACATGATAATAGTATTCACATATGTAAAAGGTTATTATAAAGAGGATGGTTAGCAATTATTCTCCATCTTCACAGACAGTAGGAAAAACAGTAATCAGCTTAGTTTGCAGCAAGGGACATTTAGGTTGGATATTAGGAAAAACTTTATGAGAGTAGTTATGTACTTGATAAGTTACCAAGGGAGGTTTTGGAATCCCCCATTAGTGCATGTTTTTTAAGAACAGGTTAGACAACCACCTGTCAGGGATGGTCTGGTTTTACTTCTTCTTGCCTAAGCATGTGGGGAGGACTACTAGATGACCTCTCGAGGTCCCTTCCAGCCCTACATTTCTATGATGCCATGATTACCATTTGAGTAGATTATTTTTGAACATTTGAGGCTTTAAAATCTTGTCTGTGAAGCTCCAACAAGGCCTTTGGAAACAGAGAGTAGGAATAAATGGCCTTTTCTCAGTCAAAAAAGAGGTGCCCCCAAAATCAGTATCAAATTATGAAATAGCTTTGCAGGAAAGGAAATTAAATGCCAAACACTATATTAAAAGACTATCTGATTGAATCCATTAAAGAAATCACATTCTTCATAAAGGATCTACAGTATCATTGTTTTTCTTCACTAAGAAATGCTCAGAATACTGTGCGATATAACTTATCATTGGCAAAATACTTATTTATTCAGCATAGACCAAGTATATAGAAGGATATAACTAATTTTTAGCCTGGCCCCAACCTACCCTCTGATATGCGGGTGTAATTTTGCACCTGCATTTAACTGTGCAGCAGTACCCATTTAGACAGGGCCGGCTCCAGGCACCAGCCGACCAAGCACATGCTTGGGGCAGCACCTTATAAGGGGTGGCCAATGTTCGGGTGGCAGGGGACGCTCGCGGTGTGTTTGTTTTTGTTTTTGTTCGCGGGGCAGCGCTTGAGGGATTTTTTTGTTTTGGTGGCGCAGCGCTGGGGGGGCGCGGGGGCTTTGGCCGCGCAGCGCTGGAGGGGGCGGGGGGTTGGGCGGTGCGGCGCGGTGCTCCGGGGGTTTAGGCGGCACGGCGCGGCGCTCGGGGGGCGGGGGTTTGGCCAGCCGGCGCGGCACTGCGCGGTGCTCCGGGGGTTTGGGCGGGGCGGCGCGGCGCTGGGGCGGGGGTTTGGCCGGCGCGGCGCGGCACTCCGGGGGTTTGGGCGGCCCGGCCCGGCGCGGCGCTCGGGGGAGGGCGGGGGTTTGGCCGGCCCGGCGCAGCGCTCTGGGGGTTTGGGTGGGGTGGCACGGCGCTGGGGCGGGGGGTTGGCCGGCGCGGCGCTCGGGGGGCAGGGGTTTGGCCGGCCGGCGCAGCGCTCCGGGGGTTTGGGCAGGGCGGCGCGGCACTCGGGGTTGGCCGGCATGGCGCTTGGGGGGGTTGGCCGGCACGGCGCGGCGCTCCGAGGGTTTGGGCGGCCCGGCGAGGCACTCGGGTGGTGGCGGGGGTTTGGGCAGCACGGCGAGGCGCTCGGGGGGGGGTTCGGCGGCGTGGCACTCGGGGGGGTTCGGCGGCCCAGCGCTCCGGGGGTTTTGGGCGATCCGGCGCTCGGGGGGCGGGGGTTTGGGCGGCCCAGCGTGGCACTGGGGGTGGGGTGTTACTGTGGGGCAGCGCTCTTCTTTTTTGCCTGGGGCGGCAAAAAAGTTAGAGCCGGCCCTGTATTTAGATGCCTAATTACTGCCTGTAGGTGCATAGTTAAGTGATTCTGTGGATCACTTATACTGGAGTAATACATATCTATAGATTAGATTGTTGTAACATATTACCAGATTTATTTTTCTTTCACTGAAGCCAATGGCAAAACTCCCATTTACTTTAGTGGGATTAGAAGAAGATGCAAAAGGGATAACTTAAGTAAGCTTTTGTTAAATTTGACATACAATAAACAAAGAAAATCTAGCTTTCAAATGGTACAAACCTGAAATAATAATAATTTAATTTATTCTTGGATAGAAAGGAGAGAGATGGAGGCATTTAGAGGGGAGAAAGAGGACCCTGGAAAAGAGAGTGGGGTCTACAGGGGCTGAGGGGAGAGAAAGAGCTCACTAGAGAGAGCAGGAGATAGCACTAATGATAGTCCCATAGAAAGGGAATGAAAGAGGCAATACCACATAATTATGGATCCTTCTGACAAGAAATAGAATTACCTCTCACTGGCTTTTTCAGAAAGCAGCAACCTTGACCCATGATTAGCCTGTGGGATGATATTAAAACTGTCAAAAGAGGGGAATGCATTTGCTCTAATTGACAGACAAAACAAACATGAAACAAGACATGCTTTAGGAGATGTTCAGAACTAAATCAAATCCACAGAAAGGCCTGGCGTAAGATCTCCAAAACTAAGGTAATCCTTACAAACCTAATTCATCTGAAGTATTAACATTCTGATACAGGAGTATGCTGACCTTTCATTCATATCAATGTGCCAACAATGTTGGAAGTGTTATTCAGAAAATTCCAACCCACTTACAGCACCTCAAACATCACATGGCTACTCTTAAAGGCCAGTGAAAGATATTAACGAAATTATTGATCAGTTTGGACAGTATTGTAAACCCCATATAAATCCATTTGCCTTCTGACTAATGAAACCTGGTTTTGGTTGGATCCACCCCCCCTCCACCCCCATCCCCCGCTAGGAATACCAGCCTAGAAGTCTCATTTCCACTGCAGACATTGCTGGTGCATAAAAAGAGAATGCCTGCGGAGAAAACGCCTAGATTAGACACATTCCCTGTGGAGCTCTCAGAAACCATTTCTGATAAAACATGTTATTAAAGTTGTTTTTCTTTTGTAATTATACTTCAGCTTGGACATAATATATGAAGGCTGCAATGTCAAACACATACTGTATTAACAGAAACAAAATCAGCTCAGGAGGCTGCTTCAAGTCTCCTTACTCATGCAGCTACAATGTCACAAATAGCCCAATTTCAGTATCTCTATTCCCATGCACAGCACAGCAATGGAGGGCTGGAGGTGGGGCAAAATGCTGCCTTTATTGTGGGGTGTTTGTGAGAGCATACTCACCTCCTCCCCCATGAAAGTTAAAGCAGTCTCAGGAACGGTCTGATGCTCCACTTCTCATGACTTCCTAGAGGCTTTGGAAGCAGGGGATAAGCAGAGCACCACAGTGTTCCAGACACAACTCCTACCCTTGGGAAGCTGAGGGGCTTGATTAAAGCTGCCTGGCCAGCTCTAGGCCACAGGGGTGTAGGAAATCCATTGACTCAAAGACCATTTTATGCATCAGAGCAATGTAAATGGGCCTGAGTATGACAGAGCCCTATAACTCTAGTGGGATACGCACATATTATAATTTCACATTGAGTTTTTTTATATATGCATCTCTCTCTCTCTAGATATACACACATGTATTTATATAAATATGTGTATGCTCACATATGTTCACATAATCTTTATCGTCTGTCTATTGACATGCTGGTGTGTATACAGCTATAGAAAAATCTGTATAACTATAACATTTTGCCCACCTATATTTCTTTCTATGAATGATAAATAATTAGTGTTGTAGCTATAAAGCTTATATATTCCTAGTCAATGACACCTTCAAGGTCTCAGTGCTGCCTACTGCTTGACCTTGGTTTAAAAGCTCACAGAATGGAAACCTTGAAACCAAGATCAACAAGATTCATTCTGACAGAAACCAGATGCAGCACAATAGAGAAAAATACACATTTAATTGTAGTCTTTTTTAAGTAATCCTCATTGTTACCAGTTCTTAATATCCTAACGTACAGACTGTCCTTCACCATATGGAGCATTCATTTTAATGCTCCAATTACATCTTGCTTGTACAGTGCTGTAAGTACAATAACTCTAGCGATTCTACATTATTCCCTTTTTGCAGCTGGAGAACACATACATACCAGTGGCAGTAACATAATAGGGTGCTAACAGCTTTAGAATGAGGCTCTTTTATTGAAAGATTCCTGACTTCATAAAAGAATACAATGAGAAACATTATATTTCATAACATTTGAACAGTGGGTTATGAGGCTGTAATACAAAAAAAAAAAAATCCATATAATGGATATTTTTGACCTCAAAGATGCTGCTATTGTCTTATGTTAATGTTCATTTGTACATTCTGCGTCAAGGCAGCTAATCTCATATAGGGTTTAATATATTTCTTATTTGGTCTTTCAAGGAAAATGGAACAACAGCTCTAAAAAATGGGAAGCCGAATCTGAGGTCAAGTGTTTTGTGCTAAATCAATGTGGTCCATATTAAATGGAGTTAAAGTAGCTGACTAATCTCAAATCAGAATTGTGAATGGGGAAAGAGCCACCCATTGAATTGATTTCACAGTGGTAGCTGTGTTAGTCTGTATCAGCAAAAACAACGAGGAGTCCTTGTGGCACCCTAGAGACTAACAAATTTATTTGGGCATAAGCTTTTGTGGGCCACTTCATCAGATGCATGGAGTGAAAAATACAGTAAGCAGTATATATATTACAGCACATGAAAAGATGGGAGTTGCCTTACCAAGTGGGGAGTCAGTGCTAACGAGGCCAATTCAATTAAGGTGGAAGTGGCCTATTCTCAACAGTTGATTACTTTTGTAGTGCTAACGAGGCCAATGCAATCAAGGGTGACGTCGCCCATTTCCAACAGCTGACAAAAAGGTGTGAGTATCAGCAGAGGGAAAATTACTTTCGTAGTGACCCATCCACTCCCAGTCTTTATTCAGGCCTAATTTGATGGTGTCCAGTTTGCAAATTAATTCCAGTTCTGCATTTTCTCATTGAAGTCTGTTTTTGAAGTTTTTTTGTTGAAGAATTGCCACTTTTAAGTCTGTTATTGAGTGTCCAGGGATATTGAAGTACTCTCCTACTGGTTTTTGAATGTTACGATTCTTGATGTCTGATTTGTGTCCATTTATTCTTTTGCGAGGAGAGGCTGTGTCTAAAACTCTGTTTTCTTCTCAGCATTTCCTACCATCGTTACACCTGAGCAGCTCCATCAGTAGGGTTGCCATCTTTCTAATTGCTGGTAACTGGACCACCGAGGCCCTGCTCCTGCCCCACCTCTTCCCCCCAAAAGCGGCTACATGGCAGACCTTACAGAGGCGCAGTTGCAGCGGTATAGCGTGCTGCTGTAAGGTCTGTAGTGTAGACAAAGCCATAGATTTGTCAGCTCTGAATGAATACATGATGAATAACTGGGTTCACTCCAAAAACTCCAAAATCTATGTTGGTCACAAACAAACAAACATCCTCTCATGATCTGTTATTTCATGTGAAGTGCATCCAAAGACTGTACCTTAGATTTCTATAGTAATTTGGGGAGACTTCTGGGGATTACGCCACTTGAAATAACTGTATTTTCCTTAATAAATTTTTCTTACATTACTTCTGACTTTCTCATTTACTGGCATCTTCTGGATTATAGTTTGGAGTCGGGATTTATGTGAGTGAGTACAATAAACCTTACAACAAACCAAAATAAAATAATAAGAACTAATGTTTGGAGTTGGTCCAAACCTTAAACCAGAAGTTTACTTTGTACTAATAATTAGCAATTATGTTGTGATTTACATGTTCAAAGCACTGTTCAGACATTAATTAATATTAATTTTACTGCCCATAAGGTATCATTCAGTTGTTAATATGATTTATGTCATGCATTAAGATATGGAGCAGAATATGATTGTTCTGTTTATCTATTAAAACAAATGGTACAGGATAGTACAGTTATTGGCTGCCTAGAAATAAACATTTTCAACCAGGCGACCCTGCTGGGAGCTCCACATCCTCATCTAACTCCACCTCTTCATCAATAATGTCATCCTCCAGGTTAGGTCCTCTTTCCGCCGCCTCCATTCCCTCCGAAGTATCCACGAGGCTCTTGGCGATGGAGGTGGGATCGCCACCGAGGATAGCATCCAGCTCCTTATAGAACCGGCAGGTCTTAGGTGAAGCACTGGAGCGACGGTTTGCATCCCTCACCTTATGATACGCCTGCCTCAGATCTTTTATCTTCGCTCTGCAGCATGTCCTGATCATAAACCTTTTCACACAAGCATCAAGAAATGTGCCTGTAGGTATCAAAATTCCTACAGCTTAAGTGCAGTTGGGACTGCACAGCCTCCTCTCCCCATATACTGAGCAGATCCAGCAGCTCTACAGTGGGCCAAGCAGGAGAGCGTTTGCTGCAATAAGCTGCCATGGTCACCTGGGACGATGCGATGAGACCTATCCACACTGAGACAGCACGAAATGGAACTTCAAAAATTCCTGGGGCTTCTAAGGAGCAGATGGATGCATACCTGGCTGCAGGGCAGTGGAGTTCAAACCGCTGACCAGAGTGGTCATGATGGGCATTGTGGGACACCTCCTGGAGGCTAATTAAAGTGATGAAATCAAGCGTGGTGTCTACACTGGCACTTTGTCAAGAAAAATGTAGAGGCAAAAGGTGGATGTATTTAGTTGCCAAAACCGGGCATCTTTCCTGACAAAAGTTGCATTGCAGTGTCTACGCATGCACTGTTTGGTCGACAAAAGGCAGTTTTTGGCGACAAAGCTTGGTAGTGTAGACAAGGTCTTAGTAAAGCACTCAGGAGGCAGTCTGAAGGGAAAGAAGGCACAGCAGTTAATAACTGCAAGAATAATCAGCTCAAAGGGGTTTGCTCAAGTTTCTGGAGATCTCTAGTTTACACTGAGAATGCTCAGATCCTTTAAAAAGCATTAGCACAGTCACGCCCATATTTTTTAGCTATTCTTACTCCTCCTAAACAGTAATTACATAGTGAATTGTGGTCTAAATAATGTGAATTCAGTATGGGGCTGTTAAACGTATCCACTAAAGCAAGAATGGCTTTATTTGTTAGGTCATAAATTTAGGTTGTGGGGGAAGATCAAGCCACAAACTGCCTCCCTCATCAGTTCTGTTTAGGGTGGCCAACTTTCTAATTTGTGAAAACCAGACACTGAGTGCTGGAACCTCCCCCACCTCCTGCTCCGCCTCTTCCTCCAAGTCCCCACCCCTTGTTCCGCCTCTTCCCCTGAGGCCCCAACCCTTGTTTTTCTTCTCTCCCCCCACCAACACTCGCTGCTCTCTCCACCTCACCCCCTCTGCCAGTTGAGCTGGGCTCTGGAGGTGGGGGTGAGTGGGGCAGGGCAGGGGAGGGAGAGCCATGCTTGGGGCAGGATAGGGAAGCCACCAGTATCTTTCTCTGCCAGAGCCATTCCTGAGTGTGCCTCCAGGTTCCAGCAGCAGCTGCTGCTCTTCCCACCCCCAGTGGCAGAGGTCAGTTACTGCAGGTAACTGGACTTTTAGTGTCAGGTCAACAGTGCTGACTGGACAGTGCCAGGTCCCCGTTTCAGCCAGACTTTTCAGCCAAAAACCAGACACCTGGCAACCCTAGGTCTGTTGCCAAAGAAAACCTTTATATAGCACCATAGGTAGGCATGACTACATAGGTGTGGGCTCCAGTAACACAATGGGTTAGCATACAGTACTTATAGAGCAGTGTTGTGTGGAGTAATGCTGAGGTTGGGAGTTCAAACCTCACGTGGAGCACTATGGGGGAGAGGGATAGCTCAGTGGCTTGCGCATGGGCCTGCTAAACCCAGGGTTATGAGTTCAATCCTTGAGGGGGCCATTTAGGGAGCTGGGGTAAAAATCTGTCTGGGAAGTGGTCCTGCTTTGAGCAGGGGGTTGGACTAGATGACCTCCTGAGGTCCCTTCCAACCCTGATATTCGATGACCCTAAAGTACAAAGATAAGGACAGAGTTGTAGGACTGCAGTAACCCCAATAAGCTGCTTGTTTTGCCTGTGCTTAATGTCAGCAATAAAGAGTGTTGAGAAATCTGAACTCACTTACAGTAGCATTATATTTATTCTATATTTATACAATAATAATAAATCACTTCAGAGTGCATTTCTGGGAGATGAGTGCATTGCTCTGGTGACTGAAATCTCTGATCCCTCAGCCTTTTGACTCACAATGTATCTTAGTGATGTTTTAACCCTCAGAACTTTTTACTGCTTAATACACACTGTTGAGTGCAGCAACATCTCACTACATAAACTTCAGAGAATTCTGAATTAAAAGCAAATCCACTTGACTCATTTGAAAACAGAAATCCCCCTTCAATTAATTCCTCATAAATACTGAAGATTGTTACACATAGGTCTCTGACATACTTGCTCCTATTGAAGGAGTTAATCATAAAAGTCTATGTCTATAAATAGAAGGATAAAAACACATTCTTTCCCTTTTGTTTTGTTACATATTATAAAAATATATGACATAATTGAGATTCATGTAAGTAGATTTGGAAGATTTTTCATGTTTCCTTGAACTTAAAGATATAAACAGAGTTTGGGACTTACCAAGAATGGCTTTGGTATCTCAAAGTAAGTCTACATGGCAAAAAATCCCCATGGCAGCGAATGGCAGAGCCCAGGTTTACAGACTTGGGCTTGTTCCACAGTGCTAAAACTAGGTGTGTAGACATTTAGGCTCAGGCTGGAGCTTGAACTCTGAAGTTCAGGGTAAGGGCTGGGTTTCAGAGCCCAAATTCCAGCCCCAGCCTGAACATCTACCTACATACCTATTTTTAGTGCCCTCATGTTAGCCCCAGTCAGTAGATCTGGGCTCTGAGATTCATTGCTGTGGGTTCTTTTTTTGTCGGGTTTTTTTTTTTTGCACTGTGTAAACATACTCTTAGGGCTCTCTTGACCACCTTCTAGGAGCTTTGTGCAGGGCATCTAATCAGAAAGGTATTGCAGTGGGAAGGGAAAAGAACACTTTCTTCTACTGGGCAGCTCAGATGCATGGATGGTTTAATCCTGTGGATCTGCTTGTAATGAATTTACTGGCCATCCCCCAATCCCTCCTCTATACTGTTGTAGAGAGAAGCAGCACAGAGGAGCACAGTGTAGGATTTAAATACTGCCAATCCCAAATATCCAAACATCTTAAAGGTAGACTTAAAAATCATGAGAGTTTAAGAAGAGGAGTTGCATTGTATTTTGTTTGGTTTTTGATTTTTTCACCTACCTCCAACTTGTGTGTGATTATCTCAGGATCAAAATTCAGTCTTAAATATGCATGAATAAATGCAGACCTCCCTGCTTACTGCTCCTTACCTCCACTCATCCCTCAAGCTGGGGAACTATCATTCTATCTCTCTCTATCTTCCTCCCTACCTAGACAAGATAGAGTGACAGATGCTCCACTGACGTTCTCCTTGCCTGCTCCCCCAGAGACCTCAGTCTCCCACCTGCCCCACTTCCACATTCAGTCACCTCCCACATTTCCCTCCCTTTCCCTTCACAGCCTTTTATCCACCCCATTCTCTTATTCATCTACGCTACCTTCCACTGTTCTGATTAATTTGCCTCCAGCTCCCACACACTCCTGTGTCCCTACAGTCTGCCTCCGGCTCCTAGCCTTCCCCTGCACTCCCCATTCTAATACATTCTTCCGCTCTGCTGCCCACACAGTTCCACTGCTGACATTTTCAGATATTCCCCTGTTCCTTGCTTGGCCCTCCCATGGTGATTATTTGGCCAGCATCTTTTCTGAGTGCAGGTTGGCTTCAGTCCCCTTGGAAACAATGGGGTCGTACCTGCATCTTCACTGAAGGCAACCTCTCTAATCTAGAAAGATTAAAGAATATGGTGGCTATCTTGAGGGCAGCCTTTGGCTTCAGCCCCATTGACTGTACATAATGGGAGATAGCATCAGCCATTTTGGATAACGACAAAATTTGAGAAACTGAAGCCAGAAATTCACAAGAATCCTTTAAAAAGTGTGAAATATTGTAACAGTTGGCAACATTGGGATTTTCAAGAGCCCTCAGCATTGACAGAAGTATGCTCACATTGAAGTTTATGGCAAAACTCCCACTGACTTCATAATGACAGACCAGCACTCAGTGCTGTTGAAAACCCCACCCATAGAATCTTGTTTCTGAGATATCAGGCACATTTTGAGAGAACTGAAAATAATTAATTTGATTTAGTACTATGTTTATTACAAACTCCCCAGGTTAAAATGGAGGACATGACTCTCTAGATTAGATACAGTTAGCTTTGGGGCAGAAAAATAATAAAGTATTAGACTGTTGTAACTGGACACCAAAAAATAGAGCCTCAAGTTAAACACCTAAATCCATTTTCAGGAACCCAACAGGAGCTTCTTAGTGCTTAGGACTTTTGAAAATGTAGGGTACCTTTTTAGGTGCCTAAAAGTGTATGTAGAAGCACAAATGTAGGCACCCATTTTTAATATATGCGTACAAATATCTAGAGTTCATGACAGACACTTTAAAAATAACTATATGAGCATTTTACAAGTTATTGCCATACTAGTGCCAAAAACTGCAACACTAACCATTACAAAAATGATCTTATGACAGAGACACTATGCAATGAGATATTCAAGTCTATGGGTACGTCTATACTTACCCGCTGGTTCGGCGGCAAGCAATCGATCTTCTGGGATCGATTTATCGCGTCTTGTCTAGACACGATAAATCGATCCCGGAAGTGCTCGCCGTCGACGCCGGTAATCCTGCTCCGCAAGAGGAGTAGGCGGAGTCGACGGGGGAGCCTGCCTGCCGCCTGTGGACCCGCGGTAAGTACCTTTAAGTTCGTACTAAGATACTTCGACTTCAGCTACGTTATTCACGTAGCTGAAGTTGCGTATCTTAGTTCGAACTGGGGGCTTAGTGTGGACCAGCCCTACCTGTTTGACAATAAATACCAAACAGCACATAACACAAATAATAGACAATAATAAACGTCCTCATTCTTTACTCAGACACATTCCTTTTTAATATTTAAATAAGATTCTTCCCACTTCTAGTGAACAGGCTTTATACCCATCATTCATTAAATGTATGGAGAATGATCTAAAAATCTTAATCATCCTTCACCACTATCTTCTCTTTCTTTTACACAGGGAAACTATGTATGATATCCAAACAGTAACAGATGGTATTAACTTTGGCCAAAGGCATGTCTAACCCAATTTCATCAGATTATTAAAAAGGGGGGCACAGTGTTTTATGAGCAAATTAATAATCATACGTGCCCTGCGACTTTACCAATATTTTAATCTTAGACATTTCATTGTTAAGAATAAAAAAAAATCATTAGCCTGGTGTGTCAGATTACGCTGGAAGGGCTCTACCGAGATTGGTAACATTGATCATAAGAAGCGGAAATGTTTTGAGGCAGGCACAATTCTTGATGCTTTGGGGGATGGCAAGCCAGGGCAGTCCCGGCTGAACCCTTTTTCAGGATGCAGAAGCATATTCCCCCACACCAAGTGGGGCCAACTCTGCTGTTGGTCCTCCTTTGCCCTTCCAAATGTACTTTGGGGAGCTAACACTTCTGTCAATGCTAGTTTTAAGATGTAATTGCATTCCTGACTTTGGACCATGAAGAGGGGAAAAAAGGGTGAGGGAAGCCTCCTTTTTCTCCCCTGTGGATTCATACAAAACCAAACACAATCTGGCTCATACTCTTTAGTATGTATATTGTAGAACCCTGCTGAGAAATCTTCATCTGGATTCTTCAGAATGTATACTAGAAAGCACAGGTGTGTCTATCTGCAACAGTAGTTTGTAAACTTTTGATCTTTAAATTCTCTCTGCCATTTGTTACATACCAGTATGTAACTTTTATGTTGGTCTTAGATCTTCTTGTCTCACACAAAATCCATTCTAGCCCATGAGGTTAATGGGAAGATTTGCAAATATCCCAGTAGCTATTAACCTGTTTGCATCATTAGCAACATCAAGTGATATGATGGAGAATCACTCTAACAGAACAATAATGTAAGAATATCTATAATAAATACTTTAAAAGATATCTGACTGTAGGACAGTCATCACTAAAGTAATCTACACAGATAATGTATCCTACCTTAAAGTTGTTATCTTCTGGTGGTGAATGTTTGATACATACTAAATAAGGTTCATATTAACGTGGAATCTCTTGCTGTCAGAAGAGATTGAAAGTGCTCTTTCATCCCTGCATATGAATTAATCAATTCAGATAATGAACCTTATTGTAATTTACATTAACGCTTCAAAGTAGATTACATTTACACTCACTTTAGGCTCTTTTATGCACATGTAGAATACATTTGCACTCACTTCAGGCCTTAATGTAATTAATTATCAGGCCTGAGCTTTAGAGTAGACTTTAGAGTAGAAAAATTTATTTCACCTCCTCAGACCTCCCTCTTGAAAGCAGTCTGTATATATCCCCTGTTATTTAAACATAAAATGTAGTGCCCATTTTCTTCACAGTGCAGCAGGTTATCATATCACAGTCTGACAGACAGCCTGCCTTTCCCTCTCCTACACTGTCTCTCTGATCCTTGCAACGTGCAGCTATCTTTTCTCCAACAGCTGATGACATGAGGAAATCAGTTGAGCTTATCATTTGCATTATTATTTTGCAGGGAGTTTGAGCCAGTCACGAGACTCATCAGCAACATATTCCTTTCATGTACAGCAAGGGCAAGAGCTATTCAACTGATTTTCCCCAGTGGAGTTATATGCTAGTTATATTAGGCTTTATCTACAATAGCACTTTTGTTGGTCACCGTCAGGGGTGTGAAAAAAACACGCCCCCTGATTGACATAAGTTTCACCAACAAAGTGCCAGTGTGGACAGTACTATGTTGGTGGGAGATGCTCTCCCACCAACATAGCTACCGCCGCTTGCTGGCGGTGGTTTAATTATGCCAGCGGGAGAGCGGCAACACAGGAGACCTTACAGTGGCACAGCTGCAGTGGTACAGCGGTGCTACTGAAAGGTCCATAGTGTAAACATAGCTTTAGTGTAAGCAAGCTCAGAATGTGGTCCTAAATGGCATAGCATGGTTGACTGGCTGTTGTGAGGGGGGAAAGGGAATCTCTGCTACTCTACCCATCCCCCAGTGTTTTCTAGGAAAATGACATTTTTTATTTGAGTGATGTAGAAATATGAAATGACTAAAAATGAATAAGGAGAGAAAATGAAAGATAAGAGTCTGACTCTTTCTACAGTACAAAAGAATAGCTATTTTAAAAAATGGTTTCCTAGTACAGTCGTATCTCCAGTGCCGAAGGAAGTTATGTCCCATATACTCAGGTAGCACAAATGTTCTTGCTGAGCCCACTTTTTAAAAAGTGGCTGCTTCTGTAGCATAGTTGGAGCTACTGATATCACTGCTAATAGAAAATTCAATCACATTGAAATGGAAGCCTCCATTCCTATATATTTAGTGAACATTTCATCTGTTCGGCAATGTTAGGGTGATATGATGTCAAATCAGCTATGGAAGACTGTACAACATAGCAAGACTAGCACATGCACAGTGGAGAGGCTTTAGAAAATTACCGTGTAGAGGTCCAGTACTGCAAATCGATAAAGGTGCCTGGGAGGTGCTCAGAGCCCTCAGGTCCTATTGACTTCTATGGTATAGGAGGCTGTGCAGCATCTTCCAGGAGTGCTCAACCCCTCACAGAATTAGCCCCTCCACCCCCCAAAAAGATACAGGTATTTTGGTGATTAAGTACAAATATGTAAAGCAATTCTAAAATGCTCTCCCAGTCCGTTGTTACCAATTAACACCTCTATTCAAGGCTAAAAATAAATTTGTGTTGTTTCATCTGAAATTCATTAGGATGTTAATTAACTAATCAAATGTAACTTATTAAACAAGGACACAAATTCATTCAAAGGTTCACCTTGAGCAAATAGCAGTCTCCTCATATCACAAAGGACTTGCAAGTACAGGAGAAAACAATATGAGAGAACTAGTGTCAGGTAGGTCGTCATCGCCATGCAGTCATCACCTTTAGCTGAAAAAAGGGAGAAAAGCTGGAAAAGGTGGGTGGGAGGAAGGAGTCCTGAGACAGTATTAAATAAAGATGATGCCAAAATGTTTTATAGGAATTACTCTCAAAAGCTATAGAATTGTTATGAGTGGGGTGAAACCTTGTTATAGATTGAGTTAAATCCTCATTGAGATAAAGAGTGTGTTTGCACCAATCAATGTAACTGTAAGGATAACTCCCTACCTATGACAAAAGGAATGAGTGAACCCACCCAGGAGTTTTGGACTGGGTGGGCAGAGGTGATTTTGCTGGGTATTTTTTTTTTTGGCGGCGGGGGGAGGAGGGAGAGAGGAGGAGGGAGGATAAATTAGGGAAGACAGAAGACCCGAAAGCCACACAGACAGCCTGAAGGAGCACTGGAAAGTATAGGGTATGACACTGGAAGAAGTTTGGGGAAACATTTTTGGATTGAGGGTACAGGCTGAAAAGAGTGTTTTTGATGCTGTGAGCCAAAGCTGTTTCTTGCTATTTGATTCTTTCTGTGTTCAGAGGCACAGGACTTCATATGTTCTCTGTAAATAAACAAAACTGCATAAAAGAAATACCTGACTACCACCATTTTCTTCTCCTAACTGTAACAACCCACTAGACCTCAATTTTTGGGGTAGCCGCTCAGGTCAAAAGGGGTAAGACAATTTAATGGAGAGGTATATCCTTCCCATATAATTTTTAAACCATTCTCTAGAGCCATGTTTCTCAAACTGGGGTCTGCAAGGGTACTCCAGGGGTTCTGGGGGCCCCACTGATCAACTCCTTCTCCTCCCTCCCACAACTCCTCCCTCTCAATACCTCCTGCATGCTGGAGAACAGCAGTTCCCTAGCATGCAGGAGGTGCTGGGAGGGAGGGGGAGGAGAGGGTGCTCAGGGGAGGGGGTGGAAAGAGGCAGGGAAGAGGAGGGGTAGGGGTGCAGTGGGGGTGGGAAGAAGTGAGGTGGGGGCGGTCTTGGGGGAAAGGGTGGAGTGGGGACAGGGCCTGGGATTGAGCGGGGAGCTTGGGGGTCTGCGACAAAATTTTAAATCAAAATGGGGGTCCTCGGGTTACTAAAGTTTGAGAACTGCTGCTCTAGAGCCCAATCAGCACACAGCTGTGGCCCATGTGACATCCTCAGGGCCATTCAGTTAGTATATATATTGTGTGGATGCAGCCTGAAGCACATATAACAGAGAGCTGCATATGCAGCCCACAGTGGTAAATAGGTTGAGAACTACTGCTCTAGAGTGTAATAAAGCTTTATATTCTGGCTATAGAATTCTTTAGAACTGTTTAGTGAGGGGAGGGGATTGCCTGACAATGAAGCCTCTTGGCAGAGGTTTGGGATCACCTGGGGAAACTGATCCAGGAGTCTCCTGACCAGGGCCGGCTCCAGGCACCAGCCGACCAAGCACATGCTTGGGGCGGCACCTGATAAGGGGCGGCCAATCTTGGGGTGGCGGGGGGCGCTCAGGGTTTTTTTGTTTTTTGGGGGGGGGGAGGTTCGGTCAGGCGGCGCTGGGGGTGGGGTGGGTTGTTTTTGTTTCGGCAGCTGGGGGCGCTGGGGGGGGGATTCGGCAGCGGCGCTCCGCGGGGGGGGGGGGTGTTCGGCAGCGTGGCTCGGCGGTGGGGGTGTTTGGTGGCTCGGTGTGTGTGGCGGCGGGGGGGTTAGGCAGCGCGGCGCTCGGCGGGAGGGTTCGGCTGCACGGCATTCGGCGGCGCTCCGCGGGGGTGTGTGTTCGGCTGCGTGGCGCTCCGCGGGGGGGGGGGGTTCAGCTGCGTAGCACGCTGCGGGGGTCTGGGAGGTTCGGCGGTGTGGCACTCCACGGGGGGCTGGGGATGTTCGGTGGGGGGGGGGTTCAGCGGCGCGGTGCTCTGCGGGGGGGGGGGGTGTTCGGCTGCGCGGCGCTCCGCAGGGGGCTGGGGGGTTCGGCGGCGCTCGGCGGGGGGTTCGGCGGGGGGGGTTGGCGGCACGGTGCTTCACGGGGGGGGGGGGTGGCGTCGCGGTGCTGAGGGTGTATGTTATGGCGGCGCTATGGAGGGCGGCACTCTTTTTTTTTGCTTGGGGTGGCAAAAAAGTTAGAGCCGGCCCTGCTCCTGACAGAGGGATGGAAGGTCATAAAGGGCAGGAACTGATGTATTCAGGGATTTTCAGCCATTTTGACCAGCTCAAGCACAGGGAAACCCCTGCAAGAGCCTGATGGGGGGGTTAATTCTGTCTACCTGAACACAGATGGTCTCCCAAAGAAAGGGTGAGCTATAGTGTGGGGTATTGCATTTAGGATGTTGTTTGTTTTCTATATGATCTGTGCATTGTTGTATCTTTTGTGCATGAAAATTCCATAGTCCAAAAGATTTTGGAGTACATGCTACAACTGCTTTAAAACACCTATATAGACTATCTGCCTATAGTAAACTCAAACCAAACTGACAATTGTGTAATATTCACTTGAAGAAAGACTCCTTGCTCCTTTATCCAAAACTTCACATCAAGGAATTACCCAGGTGTACTGGAATGGAGATTATAGGCATCGATTCAGCAATCACTGAACTTTAGGTATGTGTTTAAGTTCTTTGCTAGATTGGGGCCATAATAGGATTATTTGGTTCTCTGAAAAGTCATTGCTTGCTTCTTCATAAAAGCATTGATCATGCTGAGAGTCCGATTAAGAGAAGTCTTTTGCAATGTACCCATGTAAGTCTCTCTCTCACAATAGACCTAATGGGAAACCATATTGCTCTAGGGGTAATGCTCAATTGCAGCTGGATAATCAGAGGAGAAGAGAGTAACACAGTCTCAACAAGTGACAGCTGGAAGCATGGTTTGATACCAAGAAAGGCAAGAGCTGTGCAGCTCCAGTAAGACAACTAGAGAATGAGAAGGAAAAAGCTATGCAGAGTTTGGATGTGTGCACGACGTTCAAACTCTCTCTTCATTGAATGTAAGGGTTTAAAAAAAATCAAGTCTTTTGCCTTAGGAAACAGACGTTATCCCTCCCTAATAAAGAGTTACTTATAAATCTTTGAAAACCACCTCAGCTGGAAAGATGATAAACTTCCCTAACAAAAATGTTTTACTAAAACGAGACAGTTTGTTGGAGCAACAAAGGCAAAGGGAATAGCAGCTACAAATTTTAAATGATGGTTTGACAAGATACAATATGATGGTGCCTCAGCATTTTAGAGATAAAAGGGTCTATTTTTATCACAGTCTGTGGGGATTTATGCATGTAATTCCCCTTTTGATAATTAATCCTCTGTTAGAAGGAATTAGGCATTCCTGCTCTATTGCTAATGAGAATGGTGTGCCTAATTCTTTACACATCATGTAATACATTAATTACCAAAATAAAGTTATAGCAATTGTGCTGCACATTTTGAATGTAGAGCCTCACATCTGCAGTAACTGGAAGATTTAGTAATTCTACAAAATTGCTTATTTTAAAAAAATATATAAATTTCAATTACACATTTCTGTGCAAGGGGCTTGGAAGATTTTACAATCTCCAAGAAAGTCTCAGTTGAAAGGTGTGTACAATGAAACATTCCTGTCACTGTCATGAGCTTAAAAGGCTGTGACTGGTGACAATCCCATCAAGCTAACTACAGCACATCCCTTTCATAGTAAGTCATGCTTCTGCCAGGCTGTGGTGAAACAATAGGGTTGCCAGGCATTCAGTTTTCGACTGGAAAGCCTGGTTGAAAAGGGACCCTGGTGCCTCTGGTCAGCACAGCTGATTGGGCCACTAAAAGTCAGGTTGGCCACAGTGGAGCAGGCAGGCTCTGTTCCTGGCTCCGTGCGGCTCCTGGGAAGTGGCCAGCATGTCCCTTTAGCTCCTAGGCGGAGATGCAGCCAGGGGGGCTCTGGGCACTGCCCCCGCCCTCAGGCACCGCTCAAGTGCCGGCACCACAGCTCCCATTGGCCAGGTACCGTGGCCAATGGGACCTGCGGGGGCAGTGCCTGCGGGCAGGGGCAGTGTGCAGAGCCCCCTGGTCGTCCCTCCGCCTAGGAGCTAGAGGAGTATGCTGCTGCTTCTCAGGAGCCGCATGAGGTCAGTGTGGCCCAGAGACTGCACCATGAACCCTCTCCCACACCCCAATCTGCTGCCCCAACCCTGAACCCCCTCCTACACTCCAAACCCCTTAGCCCCAGCCCAGAGCCCCCTCCTGTACCCCAAGCTCCTCATCCCTGTCCCTACCCCCAAGCCCATAACCCCAGCTGGAGCGCTCATCCCCTCCCACATCCCAACCTTGTGTCCCAGCCTAGAGCCTGCACCCCCTGCCCACAGCCCGTACCCGCTCCCACACCCAACCCCCCTGCCCCAGCCCGAAGCCCCCTCCCAAACTCCAAACCCCTCTTCCCCATCCCCCAGCCTGGAGCCCACTCCTGCACCCCAAACCCCTTATCCTCCCACCCCAGAGCCTGTAGCTCCAGTCGGAGCCCTCATCCCCTCCCACACCCCAACCCCCTGCCCCAGCCCGGTGAAAATGAGCTAGTGAGCGAGGGGGATGGAGAGCGAGTGACGGAGGGAGGGGGGATGTAGTGAGGGCGGGACCTCAGAGAAGGGGCCATGGCTGGGGCGGGGCCGTGGGGCAGGGGTGGGGCAAGTGTGTTCCATTTTCTGCAATTAGAAAGTTGGAAACCCTAAGAAACAGAGGGAGAAAGAATCGCAGTCACGCTTTTTCTTGTCTCCGCCTCAAAACCACTGCAGAGTAGAATGCTCGTGCCTCACCAGCCCATTGCTCAAATAGTCAACAGAAGGAAATAGTGGTATAAATTAAAACAGAAGGACTTTCTCATTTTATGAGTAGGAATGAGCTCCTTCTAGATACAAGAAATGGTAGGTATAGAATAATTAACTAGTACTGAATTTGTAGAGGACATATATTAAAACAATCCACCATAACAAATAAAGGATATTTGATCCCAAGAAATCCATTCTTTTCATTTGCTGTCTGTCAACCATCTGTGTCTCGGTTTGAAACTCGACTCCAGAAATGTGATTTCTGAAGGCTTTGTGAAGTGTTGCTCATCCAACTGGCAGATTAAAAGAACAGATAAGGAGAATTTAGATTAATATCTTGGAAGGTTTTGAAAGACACAAATGGGAATTAGGTGCCTAAATGCCATTAAAATCTTAATAGTGATAATGAGTATAGTGGGAATGAAAATTTTTAATTCTGTTGTTGCCATTTTTTATATGGCAGAATGTCTTCATGAGTCTTTAATACTTATTTGCATAGGAATGGAGGCAACATTCACATATTACACTATATTACACTATATATCAGTGACCTTCCTCCCCACGACAAACAGTTTCTGCTTTAGAAAGAGATGGATATATATCTTTGTGAGGGTGAACAACCAGACAACAGAGTGATTCAATGAAGACACCAGTGTGAAACAGGGCTTTGTTTTATCTCCCTTATTGTTTGGCATTGCCCTAGACTGGATAATGAAGAAGTGTTTTAGCAACACAAACACAGGTATAGCATGGGTTTATGGCAAATGCCAGAAGACCTCACAAAGTTACAAAAACAAGCAACTTGGCAAAAAAAAAAAAAAAAAAAAAAAAGCAGGCCAAGTGGGGCTCAAAATTAGTTATGCTACAACAAACTTCTTTGAAAACCAGATGTCAATCAATAACATCACATTAGAAAGCAAAAATATCAAGACAGTAAAACAGTTCATCTACCCATGCAGCACTATATTAGCCACTGGAGACCTCAAAAAGGAAGTGACACCAAGGATAGGAAAGGCATTCACAGCATTCACTAAACTCAGCAATGTACAGTAATCAAGAGATATACAGTCCAGAACAAAACTGAGAATTTTCAATTAAAAATAATCTTGATGCTAACATCTGGCTGTGAGAACTGGAGAGCTACTAAAAAATGGAGAGAAAACTAGACACCTTTGAAAATAAGTGCCTAGGAAAGATTCTGGGCATTGGTTGGGAAGACTTCATCACCAATGCAGAGAACTGAGAAATTACAAACCATTATTATGTTTCCACCAGAATCAAAAGGAAATGGTGGATATATTTGGGGCATGTACTCTGAATGGCAACACCCAAACTCCCCCATGAAACTGTCAAGTGGAAACCAACTGTTGTGAGAAAATGAAGGTACCCAAGAGAAGCCTTATGAAGAATGCTTAGCAGGAAGGGCAGAATAGTTGATCTCAACACAATATGGCAAATGGAAGCAGCAGAGGAATGGGTGAGAGTGGTTCCTGCCCTTTGTGCCCACATTGGCACGGGAAGGATGTAAGTAAGACTGCTTGTATAGAGTATAAAGAAATAAAATGATAATAAAGAAGCTTTGTATTCACCACATTTTTGTATTAGCAAGATTGGCCAAGATTTTCAAAATGGATGCCTAGATTTAGACTCATAAGGCCATATTTAGGCACCTAAATAAGCAGCTTGATTTTCAGAAATAAAGTAAGATTACTGGTCAATAATTTAAAAATGGGTACCTAAAGTTAGGTTCCTAAATCTATATTTAGGCACCTAAAAAGTGGCCTGATTTTTCAAAAGAGACGAGCTCCCAGCAGCTCCCCCTTTAATATTGCATCTTTATCATTATGGCCACTTTCAAAGATAATGAACGAGAGGCAAATTTTGGTTGTAACCTTTTTTCCCCCCAGTTAGTTATATCTGATACATTTCCCCTTCTTTTCTCATCTAAAAGTAAAATGGATGCTGCCAATTTCATTTATTTTTCATTCCCTTAATTATAAAATATCCCCTACTGAAATATGCAATGCACCACAACATGCCTGTTTCTAGCAGCTGGAAAATGGTAAGATTAAAATGGCATTTGTTTCCCCTGAGATTTTTATTTCTTCAGGGAAAGGTCAGGACCCCAAATAATAAATTTTACATTCCTATTTATTAAAAAATATGTATTTTTTATATAGTGCCTTTAATAAACTTTAGCCCAGAATGCTTTACAAACCCATGCTACAGTTACAGGATTAAGTGATGAAGGGAGAGAAAGCAAGAAATACAGCAAGGAAGAAAATGTATATTTTCTCTCAGTAGATTTGGTCAGATCCCAAAAATTATTTGTCAGACAGTATATCGTATGACTAAACCTCAATGTTCAGATTCATTATGTGATGGATATTAATTAACCAGAGGTAGTTTTGAGATATGAAATAGTAAAATTGATGATTAATTTGAAATTGTGAAGGGCAAGCTTGTCACTCATCCCATGCACCTCTGCAGTAATATGGTGTGAGTTTCCCCCTCTTATTCTCCTGCATGGGCTACCCATTATCATGGGGAGAACAGCCTCTGCAAGTGTTGCTAATCTTCCCATACACACAAGCGAGTGGGGAAATTGGGCAGACAGGGGCAGGGGCAGTGATGGATGGAGCCTTGATTTAGTCCCTACCTCTACAATGTACCAGCCAGCACAGATGACCTGGCATGGAAGGGGATGTACACTTAAGTAGACATATAGCTGGTGCAGATTGCTCCTTCCCTCCCACCCTGCTCCCCTGAGGACAAAGTGGGAATCAGGGACCATATTATGACACCTGGAGTCACAATATGGTTTCAGATCTGCTCCTGGGGCAGTGCATGCAACTCGCTGCCCCTTAAGGCTTTTTGCAAAGCCACAGTTTAGCCCAGTGACGTGCCAAGGGTCTTCCAGGCCCAGTTCAAAGACTAAAATCTGTCCCCTTTCCCCGACCACAAAAAAACAACAACCCAGCACTCACCACAAGGTACTTTTACACAGGGACTTTCCTAGCCTTCTGTGAAGCAATCTCATTAATTAGCTCATCCCCATCTATCCACCTTGCTCCTAAGTTCCCTATAGCAATAACTGCCAGATTGCTAAACTTTCTTGCCCCATAGATGTTCTTAGGTAGGTCTTGATTAATTTTAGCTTGCTGAAATGCCTTTCACTAGCAGCCATAGTTACACAAAGACAGCAAAAAATACACAGTGCTGTTTCTGTGTTAGGGAGACCCACTTCTAAAGACCTTTTGTGAATGTAGCTAAAAAGATCAATAGGTGCCTTTATTTGCATGTCACCCTGAAAGATTTGCTTGCAAAAACTGGTGAAGAGCTCAGTTTTGTTCTCAAAACTATCAGGAGTTTAAATCCTTAGTGAAGCTGCTTCCTAAGATGTGAGTGTGACTCTTCAGGTCTTTGCTGCTGAGAGTCTTCAGTTTCTCTGCCCATCAAAAAAGCAAACCTTTCCCTGACTCCATTGCACTTACAATATTAACACAAGCGCCTGATAAGATGTGTATCTACGATTGGGTTGAAAACCTCATATTCAAAATTTTGGGGAGGATTTGATGACCCTTTGTCTGTTGCAAGTTCACCTATTAATTCTTTCCTCCTTCAGGATATTCTCTTTATGAACTGTGTGGTCATCCCTAATGTTCCAGCCCATGAAGAAGCTGCTTTTTTATATATACAATGAACCCTGAAGACCATAATTCCAGTCAAGTTTCTTGAAGGCCTCCAAGTAAACCATGAGCTCTTTGATCATCACGATCCAGACCGTACAATGTTTTGCTCACAATGTTCATTTTTTGTATAAGATATGGTACACTTGTTAGAAAAACAAGAAACAAAAATTCAGAAATGTTTGTTTGCAAGCTATCAGCTTCCAACTTAAGTTCCAACTAGGGTTGCCAACTTTCTATTTGCATAAAACACCCTAGCCACGCCCCTTCCCTGAGGTCATGCCCCCTTCCCCGCCCCTTCCCCGAGGCCCTGCCCCTGCCCCCAGCTCACTACATTCCCCTTCCCTTGGTGGCTTGCTCTCCCCCACCCTCACTCTCTTTCACTGGGCTGGGGCAGGGGGTTGGGGTTCAGGGGGAGTGAGAGCTCCCGCTGGGTGTGCAGGCTCTGGGGTGGGGCTGGGGATGAGGGGTTTGGGATGCTGGAGGGGGCTCCAGGCTGTGGGATGGGGCAGAGGGGTTCAGAGTGTGGGAGGGGGCTCTGGGCTGGGGCAGGGGGTTGGAGTGCAGGGGGGTGAGGGCTCCATCTGGGGATGCAGGCTTTGGGGTGGGGCTGGGGATGAGGGGTTTGGGGTGCAGGAGGGGGCTCTGGGTTAGCGGGGGCTCAGGGCTGGAGGGTGCAGCTCGGGGTTGGGGCATGGGCTTACCACCGGCAGCTCCCAGTCAGCGGTGCAGGGGGGCAAAGGCAGGCTTCTTGCCTGTCCTGATTCCGCACTGCATCCCGGAAGCGGCCAGCAGGTCCGGCTCCTGAGTCCTAGGCGGAGGTGCGGCAGGTGACTCTGCATGCAGCTCCCGCCTGCAGGCACCGCACCCACAGCTCCCATTGGCCACGGTTCCCAGCCAATCGGAGTGCGGAGCTGGTGCTCGGGGTGGAGGCAGCGCGCGGAGGCCCCCTCACCTAAGAGCTGGACCTGCTGGCCGCTTCCGGGGCACAGCGCGGAGCCAGGATATGTAGGGACTAGACTGCCTTAGCTCCACAGAACTGCTGACTGGACTTTTAATGGCCCTGTCGGTGGTGCTGACTGGAGCCGCCAGGTCCCTTTTAAACTGGGTGTTCCGGTTGAAAACTGGACACCTGGTCACCCTAGTTCCAGCATAAGCCTCAATCTCAACCCAGTTTTGTTATGGGTGGATTGCCGCCATCCTTGCTGACCATTTTGTTATGCTTTGGCATTTTAATGTAATGGTCTTATGAATTTTCAATGACCAGTACAAGTGAAAAACCATGAATACAATCTTTGAACAATTCCAAAAACTGGAACAATTCGGGGAACCACCATTGCAGCAGCTTCTCCAACAAGATTCAGTGAGTGGGCAGGACATGGATGAAAGACATGTATTGATTTACCGGCTGATTTTGAATTTGAACATCTTTGCATGCTGCAGCCTGTTTAGTTCCATAGTTTTGTTCCCTGCAGTCTGCAATATTTAAACTGTATTTTTTTCAGTTTCTCTAAAATAATCTCTGTAATACCCTCTCTTGTTTTGCTGCAGATATCAATAAAATCTACAAAGCATTAAATGGAGCCCCAATGGTATATTTGGGACCCTAAATGCAGCCCAGAGTACACCATATGGGGCACTAATCGGGGTCCCAAATACACAATTCAGGGCAGTAAATTGGGACCCTGAATGGTCCATCTGAGGCACAAAACAGAGAAGGCTAGGGCCCCACAATGGAAGAAAAAGCAAGAAGTTTTTTTTTTTTTTTTTAAAGGACCTTTATGGGCCCAGGGCTGCTACTTCTGGATCCCTTTGAACCCCCCTCCTCATGGCTCTGATTTAGCCCTAAGAAAATAAAGCAGAGCACACTACATGTTGTTGAATATCTTGCAGTGATTTTGAAAAGGGAAATTCAAAACATTTTATGGAGTGGTGCTGTCTGCAATTTGTACACAATGAAGAACTCTATGCCTGTCCCAGTAAATATTTGTTGTGGGGTTTTTAAAAATTTTTTCCTCAAGTCATGCCTGACCTTGTACATGTCGTTTTGTTTAGCATCCTTGAGCCTGGCTTTAATCTTAAATAAAAGCACAAGAAATGCTACTTTTTCAAAGACAAAGCTGAAAGGCCATTGACAACAAATATTGTAATACTTTTATTCCACTTCACTAAACTCTTCTCCTTGTTAGAAGCTCTGATTCAATCCAGCTAACAAGGTTATCAGATTATACGTCTATTGTCTTCTTATGACTTCCTTGGCTGAGATCCTGCAGTAAACAATGCTGATGTGATGTTTTGTTCGAGGAGCAGAACAGGCGGGAGTTAGGGGGAGGTAGGGAGGGGACGGCGGAGGAATGAGGGTTATGGAACTGTCAAGGCCTCCACAGCGGTGGCGCTGCACCAACTGTTACCTGCGGTCAATACTAATCAGTCTCTTGCTACATGTGCTCCTGGGGGTGACAAGCACTCTCTGATAGCATAGGAGCAGAGTTTGGGAATCTGCACAACATGCTGACTGGGATATAAGAGGAAGAGAAGGGAAGTAATACAGAGAGAATCTAAAAGCGTACATTTGGATTAATAGATAGCGAAACCCTCAGAGAAAGAAAATTAAGCCCATGCAAAAACACCGAACTGTTTTATTAAGTGTGTCAGCATGCATTTCCACTCACTGAATTACACAGCAAACAAACTGCTCAAGGGACAAGGGTAACTGCCTTTCCAAGGTTCAACAATCTGGTAGAAGGCAAATGTCATTGCACCCTACCGTCTCTACTCCTCCTAGTTAAAAGCCATGTGCATTCAGATTTCTGCTAGGATCTTTCAGAAACCTGCTGTGGCCCAGTTGGCATAATTAAGATATGCAACAGTTGCTATTTAAATAACAAAGAATGGCAAAGCAGCCACTGAACAGTTTGGAGAACTCCTGTCAACATCACTTCTGTCAGCTAGTAATTCTGACTCCTCTTTTAAACAGTCATGATACCTTGGGAAGAGAGTTGTAATTCCTTCAACACTCTGTACATTAATATAGCAGTGACAGGAGTTAGCTGCAATTCCTGTGAAACACCACATGGAAATATGACAGGAGTTAGCTTCACAGCTCAGTGAACTATCACATAGAATTTATCTGGACCTATGAAGTAAATATATGAAAACCAATGGAGGAAAACAAAATCACACTGGTAAATATATGATACCTAATGTTACTGCTACTATTACATCCTATAAAATTAGCTCAGTGGCTCTCAACCTTTCCAGACTACTGTACCCCTTTCAGGAGTCTGAATTGTCTTGCATACCTCCAAGTTTCACCTCACTTAAAAACTACTTGCTTACAAAATCAGACATAAACATACAAAAGTGTCACAGCACACTATTACTGAAAAATTGCTTATGTTCTCATTGTTACCATTAAATTATAAAATAAATCAATTGGAATAAAACTTATACTTACATTTAAGTGTATAGTATATAGAGCAGTATAAAAAAGTAAAGTAATTGTATGAAATTTTAGTTGTACTGACTTTGCTAGTGCTTTTTATGTAGCCTGTTGTAAAATTAGGCAAATAGCTAGATGAGTTGATGTATCCCCTAGAAGACCTCTGCATACCTGTACCTGGGTTGAGAATCACTGAATTAGCTCAGGCCACATGCTCTGTAGGGCCCTCACTCATGTATGAAATAGCATAGGTCAGGAGTTCTCAAACTTTTTTTTTGCCAGGCCCCCTTTGAAAATATTTCAGGTTGTGATGACTCTTCCCAAAAGTGAAAGCAAAGTGCTGTACATACTCATAGGAGATACTCATGGTACTGCCACCCTTACTTCTGCACTGCTGCTGGCAATGGCGCAGCCTTCAGAGCTGGGTGGCCGAAGAGCGGCAGCTGCTGTACCCTCTCCCTCCCGCAATATTTTTTTTGTGATCTCGTGACCCCTGTTACAATAGCCTTGCAACCCCCTTTTGGGGCGGGACCCCCAGTTTCAGAAATGCTGGCATTGGTGAACCTTTGAAAGTTCAGAAATTTAGTTCAGCGTGGGTTTGAGTACTTCTCAGAACACCTTATATAAACTCTGTGAAACTCTTGGGCTTGACAAATTAGGTTACAATTATCTCAATATCATTTTCCTCACAAGATGTCAGTTCTGACTGCTTGTTCCTGATTGGGGTGGAAATACTCTACTGAAAGGATAATGTTTCTTGTGATATATCTGCAGTTCCACTGACTAGTAATCTCTGGGATCAGGAAATTCAGAAGTTGGCAAATTAACTTAAAAAAACAAGTTTATTTCTGCATTTTAGGCAAAGGTCAGGGGAATTAATTTTATCCAGATCAGTTCATCCACCCCTAAAGTCCGGGAGGAGCTTGAGAAGAAGATACATTGCACTGCTTATATATAACTTGCTCTGATCACAGTGCTGAATCTTAAAATGATGCTGGCCAAAATGTGCTCGGGGTGATGAGTGTTCTGCGCGCTCTGTGTGGCTCGAAACTTGTCTCTCTCACCAACAGAAGTTGCTCCCATGAAAGATTTTACCTCACCCACCCTGTCTTTCTGAGCCTGCAGAGATAATTTGAAATGAGTCATTTGAGATAATTACCTGCAAGTCCTAAAGGCCCAGCCAATCCACAAACAATGGTCTAACTGCAGGTATATAGGCTTCTAATGAAAGCAGCCACTCCAGCCTGCTCAACACCACTTCCTTGTTGCAGATCTCCCTGCTACCTAGTAGTTCTGACTGAATGTTCCTGCACCTGCTCCAGCCTGATCCTTCCCCTGTGCTTGCTCCCGCCGTGGCTGGTGGCCTGGCTGTCCTGACTTCATGGGGTGCTTTTGTTGAATACAGTCAGATTAGACATGTATGTGATGTCTAATGTAATCAAGCCAGACATGATGCTGACTAGAGCTTAATGGTCCAGAACAAATCATATCCAGCATTATGTCAGCGAACCATGATTAAACCCAATTTGTCCCGGTCTACACTGACCATCAAGTCGTGGTCAGCCTAATATCAGCTTACTCAGTTGTTCACTATCATGTTCAAATATGCTTCTATTTTTAAATGCAGACAAGTGTTTACTGCTGCACACTATCTTCTGCGAGAAAACCTTGACTTGCTTTGCCAAATTCTGCTACCATTGACATTCTGTGCTAAATTAACTTCAGTGGGATCTCAGAAGGTGTGAGGACAAAAGTTTGCCTGCAGCCCTTAAAAGTGTCAGTGCAAAATTTCTCTACTGGAAGTGCTCAGTAAAGTTCTCCACAGATTTCTACAGGGAATGTCTTGAAAGATCTGCCTGAAACATTGTCTGCATGGTATTTCTTGGGAACTCCTGCTGATTGCGACAGTAGCCCAAATGAACTGTAAAGCATTTTATTTGGTTTTATATTAGAGTAGATTCAAAATGTATTTTTCTAATAGGAGAAGGGCCAAGAAGAAGGGAGAGGATGAGCACTATAAATATAGCTCCCCATTTGTGTCTTGTTATGTTCTGAGAGGACATTTATGAAGTAAGTTCCATTATATGACTTATCAGTATGGCTACTATCGCTTGTCTGTTTATCATGTCTCATGAGCCTTAGCTTCTGGAACATTTTGTAAATACTCTTTATTGGGGGCATCAAATTATTTTAGATTTGTGACTCTTGAAATTCCAAGACTCTTGTCTATAGACTGATCACCACTCAGCTAATGCTGGGCAGGATATTTCTTCTCTTTCCACATGCCCCCCAGTTCTTGGCTTTACTTTTATAACCATATGCTATGGACTCTTTTCAGAGCTTATTAGCAAGGCAAAACACCCCCTGACTTCAAAGAGAATTGTGACTGAGTAACAGGAAGTGAGGAGTGCTGAATAGGGCTGCCACTAATCACAACATAAGTGAGTATGTTTCTGTAGTATCATTGTAGGAGAAGTGGAGAAGCAGCATGCAGGGAAATAAGAGATTACATTGAAAAAGAAAGCCACTTGAATGTCTTCAGAACCAGAATCTGTTTATTGTACCCCACATGTAATTTATCTAGATCGGCTTTTCCAATGTACTGTAACATTTAGGAGGCTGTAAGCACGTGTAAAACAATATGCTCTGAGCATGCACAGAGGCTATGAGAAATCATAGGTCATTTGTGTCATCTTTAAACCAGAGTGGACCTTTCCCCTTTTGTACCCTCTTTTCTACCTCTCATTTATGTTTTGCCTCCTTCTCCACTTGTCCTCCCTTTCCCCTCTGAGAAGGAATAAAAAATGTTCTAGGAAATGTATTCAGATGCCATCACTGACTAAGGCAATAAATTCCACTCTTTATTTTTAAAAACAATTTACTAAAATGCATTTTGTCTTTTTTTTTGTGTGCAAATGGCAACTGTTGTGACCTACTGTGAGTTTCTTAAACATTGAACTTCTGTCCAAGAAAAGCTTTGTGCTAACAAAAGCATGAAGCCCCTGACATACAGCCTCCTTGACTAACATTCATTTCAGTCTCTTTCAATATCTGCCTCTGATATTATTTAACACAACCGTCTGTCTAGCAGCCAAGTACTACTTTACTTCCAGAGCAGATACAAATACACTTTTTATTGTCATTATGAATTCAATAACATTTATGAAGAGTCAAACATGATCCCTTCAAAAAAGGAATGTCAGAGTCAGAATTTTAAGACTGAATTTTAAATCTGAACTGTTAAGAATTTTTTTATTTGAAACTGTATTTTTGTCTTTTGATATTATTTCACCTTGACAACACTCATATAGCTAATCATACCAATAAAGTCTCATAGACTTGAACTAAAAACACTGCATGAAGGGACATTTTCATCAAAATGCATTAGCCAAATAGGTGTAATCGTCATGGTTTGGGTAATTAGTGACCCATAACTGACACATCAAATGCTTCAGAGTTTTTGAGTTCTCTGTTGCCTTGAAGATTTTATTTCCTATATGCTGGTGACTTACAGAGCAAGAGCTACCCTAGAGCTCAGGAGGCAGCCCAACTAGGGAATATCTACACTTGTGGACTCGGTGTTTCTAAGCCCGTGTTTGAACATCCACACTGCAAAATGATGGTGCTTGGAACGGAATCACAGTAGGAGTCAAGTTCTGACCCACCTCCCTCCTACTACCAGGGTAGTAGGACCTGGTCCTGAGTACTTGCTGATCAGAGTCAGACTGCTGATCCAGGCTCAAACTGGAGTCAGAGGCCAGGCTTAGTATGCAGTGTAGACAGGGCCGGCTCCAGGAACCAGCTAAAGAAGCAGGTGCTTGGGGCAGCCAATTCCAAGGGGCGGCACTCCGGCCGCTATTGGGGCGGCACATCCGGGTCTTTGGCGGCAATTCGGCGGCGGGTCCCTCAGTCCCTCTCGGAGCGAAGGACCTGCTGCCGAATTGCCGCCGAAGAGTGTAGTGGCGCGATCGCGCTGCCGCAGCTTTTTTTTTTTTTTTTGCTGCTTGGGGTGGCAGAAAACCTGGAGCCGGCCCTAAGTGTAGACATACCTCTAGGAGCAACACGTTTGGGAATGGGAACTTCAAGTTTTGAGATACACCTCACCAATTCACTGGAAGTTTTGTGACAGATTTTTTCTCAGAGTGTTGTTTTTGAATGGCCTACTCATTGTTGCCTGGGCAATGAGAGCTCATACGTATTGCAGAAGCCCATGTTCTGCAAGGAGACACTAGCGTAAGCAGTAATATAGAAGAAATATTAAGATTCACTTCAATAAGGAGATGATTATAAGAAATGTAGAGTATTTGGTTATCATGTCACAATGAAGTACTATGTTTCCTGGGAGTACTGATACATAGAAGTGCAGTGTGATAAACTACATAGAAAATCAGTGCAAAAACTTTTTAAAATAAATATATGTTTTATGTTGGGCATTTAGGGCCAAGTTTACAAAGGTATTTAGGTGCTTAAAGATGCAGATAGGTGCCTCCCAGAATTTTCAAAAGTGCCAAGGTAGGATAGGCACCTAACCCTCATTGATTTTAATGTTAATTAGGCATGTAAACTGCTTAGGTGCTTTTGAAAAATCTGTCTTGGTGCCTATGTAATGGGTTAGGAGGCTGCTGTGGAAATACTATATCTGATTCTATTACACTCCTCTTCGTCCTGCACCAGTTTCACTCTTTGCTAAAGGATAGGCCAAAGTTAGCTTTTTTCAGGACTTTTCACAAAGCATTATACAGAGTTAAAACTTTGGCTAGGATATGTAAAAAACCTAATAAGTAGGCAAGAATAGATCTCAGTCAACTTCAAAGAGAGAGAAACAAACATTTACTGCACACAGAACATAGTGTAAGTAGTATTTGGCATATTATGAATAACTTTTAAACAAAAGCGGTTAGTAAATCTACTTATGTTCACCATACAAACTTGCCCCTTTTTTGCTATTACATATATTTAAATAAGATTCCACTATAATTAAAGAGGAGAATTCAGCAAGAATGAGAGAGCAGAAGAACAAGAATATGCAGACAAAGACAAGGAAGTTAAAAAATCAGCCAGAGGAGATGAGAGAATGGATGGAAAATAATGCAAGAGAATCTGAGGAGGAATATAAAAGAAGAGATTCTAACAAGCTTTTTCTAGTATCTAAACTTACATCGCAATTCATGAATCATTGTTGCTTTGTGAAGGTTCAAGATGGTACAATTTTAACCACAGAGGAAGGACATAGAGCCCATTGGATGGAACATTTTTAGGCTGCGCTCAGCCAACGAGAACCACATAGTGAGAGATGTGAAGAAATAGCATACTTACCTATATCACTAGAAGTAATGGCCTTTGAGGAAGTAACTAAGGCCATAAACCAACTGAACAGTGGTAAAGTACCGGGCTATGATAAGATAGATGCTGAAATGTTAAAAGTTGGAGAGAAAGTGATGGTGAATTACATACGGAGGTTGTACAGAATGGTTTGGGAACAGGAGAGATTGAAGAAACGATGTTAAGTGCAAAATTCCTAAAAATGGGGACCAGCTTATTTGTGATAACTGGAAATGGGTGACACTCCTAGCTGTATCTGAAGAAGCGTTTTGCGTTATCATTTTGAATAGAATGAAAATTGCTGTAGATAAATACTTAGGGAATAATACGCTGGATTCAATCTGCTAGGTCGTGTTCAGACCCGATTTCCACCTGGAAAACAACTTATTGAGACAGGCTTAGAAAGCCAGCAGAAGATTGTTTTTAACTTTCTTGATTTTACAAAAGCACTCAATACAATCCCCACTTCTCTTCTCAATTGTCATAGACTTTGTGATGAGAAGCAGAGGGGGATTAAGATTTATTCGGGCACTGCGCATAAAAAAACATTTGCCCCTCTTCACACTCCAGGGGCCCAGGGGTGCTGGAACTGGGGGGGGGGGGGGAGGGGGAGGGAGATCATGGCTTTCCCCACATTTAAAAGTGGGAGGGCCATGCTCACCCACTTTTTAACAAGAGTGTATTAGACTTGGGCAAGCGCAGAGCAGTGGTGGCAGGGACTGCGCTTCGCGGTGGGGTAGCTGATAAGGCGATCAGCTCTGAAGCCACGAAGCACAGCCACTGCTAGTGGCACCAGCCTCTTCCCGGTGTGTGTGGGGGCTGAGGTGGGTGTTAGCCCCATTTCGCAACGGACCCTACCCCCTGCTCCTCCTCTTCCCCTGGAGACTTCACCCGCTGGGGAGGCTGGAAAGCGGAGCTGGGCCATAGTAAGAGCCATCCAGAAAGACATTTCCTCCCTGTGATACATGATATAATATTAGGCACACTACACAGAAGGGGTTTAGGCTTTCATCTGAAGCATCTGCCATTGACTATCGTCAAGAAGAGGACACTGATCTGTCGTGATTTGCAATTCGTATAATCCAATTCAAAATAGATTTGATAGTCAAACTCGGTAGTAAAATTTAAGAAACGCTGACATTGGCTCTATTTGTTTATTGCTAAGTATCCATAAACAGCCACATCCTATAGCCTTTACTTGTTGATATGACTGAGTGAAGAATTTGCAGGATTTAGCCCTATACAAGTGATGGTGAAGTGAAACATCAACTATTTCTTCCAAAGAAAGATAAGCCAGATCCGACTGTTCTAATAATGTTTTTTATTCTTAAAGTTACAAGCTATTCATTTTTATTATTGAGAATGTGTCAACTAAGAGATCCCCAAACAAGTCTGAATGAACTTCTTATGTGCCAGAGGACTTGAGAGAGTCAGAAAAATCATTATATAATTCTGACTGGCCTCTGAAGGGCTCTTATATTTACACTAGAGTCGGCATTATCTTATTTCATGCCTTAGTCTGACCTTGTTCACCTAGATACCGTAGAAAGCAACCTTATTATTTTTGCACACTGCCAAATATGTCAAGGTCACATTTAATCAGTTAAAAATACTAACAAAACTCCTTTGAACAAAGTCTTCTCTCAAGAAATATTACAGTTCTCCAATGTGTTATGCCATTTATTTTATTACTTCTGCATTTTACCTTTCAGTTTTACGTAGTCTCATTTTCATTATTCTCCTGTGAGACTCCAGCCTTTGCTCTGTACTACTGGTAGGAAAGCATAAGCTGGCTTTTATATTACATCCTATCAGAAAGCATTACTATGTAGAGTGTTTGAGCTTATTTCAATGGTTTAGTCCAATTACATTTAATTCTACGTTAGGTATTGCAGAAAATATTGTTTCTGAAAACTCATACTGCATTAAACCCCTTCTAAGTTCTGATAATTATTTTTTCAGTACAATACAATCATCTTTAGCATTTTGTAGAAGAAAAATAAAGAGGGAGATTTTCAAAAGCATCTAAGCAATTTAGGACTTTCAATGGAACTTGTACTCCTAAATTTAAGTATCCACACACCTTCTATGGGTCATCTCGATTATCACTTCAAAGGTTATTTCCCCCCCCCCCCCTGCTGATGATAGCTCATCTCAATTGATTGGCCTTTTACAGTTGGTATGGCTACTTCCACCTTTTCATGTTCTCTGTATGTATAAATATCTTCTTTCTGTGTGTTCCATTCTATGCATCCGATGAAGTGGGCTGTAGCCCACGAAAGCTTATGCTCAAATAAATTTGTTAGTCTCTAAGGTGCCAGAAGTACTCTTGTTCTAAATTCCAAAAGCACTTTTGAAGATCTCCCCCAAAGCTTCTGGTTTATTAGGAGTCTCCTCAACCTTTTAGAGAGATACTTCCCTCCTTATTAGACAATGTGTAGATTCAGCCATATATCTATGTTAGGTACTTCTGTAGCCCTCATTACCATAATATCCAAGGGACTTATAATAGTTGATGCACAGAGAAACCAAGTGACTTGCCCAAAGTCACACAGGAAATGAGGGCAGAGTAGGGAATTGAACCAGCGTTTTTAGAGTCCCTGACTAGTTTCCTGACCATTTGACTCATAGACGTGACTTTTCTTTCAAACTGTTGATGAAGAAATGTTAAATAGTCTCAGGAATAAAGGGCACATGATTAATGCTGTTGTCTATTCAGACTTGCTAGAAATATTGCAATTGGTCTTTTCATTCTCTAATTTGTATTGTTTTCCTTTCTTGTTTACAGTTAGTCTTGTAAGCTGTAGTGGGTAGTTGAAGCTGAAAGGTCCTGGCTGAAGTGGTAGAGTGAGACAATAATGCATTAATCTTTTACTTTTTACTTATAGTTTAAAACCAACCAAAGGTTTCCTTTAAAGTTCATAACAAAAGAAAAGGGAAAGAAAATCTAATAGCAATGGTTTTGGTTTTAGTTTTATTTCATTTTCAGTACTGAAAAATCCACACCCCTGAGAGACATAGTTAAGCTGACCTAACCCACAGTGTAGACAGCACTGACTGCCCCGGTCCTTTAAATAGCCACGGGAGCCCCGCTGCTTCCCCAGGACTCTGGCAGCTATTTAAATGGCCGGGGCGGTAGAAGCAGGGGAGCCCCTGCCCTGCCCGCAGCCAGCCCCTGCTGCACCCCCTGCCTGCACCAGCCCCGCATCCCGCACCCCCTGCCCTGCCCGCAGCCAGCCCCTGTCTCCAGCCAGCCCCGCATCCCCTGCCTGCAGCCAGCCCCTGCTGCACCTCCTGCCCTGCCCGCAGCCAGCCCCTGTCTCCAGCCAGCCCCGCACCCCCTGCTCACAGCCAGCCCCTGCTGCACCCCCTGCCCGCACCAGCCCCGCATCCCGCACCCCCTGCCCTGCCCGCAGCCAGCCCCTGTCTCCAGCCAGCCCCGCACCCCCTGCCCGCAGCCAGCCCTTGCTGCACCCCCTGCCCGCACCAGCCCTGCACCCCACACCCCCTGCCCTGCCCGCAGCCAGCCCCTGTCTCCAGCCAGCCCCGCACCCCCTGCCCGCAGCCAGCCCTTGCTGCACCCCCTGCCCGCACCAGCCCTGCACCCCACACCCCCTGCCCTGCCCGCAGCCAGCCCCTGTCTCCAGCCAGCCCCGCACCCCCTGCCCGCAGCCAGCCCTTGCTGCACCCCCTGTCTGCACCAGCCCCGCACCCCCTACCCTGCCTGCAGCCAGCCCATCTCCAGCCAGCCCAACACCCCCTGCCCGCACCAGCCCCGCACCCCCTGCCCTGCCCACAGCCAGCCTGTCTCCAGCCAGCCCCGCACCCCCTGCTCACAGCCAGCCCCTGCTGCACCCCCTGCCCGCACCAGCCCTGCACCCCACACCCCCTGCCCTGCCCGCAGCCAGCCCCTGTCTCCAGCCAGCCCCGCACCCCCTGCCCGCAGCCAGCCCTTGCTGCACCCCCTGTCTGCACCAGCCCCGCACCCCCTACCCTGCCTGCAGCCAGCCCATCTCCAGCCAGCCCCACACCCCCTGCCCGCACCAGCCCCGCACCCCCTGCCCTGCCCTGCCCACAGCCAGCCCCGTCTCCAGCCAGCCCTGCACCCCCTGCCTGCAGCCAGCCCCTGCTGCACCCCCTGCCCTGCCTCCAGCCCCGCACCCCCTGCCCTGCCCACAGCCAGCCTGTCTCCAGCCAGCCCCGCACCCCGTGCCCGCACCAGCCCCGCACCCCAGACCCCCTGCCCTGCCCGCAGCCAGCCCCTGTCTCCAGCCAGCCCCACACCCCCTGCCCGCAGCCAGCCCCTGCTGCACCCCCTTTTCGCACCAGCCCCGCACCCCCTGCCCTGCCCACACCAGCCCCTGTCTCCAGCCAGCCCTGCACCCCCTGTCTGCACCAGCCCCGCACCCCCTGCCCTGCCCTCACCAGCCCGTCTCCAGCCAGCTCCGCACCCCTTGCCCTGCCTCCAGCCAGCAATGTACGTAATATATAATTTTGTTATTATTTATACAGTTATGGAAAGTAAATAATACATGGAAGAAATGAAAGGGTTTTTTTACGTGTTTTTTTTTTTTTAGTCATCCCTGCTGGGGCCCCGCCGAAAATGTTCGAATTGGGCCCCGCACTTCCTAAAGCCGGCCCTGAATGGAGGAATTCTTCCATTGAACTAGCTACTGCCTCTTGGGGAGCTGGATTATGTACAGTGACAGAGAAACCCTCCCGTTGGTGTAGTAAGTGTCTACTGAAGCATGATGTGGTGCAGCTTGACTCCTGGAGTCAAGTGGATATGGGATGATTTCAGCCTTCATTCTTAAAGAAAAAGTAAGTTTCTAGTCTTCCTGGCTGTGGAGAAAGCTTCAAAATGTGACCCCGAGTGTACATTAAAGGCACAAAGAGCAGACGGCAAATAAAAAGAACACCAAATCTATTATTTTTACATGATCTCATGATTTTAAAGCCAATCTCATGGTGAGCCTGACTCACGATTTTTGAACATTTAGGGTTGGCAATACTGCAGATGGGGCATTTCTTCACATCTAATAAAATCACTATGGAGCATGTAATTTAATCATTGCCAAGGAACTAAAGAAAATACTCATCTAGATAACCAAGCTGTAGTTATTTGCTCTTTGAACTCTTCTCTACCCATGTGAAGCACAACAGAATAGATAGGCAGAAGTCACAATATTGGGATCTGGATTTCAAAAATCTAGCCTGGTGCCTTCAGATGTGTGAGAGAGAGATACTCAGCCGGTGTGAACAGGCACAGCTCTGCTGATGTCAGTAGAGCTCCGCTGACTTACACCAGCCAAGGGCCTGTTTTTTTTATTTATCCTTTTATAAATATAGGGGTCATCTGCAAAGTTCGAATGTGGGTGTGCATTATGTATTTAGATTTCAAACATCCCCAACTTTCAGGAATGTTTAGATCCAGGGTTTTGTTCAAGCCCGTCTCTATTTAAAAACACATTAGGGGAGGTACAAAAAGAGAAAAAAACATGAAATAAATTTCATCACCATGTTTCCTTCACCAGAAAAGGATTAGACATTCTGAAAAACTAGAAAAGTACATTTTGTTATTATCTAACTATACACTTAGCCTCCCACCTGCCTCTACTGGCCCACATGGTAATCGGAATGAACAAGAGAAGAGATAGGAAAATATATTGTATATCGCAAAGAAAAGAACACACGTCTGTGAGACTAATACAGTGCGGCATGACCCACAGCATGTTATCTCTAAAAAATGCATCCCACTCATGCAGTGACATCATAAGCATTTTCAACACCTTTTAAAATGTACACAGATCCTCTGACCTTTGACTTTGTGTGCTTTAATGAAGGAGACTTAACTCAGCAGACAGACACATACAAAAATGGGCCTGTTTTTTTTCTTCCTCTGGTTTTCTTTTGTTGGATATGCTTTGAAGTCAGGGAAGCACATCAGAGACTATTTTCTAGTGTGCTGCAGAAGAGACCTTCAAATTCAGAAATAAAATAGTCATTGCACTGAATCACGTTAACGTTTCAGTGGAGTGCAAAGATGTTGTGGTAAAGCAACTTAAAAAGTTATGCATCAAACCCTTCCCGAATCATGGTTCGGGCTGTCAAATTTCATAGAAGCCAGCAAGACTATGGTGTGAAATATAAGCAATAGATCTCAAATAAATTATGAAAACATGCCACATATTGCTAGGGTCTATAGTGAAGAGAATGCATGATTAACTACCAAAAATGCTCATAGAATAAATAAGACTGACAAATTCAAATTGACCCTACAGAACATCAAACAGAAAATGGCAGCTATTGCAGACTTCCCTTCTAGCCCCTGATATGCTTCCATGGAAGGGGTGGGGAGAAGATGGCACAGGATTTGGCCTTTGCATAAATGCACCAGCAGGGAGTTCCTTTTTGACAGGGGAGTTCTCTGTTTGGCTATGCAACCAGATCATAGAATCATAGAAATATAGGTCTGGAAGGGATCTCAGGAGGTCATGTAGACTAGCCCCCTGAGCTGAAGAAGGACTTAGAGATACCTAGATGATTTCTAACACGGGTTTGCCTAACCTGTTCTTAAAAACCTCCAATGACAGGTATTCCACAACCTTCTTAGGTAACCTGTTCTAGTTCTTAACTATCTTCATTGTTAGAACAATTTTCCTCATATCTAACCTAAATCTTCTTGGCTGTAAACTAAACCAATTACTTCTTGTCCTACCCTGGGTGAACTTGGGGAAAAATTTATCACTGTCCTCTTTATAACAATCTTTTACGTATTGGAAGACTGTTATCATGTTCCCCTCTCAACCTCTCTTTCTCTAGACAAAACATGATCAATTCTTTCAACCTTCCTTCATAAGTCTTGGTTTCTATACCTCTTATCATTTTTGTTGATCTTTTCTGGATTTGCTCCAATTTGTTCATTGGTGCCCAAAACTGGACACAGTACTCCAGCTGAGGTCCCACCAGTGCTGAGTAGAGCAGAACAATTACCTCCTGTGTCCTACTTATGATACTCCGGTTAATACATCACAGAATTACATTTGCCTTTTTCTTTGTTGATTCATATTCAATGTTTTGATCCACTATAACCCTCAGAACTTTTTCAGCAGTACTGCTGCTTAGCTAGCTATTTCCAATTTTGTATTTGTTTATTTGATTTTTCCTTCCTACGTGTAGCACTTTGCGCTTGTTTTAAATGAATTTCATCTTGTTGATTTCAGACCAGTTCTTTAATCAAGATCATTTTGATTTTGAATCCTGTCCTCAAAAGTGCTTGCAGTCCCCCCAGTTTGGTGTTATCGACAAACTTTATAAGCATATTCTCCACTCCATTATCTGAGTCATTAATGAAAATATTGAAAGGTACAAGAACCTAGACAGACCCCTGTGGGGCCCCACTTGACACATTCTTCCAGTTTGACAGCAAATCATCAACAACTACTCTTTGGGAATGCTCTTTCAACCAGTTGTGCACCCACTTTTCAGTAATTTAATCTAGACTATATTTCTCTAGTTTGCTTATGAGAATGTCATGTGGGACTGTGTCAAAAGCCTTATTCAAGTTCAGATATATCAGTAGAATGTCTACTGCTTCCCCCATCCAATAGACTGGTCCACCTGTCAAAGAAGGACATTAAATTGCACCTAAATTGTATCCCTTTTGTGCCACCTGAGTAGTGCAAAGAGGCCCTAACTCACTGAAGTATCAACCCCATAATATTTAGTATTCATTTAAAAAGTAACTATTACTGTTGGAGTACATGGATATTATTATGTAGTTACATGGACCAAAACCCTGAACATTTTTATTTGACCACAGTATGGCCAAAAGGCAAAAGAAACTGGTCTAAATTAAGAACAATTGGGGTCAACAGAAGTATGCCGGGTTAAAAGTGGGGCAAGAAAGAGGAGAATCAGACCCAGTGTCTTTGCACTGCACTGGTGAGCCAAACAGTGATCCAAACTGGACTCCTATTGTAACACAGAGCAGAATTCCAATGAATTTTCCTGGTACAGTGGGCATGACACTGGGCATAGTTAGAGTGTTTATGCATAGCCTAGACCCCGTACTGAGGAGGAGAACAGGACCACATTTGTAACTTCATTCCATACTCCACAGTGATGTAGCTGGCTACTGATCAGCTACAGGTCACAGTTTAGAGGTCTCTGAAGCATCTTGCTTCACTTTTCCCTGTTCTGCATCATCATAATTTCTTCAGAGCACAGGGAGGATTGTCATGTTGCTGGATCTGCCACAACTTAGAATGTGACCTTCAGAAAATCACTTAACCTCTTTGTCCCTCTCTTTCCAGGATAATGGGGATATTCATTCACCTACCTGACAGGAGTTTATGAACTATTAGATTTTTAACAGTGCTTTGAACTCCTTAAATGAAAGATAGTTTAGAAGTGCAAATATTAATCAGACTTTGCATTTCATAGTTCTCCTGTCCAATGATATACAAAGATTTAGTTAGCATTTATTAGTGGCATTTTACACATGGGGTAACTAAGGCACAGAGTGGTTAAGGGACTTGCCTATGTTTATATAGAAAATTGATGGCAAATTTGGAATAGAATATAGATTTCCTGACTTCTTGTTCTAGGTTATGATTGCCAGGTCCATTCTTTAATCATTAGATAACACTACCATTTTGTGTTCTACAGTATTAATGGTTTTAATTGGCTTCCCCTTCTTTTCCTTTGGGGTTTCACAAATATTGCATATTTGTCCACCTCACCTGAGTTTGGGGGACTGCCTTGCAAAATGACATCTCCTAAGAAATAGCATAGACACTTTTTGTTAATCATCACCTCATTCCTTTAAATGTGTCTTGGGGTCATCTTATGGAGCTTTGTTACAGTCAAGAGCCATGATATGTGGGCACTGTATTCCTATACATAAATAATAACAACTTGATTTTGGAAATAGAGCCCTCAGTTCTTCAAGAAATGTAAACATGTGAGTAGACCCACTGAAGTCAAATTAAAGTTATGTGCATGTGTAGGTGTCTTGATGAAATGAGGCCCGATAAATTAATTTTCATCCCTGGAGCAATGTAAAGTCAATGGAAGCTTTACATTGACTTCAGAGAACTTTGGGTCAGGTCTTTCAATAGCTCAAGATTTAAAATGAATATCAAAGAGCCTGAATGAAGCAATTCTGGTTCAGTAACCTACAGGACTGAGCCTTTAATCTGCTAGACTCACAGCAGGTGACTCAATTTAAGAAGCTATATTAAAATTTCCTGATTCATATTCACACAGACTTTTAAATTTCAAAAATTGTGTTTAACCCTTAATATTCTGCAGATGGGTGTTGTCACTTGCTTTCAGTTAATAGATATATTAAAAATAAAACCTTGCCTTTACTTACTTAAGTATGTATAGCATGTTTTACTGTGTCTGCTTTTGCTGAAATAACCAATTTAAATTTAGTTTGCAATTTATTGGGGGAGGAGGGGAAGAATGCCATTTATATTAAATAAAAAAATTGCAAAACTAAGATTTATATTTTGAAAATTCAACCTGTAGTGCTTTTTATGAGTATTCTGCAACTACCCCCCATATCTTCAAGTGCTTATTCCTAGATGAGACAATTTTCGAACAACTAACCCTACCCATAAAGTGTTATATTCTGGTTAGGACAGCTTCTGCATGACTATTCCTAATATATAATTTCCCTCCTTTTTAAAGAAAATGGATTCCCCTTTTATAACAAATGTTTTCCTGTGAAATACACTCCTCTCCTTTCCTAATATATATATTCCCTCCCATTTAGTATGCAGGCTAAGCAGAAAAGCCAAGTGTTAAAAGCCAGATTTTCAAAGAAAGGTGCAGATAGATGTAAGCCACACGCTTTATTCTGCAGCATTTTACTTTGTTTGGCCCAAAGAAAGGGAGAGAAACAGTGGGGAAGGGATGCGGATTTTAGCTCGAGTACTCTGTCTCTCCCCAGAAGTAGAGAGTGCAGGGCAAGCCAACTCAGCTAGAAGAGCCCAGAAATATCCAGAAATAGGGTGTGGCTGTTAATAGACAGGATGTTTCTGAAACTGTATAGGAAAGTTTCATTGTGGGCAATCCACCTGGCAGATCACACCCAATTACCCTCTGAGAGCAGAGACAATCAGGGGAAGCAGGAATGGTTGGATCCACTACTGAGAGCTCTGTCTGTTCTGTAGGTTGGGTCCCCATACCTGTACCACCTTGGATACAGGTAAGTGATATTCCAGCTTTACTTACAAGGGAAGTCCTCCATTAAGATAATGTTTGGTCCACTGCAGTGTGTTTTATGGACCTAGAGAGTGAGCTGAAAGGGGAGCATTTGTGCTCAATAGGTATGCCTACACTGCAATAAAACACCTGCATTTGGCCTGTATCAACTGACCAGGGCTTCCAGGGCTATAAAGCTGCAGTGTAGACATTTGGGTTTGGTCTGGAGCCTGAGCCTGAATGTCTACACTGCAATTTTATATCCCCTTGAGCATGAGTCAGCTGACATGGTTCAGCCACAGGTCTTTTACTGCAGTGTAGACATCTGAGGCTACAGAGCCTATGGGATTTACATTTACCTATTAACTAACTGCTTTAAACTGGGATTTTTGACTCCATTAAAGAGAGAATAGGGGCAGAGCTCAGTGAGGTGAGGGCTTTCATGTTCTTACCTGACTAAATTGTAAACCTAGGTCTTTTCATGTGTTTATGGTTGCTTTACATGAGAATATTTCACCTGTCCTATTTATGTAACACTTTAAAAATCAGCAAAAGGGTTATATAAATAAAATTTATTATGAAACAAAAGGCAAAAAACTATTCTGTACACAGTTTAGTCCTATTCAGTGTCTACTCGGCCCTTCTTGGCTTGTCTCTTGTATTCATTAAATGGAGCATCTCTTGTCACTGTCCAGCAATAGTCTGCAAGCATTGATGGGCTCCATTTGCCCTGATAGCGTTTCTCCATTGTTGCAATGTCCTGGTGAAATCGCTCGCCGTGCTCGTCGCTCACTGCTCCGCAGTTCGGTGGAAAAAAATCTAGATGAGAGTGCAAAAAATGTATCTTTAGTGACATGTTGCAACCAAGGCTTTTGTATGCCTTGAGGAGGTTTTCCACCAACAACCTGTAGTTGTCTGCCTTGTTGTTTCCGAGAAAATTTATTGCCACTAACTGGAAGGCTTTCCAGGCCGTCTTCCTTGCCACGCAGTGCATGGTCAAATGCATCATCTCGAAGAAGTTCACGAATCTGAGGACCAACAAAGACACCTTCCTTTACCTTAGCTTCACTTAACCTTGGAAATTTTCCACGGAGGTACTTGAAAGCTGCTTGTGTTTTGTCAATGGCCTTGACAAAGTTCTTCATCAGACCCAGCTTGATGTGTAAGGGTGGTAATAAAATCTTCCTTGATTCAACAAGTAGTGGATGCTGAACACTTTTCCTCCCAGGCTCCAATGACTGTCGGAGTGGCCAATCTTTCTTGAGGTAGTGGGAATCTCTTGCACGACTATCCCATTCGCAGAGAAAACAGCAGTACTTTGTGTATCCAGTCTGCAGACCAAGCAAGAGAGCAACAACCTTCAAATCGCCACAAAGCTGCCACTGATGTTGGTCATAGTTTATGCACCTCAAAAGTTGTTTCATGTTGTCATAGGTTTCCTTCATATGGACTGCATGACCAACTGGAATTGATGGCAAAACATTGCCATTATGCAGTAAAACAGCTTTAAGACTCGTCTTCGATGAATCAATGAACAGTCTCCATTCATCTGGATCGTGAACGATGTTGAGGGCTGCCATCACACCATCGATGTTGTTGCAGGCTACAAGATCACCTTCCATGAAGAAGAATGGGACAAGATCCTTTTGACGGTCACGGAACATGGAAACCCTAACATCACCTGCCAGGAGATTCCACTGCTGTAGTCTGGAGCCCAACAGCTCTGCCTTACTCTTGGGTAGTTCCAAATCCCTGACAAGGTCATTCAGTTCACCTTGTGTTATGAGGTGTGGTTCAGAGGAGGGGAGGATGGTAGAAAATGTGGGTCCTGTGACATTGATGGTTCAGGACCAGAAGTTTCATCCTCTTCCTCTTCCTCGTCTGACTCAAGTGAGAATGATTCTGGTGCATCAGGAACCGGCAGTCCTTCTCCGTGGGGTACTGGGCGTATAGCTGATGGAATGTTTGGATAATGCACAGTCCACTTTTTCTTCTTTGACACACCTTTCCCAACTGGAGGCACCATGCAGAAGTAACAATTGCTGGTATGATCTGTTGGCTCTCTCCAAATCATTGGCACTGCAAAAGGCATAGATTTCCTTTTCCTGTTCAACCACTGGAGAAGATTTGTTGCACAAGTGTTGCAGCATATGTGTGGGGCCCACCTCTTGTCCTGATCTCCAATTTTGCAGCCAAAAGAAAGGTGATAGGCTTTCTTAACCATAGTGGTTATACTGCACTTTTGTGATGCAAAAGTCACTTCACCACAAACATAGCAGAAGTTATCTGCACTGTTCACACAAGTACGAGGCATCTCTGCTCACTTTGGCTAAACAGAAATGTGTCCCTTTGCAAAATCAAACACTGACAAATAAGAGAGCATGACACTGTATGATTTCTAGAGCTGATATAGGGCAATTTGTTCAGCAGAGTGATGTAAGCTTCGTTATGATTGCATCATCCATGACTTCTAGGAATAACATGATGCAATTCATATCATGTATGACGCAATACCAGCTTCAGATTGCATCATTCATTGTTTTGCCTAAAAAGCAAGTACTGTCCAAACCCAGTCATAGATTTATTCATAGATCCAGTCAAAGATGTATTTTAGTCATTTCTGGTTTAAATTGAGATCCCTTCCCTTTATAACTCACTTATCCTCCGCCATTCCCAAGTCAAGGGTCGTATATACTGACCCAATAGCATATATTGAAAACTAGAGCCAATCAATAATTTTAAGCATCATTTTCGTTCTCAGTACCCAGAATTAGTAAAGTTTGACTACATTTATTTCAGAAGCATTTTGGCTGTAGAGCAGTGTTATTGAGTCGACATCTATTGACCAGTGCAGTGCACTGCTTCCATGGTTACACAATCTCTCCAATAAATTCCCAAGCTTCTTCTTAAACAACACTGGTGGAAGGCAATCAGCTTCCTGTTGTTTACTTCCACCACCTACCGTGTTTCCAAGGCATACAGTAGTGTTGGGAGAACAGCAGCATTGTACAGTTTCATTTTAGTGTTTAGATGTATCTTCTTACTCTTCCAGATGTTTGACAAACAGGAAAAATGATCCACTGGCTTTACCAATCTTGCTTTCACTTCTTTAGTAAGATGGCAATTAACAGATATTGTACTTCCAAGATAAACTATGTCATCAATTCAGTCATAGTCTTCTCTACCAATCACTTATCCATGAGCCTTGACATCATTCTCACCTATCTCCATGGACTTGATCTTTAGCCTACTGATATGAACTCTCACTTTAGCATCTGCTACCTTTATGCCCATAGAGAGTTTTTTCATTCCATCCAAGCTGGTATCCAGTATGACTATATTTCCTGCCAAATCTAAGTCGATCAGCTTCTCTTGCCCAAACAATACCAGTGTCCTCAGCAGCAGCCCTCATTCTTTTATATGCATACATGAACTGGAGTAATATTTGTTCTTTCCTCTCCTCAATACCGCCTAACACTTAATTGACCTTTCTGACTTCTGCGGCACATTAAGGGACAAAATCCTTATCAGTTGGTTGGCTGGGAATTCCCCTCGACTAAAGGGAATGAGCAGATAGCACAGATGTGGCTACCTCAGCTCTCCACAACCCTACCTCCTGGCTAGAACAGAAAGGGCATGGGTGCGTGTGGGGAAAATGACTGAAGCGCTGGACTGCCACTGTATTCTGTCCTGGCCTCTGAAACCGATTGGGGGGGGAGGGATAGCTCAGTGGTTTGAGCATTGGCCTGCTAAACCCAGGGTTGTGAGTTCAATCCTTGAGGGGGCCACTTAGGGATCTGGGGCAAAATCAGTACTTGGTCCTGCTAGTGAAGGCAGGGGGCTGGACTCGATGACCTTTCAAGGTCCCTTCCAGTTCTAGGAGATAGGATATCTCCATTAATTTTTTTTAATTTGGTCCTCTGAGGCCATTGCAGCAAGCTGCAAATTATATCAGAGTTGAGACTACTCAAAGTTGTGCCAGGTACTGAACTGATCCCTGGCCAGCCCTAGATTCCAGGAAGCACTACTGTGGCATAAAGTTACCTTTGTGCTCCTCTCCCTGTTGCAACAGACACAACACCAGTGAAGGTAAGGATCTGGACCATGCAATCACAGTGTGTTTAAATCCACTCCAGATGAAGTCCTCTCAAGATAAAGAGAGTAAAGATTTAAATAACTCTTCAAGAAATGAGTGCCTCTTGAGTAGCACAGACTTATCCGAATAAGAGCACATTTTATATCTACTATTCAGTATATTTGTCCTCTGTTTAACCACAATTATGAGGGGAGGAGAGCAAGCAAGTACCTATTTAGAATTCCAAACCATCTTACAGGATATAAAAATATTAACAACCAAGTTAAAAAAAAGTTTCACTCAACTAGAAAAAGGCTACTAGAACAATAACAGTTGGTATATTTCCTAAACAGACAGATGCTTGTGGAAGATTTTGCACTCCCTGCTCATTCACTTTATCCTGGATGTGTGATTCTTTCTCCAGTGCTCTTCCTTATTCTTTTGTAGCAATTGTTGCACTATGTGTTTTGTGTCCCCCCCACAAGAGTAGTGACTCTAACGCACCTTACTAAAGGCATGTTTAAACTTTTGAGTAATCCTTATGCATGTGTGGAGTCCCATTGAAGTGAATGTTTTTAACAACCCAATATTTATATTCGTGTATATCTCATTTAGTGCAGGCATCATTTCCTGTTTTTGTGTAGTTCCATTTTCTTACAAATGCCTTCTAATTATACATTCTCTTCCACTACTAACAGTTTTAGTTTAGAAATGCCCCAAGCCCCAACAAGTTATTCATAGCGAAGTTCCTGCTGCTGCTTTAATATAATTGAAAAATTACATATTTCCACTTGGAGCATTTAAACTGCTTTCAGCTTTCCTGGTCACTAATACTCACAAGGCCATGTGCTATTAGTTACTAAGGTAACATGAATCAGGAAGCATAGTTACAAACCTTTCAAGGCCAATACATTTTATAATATTTAATAGAGAATGTCACATTAACCTAAAACTTGTCCAGCGCATAAAAGAATACCGGTTTGAATGATATTTTTGAAGTTTTCTTTCTTATGAAAAAAATACTTAAAAAAAAAAAAAAGACCAAACAGGCTGGCCACAATCTCCAATCTGCCAGGTCTAAACTGGCCTGGGTGGCCTAGAAAGTGGGTGATGCCACAGTGCCCGGGAGATGCACTGGATCATCACAGCTTCTGCATGCTCATTGTCATCAGGGCTCCTAATGAACTCCTCAGGGAGGGCAGTAGGAGAAACACTGCATTCCCAGGCCGGGGTGAATGCCCCCTGCTGATGACACGAAGTGTATGAATTGCACCCTCTGTTTCAGTAGAGGTGAGCCAAGCTCCATGACTTCAGATGAGGAGGAACAGAACCTCCACTCTAAAACCTGATATTTGGGGCTCCCATAAAGAGAGTGTTTCTCTTCCTATCATAACAGATTTTAAACTAGAGAAGATACAGTCACCAGGCGTATGACAAATGCTTAATATTCCCAACAGGAAATAATATTAACAACCTTAATAAGAATAAATATAGTTATCCTGTCAACATGTGAATATGTCTGCAAATAGCAAAGATATTCTCTTTTGAATATGCTCACTATCAGAGACCAACATGAAGATATATTAACATTTCCACAAACATGGGAACTTGAATGAAGGCTTTCCCCCTACACCAGTGTTTCCCAAATTTGGGATGCCACTTGTTTAGGGAAAGCCCCTGGCAGGCCGGGCCGGTTTGTTTACCTGCCATGTCCGCAGGTCCGGCTGATCGCTGCTCCCACTGGCTGCGGTTCGCTGCTCCAGGCCAATGGAAGCTGCTGGAACCACGGCCAGTGGGAGCCGCAATCGGCCAGACCTGTGGACGCAGCAGGTAAACAAACCGGCCCGGCCCGCCAGGGGCTTTCCCTAAACAAGCGGCATCCCAAGTTTGGGAAACACTGCCCTACACTATGTAACTTCCTTGAATGAAGAGCCCCACAACAAAAATCACCTTTTGTATTCAATCACAATTTCAGAGGTACAAGATTTCCAGCAACAATTTCTCTAGGAGAAACTGTCCCAACTTTTAATAAACAAGTTTGAGATCTAATTCCTATTATCACATCTCCAAAAAATAAAAGTAAGACTATAGTAAAGTGGTCATGATAGTGTTAACTGGATTACCCACAGAATTTTGTGATGGAACCATGCTCTACCCTCCCTTATGTCCCGTTGAGTCACTGGGAGCCCACCCCCCCCATGCATACACTCTAAATAAAGCAGCAAGTTCCCAGCCTCCAGTCCTGTGAGTAGACTTATTTTTGTTGCACTGAGCAGCTCCTTTATTAAAAAATACCTAACTTCATACTCATAAAAATGTGCATAGAAAAAGAAAGAATAATGTGTCTATTGTGTAGCTGACCCTGTGGAGTTATGTATTACATCTGTGTGAAAACCAGAAAGCCTTACAAATTTTGAAATATACTTTTCAAATCATGTGGCTTCCCGCTATTAAGGGATTATCAGGCTGTGCAAAATCACTTCTTCTATCTATTTCCTGAACCTTCCTCCCTTTAATGTAGATCCTATACATAAATAATAACAGCTTGATTTTGGAAATAGAGCCCTCAGTTCGGCAAGAAATGTAAACATGAGGGCAGATCCTCATCTATTGTAAATTTTCATAGCTCCATTGACATCAATGAGGACGAGGATCTGTCTGTGATCGGGCACACCTCCAATCCAATCAGGAAAAGGATTATGAGCTCCTGTGGGCTCATCCAGTACTAAACTGGCACACCTGCAGAACCTGCCCACTTGCAGAAAATAAGCAGAAAAGGGAGAGTTTATCACAGGAAGAGATAACAAACAAGAGGAGTGCCGCTGTGCCCAGGGGCGGCTCTAGCTTTTTTGCTGCCCGAAGCACGGCAGGCAGGCTGCCTTTGGCGGCGTGCCTGCGGGAGGTCCCCGGTCCCGCGGCTTTGGCATACCCGCCGCCGAATCCGCGGGACCGGCGGACTTCCCGCAGGCACGTCACCGAAGGCTGCCTGACTGCCGCCCTCACAGGGACTGGCAGGGCACCCCCCGTGGCTTGCCGCCCCAGGCACGTGCTTGGAGCGCTGGTGCCTGGAGCCGCCGCTGGCTGTGCCCCAGAGTTAGCTGACTCTTAGAACAGAGCTGCTGGGAGGAGGACAGCTTGCAAACTTTTGTTGCCCACAATGAACTACTGCACCAGGTACAAGTCAATGGAGCAGAGCGGGTTTGAAGATAAACCCTGACCTGCTATCTAGCTGTACTCAACCTTCATAAACACATCAGACCTCTACAGTCTGTTTTAAAACACTTGGCAACCAAGTGCCCATATAACTGGTAGGACTTTTGATGGGGAAAGGTCTCTGAAAAATGCCCAAATGGACCTCCGTGACAAAACTGTATCCTTATCCATAGCTAATATTAGCAGTCATAGGAAATCAGAACTGTTCAAAAGGGAGCTTTCCCCCCCAAAATATGGTGATCACGTTTTTTGTGTGGAGTGTAAGAGATTATTATAGAGCAGGGGTCAGCAACCTCTGGCACGCGGCTCGCCAGGGTAAGCACCCTGGCGGGCCGGGCCAGTTTGTTTACCTGCCGCATTGGCAGGTTCGGCCAATCTCGGCTCCCACTGGCCGTGGTTCGCCGTCCCAGGCCAATGGGGGCGGCGGGAAGCGGCGCAGGCGAGGGATGTGCTGGCTGCAGCTTCCCGCCGCCCCCATTGGCCTGGGACGGCGGACCACGGCCAGTGGGAGCTGCAATCGGCCGAACCTGCCGATGCGGCAGGTAAACAAACTGGCCCGGCCTGCGAGGGTGCTTACCCTGGCGAGCCGCGTGCCAGAGGTTGCCGACCCCTGTTATAGAGCATCATTATAATTTATTGTGGGAATATCGGAGTGTTTTTGTTTCAGGAATACAGAAGTTTTTGTTTCAGGAACATGAAATCTGTAAGGGAGACAATGCATGAAAGGAAGAATTCAACTTAATATTTTGTCCAGGAACATAAGACCCATAACAACATTTTAGTCTCCAAAGTTAAAAATCCATGTCAGAAAGCCACAGTGGACACAAAGCCATCAAAGGAGACATCTGAGAAAATAATCAAAGCAGAAGGAACCTAACATTTTGTTTCAGATTCTGATGTAGGATCTCAGTATTTTACAGACTCTGTCTTCCTGGGAGGGATGAGAGAAAAGATGGAAGATTGCCTTCACTTAAACAAGATGTAACACTTTTGCAAAAAAGTGGGAAAGATGATCCACAAGCATACACAAGTTTATGGAATTTGATGGGGGAACGAGTCTTTATTCCCCCCTCAAATAAACAGCATTGCCTGTTCTTAAAATCAAAAGGCCAGGTCTCTACAAACTGGGAAATAAAGCCACATTGTTTTTCCGCCTGGGGAGGGAACACTTTCTGGTACCCGACACTTGCAGCTGCCTATTGCTTGTGCCCATCTGAGGGTTTATTGTAAATGCTTGGTTAAGAATCTGTTTACTGACTGATGGGCTGTAAAAAAAGTATTGTGGCTATGTCATCATGCTTGTTAGCTGAAGTATCAGCTCTGCTGACAGAGAAGGTCTTATATTTAAAAGCATCTTAGTGTCCTGTGAGACTAAGACCTTAATTCTATTAGATTTGACTGGTTTTTAGGGACCTGTGCTGTCACAAAGTGTCTTTGCCATTTCTTCTAGCACTAGACCTTTCAGACATCAGGAGACACATACTCTTGTTTGTCTGTGGAAATATAGTCAGAAGAATTGGGTTACAGTCTGTCTCCCTGTCAAGAGAAATTCATAGCCTTTAGAGTTTTTCTCATCCAAGGCTCATTGATTCTCAAGAGACAGCTGTGACACTCCAGATGTGACCAGAATAAACTAGCACACCTACCAGTTCTGTCATGACGTTTCTGATACTGCAGGAGGCGTTACCACTTAAGGCTTAATAGCTTAGTAAAGCACTGACACCCCAAAAGGAAACAACATTTTGCTTTGACAGATATTGATAGGGAGACAGCTGTGACTAGCTTGTTATTCTCCCTGGTTTTGGTTACCCAGGGAAAAAAGGCCAAAGCCAATGAATATGATTTAATGGTTACCATGGTCTGTGTTTTTGGTTACGTAGTCAGTGATTAGTGATGCAACTCTTGGTTCTGATTAAGCCCACAGAGCAAAGTTTCTATCAACTTTATCATTTGACTGGCTACTTGTCTTTTTCCAGCATGAAAGCAGGATTTTCAGGCCTGTTTCTGAAATCTTTAAAAATGATTGCTGGTCGGCTAACTTGTAATCATCAGAGAATTCTTCGGAGCAGAGTTTCCCTTCTAATCTTTTTATATATGGCTCATATTTACAAACAACTTCCAGAAAATCATATGGAAGACTGCTAGGTTCTGGTCCACTAAACAATGGTCTGAACAGCTAGTAGGAAGCGATAAATAGGTGTCAGTCTGGCCTGTCAATGATTTTTGCCTGACCTTTTTGAGGTACTTGGAAAAGGGGAGAGAGTAACTGTGGACCTCTCCAGAAGACTTTGAATGCATCTCCCCACAAATGCTTTCATTTGATGCTCAAGAAAAATTCGAGAGTTTTGCAACTGTGGAGCCAGTCAGCCATCTCTGGCTTCGGGAAACTTGTAAGTGCACACTGGGCATGCTCAGTAACTTAAACACAAACATTAGCATAGTCACTCCCACAGATCACTTCATATGCATAGTCATGCCCATGTTAATGATATGGTAAACACAGTGAACAGTGTTGTGGATAAGACACAATTTCGTCTGAATGTGTGTCCACACTAGAAAAAAAAGAGATCTTTTTTACCATACTAGCTAACACATGGTAACTAACACATTGTAAAATCCTAGTGAGGACAAGGCAGTTTGTAGCTTTCACACATTAATATTTACCTTGACGATGCTAACTCATGTGAAAACTACAAACTGCCTTGTCTTCGCTAGGATTTTACTACATTAGTTACCATGTTTGTTAGCCAACCTCTGGAAACAATCCTACTTTTTTCCCTAGTCAAGAAAAGCTCTCAGCCCCTTGAGTCAGGTTCCATGTGTTTGGATAATGCCTAGCACAATGGGGCCTCTTTCCTGACTGCTATATTAAATTAACTAAAAGAAAAACAGAATAAATTCAGGTATCCAAGACTCAAAAGCATGTGACAAACTGCAGAAAGACTTGCTAAAGCTAGGGGACTGGGCAACACAATATTAGCAAAAAATGTAATGTTGACAAGTGCAAGGTAATGCATCTTGTTCCTTCCACTCTGAATGCTCATATGTGCTGATAGATTCTAAATTAATAGTATCCACTCAGGGAAGAGATCTCTGTGTCACCGTGGACAAGTTAATACACTGTGAAGGTTCAAAAATAAACATTAGACTGTATTAAGAAAGAGATGTAGAATAATACTGAGAATGTCATAACTTCTCAGTCTTTGATTGCCCTCACCCCACTGTCTAATCACAGTACTTTGCTTCACATTCTGGTTCTGGAACATGCACAGTATTCATAGACAAAAGATCTTTCTGTTGCTCATCATCTCCTCCCTATACCTCCCTGCTTGCTGCTGCTCATGCACGTAGAGAGGCAGGATGGTATTGTGGACTGGGTCTCAGGACATCTGGGTTAAAAATCCTGGTTCTGCCACAGATGTCGTGTGTGACCTTGGGCAAATCACTTAATCTGTGCCCTTAACTCACCATCTGTGTAATTGTGGTAATAATCTTTACTTTCTTCCACACATTGTCTCATTGTCTATTTAGATTGCAAGCTCTTCAAGACAGCTCTTATTACAGATATGTACAGCATTTAGTACAATGCAGTGGATCTCTAGGTGATGCTGTAGTAAAAATAAATAATAATAATAATGCTTATGCTTGCATGAAGAGACATTGCTGCCAAAAACAAACATGCAGATTGGTCTTGTCATTCAAATGACCAGAGAAAAAGTGAATAAAAAGGGGTTTGAGTAGCAATTTGTTACTGATTAAATATTTTCATTATTCACCCAGCTTTGCTTCTGACACATAGAATGACATTTATGTAACTTGAAAACCTCCACCAGATCATTAGTAGACCTGTCTGGAAAACAGATTTACATCCCGGAAGAAATTGTTAAATTTCCCTTCATTCCAACTTGGAATGAAAAATCAAAATTTCTAAATTTACTATGAAATGGAAATTCCAAAATATTTTGCTTTGGAAATATCAAACATAACTTTGGTAAAGTCAAAACATTCTAATATCAAATATTCAATAAATATAAAATATTGAGATATGTCCAATATTAAAAAGTAAAAGCTTTAGTTTTTAAAATTAAGTCAATTTCAATGAAACAGCATTTTCTGATAAAAGTCTGTTCTGTCTGAAAATTTTCCAACTAGATCTAGCCATGGAGGGTGTGTCTACATTGCAACCTTCTTTCAGTAGCACATAATGTATGTATGTATGTATGTATACACGTAGTCCCCCTATCATGGGTCTAAACAGCAGTGTAGATGATGAGGCACAGCTGAGGCGAGTAAAGACACACCTTCAGGGTGTGGGTATGTATGCAAGTATACAGCCTACACAGCTCTCTATTTACCCAAGTCCTGCCCCCATGTACTCTGCTGTTTTTAGCAGTATAGCGTCCCACTGCCTCCTTGCTGCTGGAACCTTTCCACACTGCAGGAAAAAAACTCTGGCAGTGGGGAAAGGCTCTGGCTGAAGGGAGGCAGCTGGGAAAGGCTGTGGCAGCTCCCCACTGCTGGACCCCTTCCGTGCTGAGGGGAAAGATTGCCTCCTCCCCTCTGCCAGAGCGTTTCACTGGCTCGTGTAGCTACACACCACAATGTGGGAATGATGCGCTTTTTCACTGCGGCTTGTAGCTACATGTACACTACATGCTTCCGCCAGTGGCATATAGTGTAGCAGAGCCTATAAGCTGGATAGATAAGTCAGCATAAGAGGCTGGAGAGTTAAACATTGAAAGCAAATGACCTAACCACTCAACAACAAATGGCAGTCTGGACAGACGCAGCATACTGTGGCAGCACACTTTTTAAAGAGACAAAACAAAAACAGCATCTCTGATGGGGAAGGGATATGGGAGAAGCCGAGACTGAAATGAAGCTGCAGTTTCAGATCAAGCTCTCCCAGGGGTTAAAGAAAGTACAGAAAAGTTAGACATTTTAAATAGAACATAACCACTTCAAGGCTGATTCTGAGGGGTTTTATGTTCTGCAGAGGTACATATTAGATATAAATGGTTTATGATGGACATCAGTGTGACTACACATGAGAGTACAGTACCCTTTTTTCAATGTTCTTGTAGGTCAGAAACCTTATAGTAAACATGATATGTTTGCCATCTTTTTTTCCCCCTTAAAACCAGAAGAAAAAAGGTTTAGGGCAGAACATAAATATCAAGGTAGCCTCAATAAAGCAGAACAAAGAAACTTCGTTTTGAACTGAATCCAACCTGTGGCTATACAGAAAATAAGTTAAAGTGCAATTCTGCCTTCAGATACCCTTGTGTAACTCCAGCAAAGCCAGTGGGGTTACATGGGTATGTGAGGGGGCAGAGTTTCGGCCACTAGGTCAAAGTTTCTAAACCCCAGAAGCACGTATCTGAAGGAGAGTACAGGGCAAGGAAGACAGAACACCTGAGGGGTGTGGGTAAGCACGCTTTTTAGGCTGTGGCATGGCCCATACCTGTGCCGGTGTGCCATGTGGGCTGGGCAAGGAGCGTGTACCAGGTTTTAAGTTTCAATAGTCCTCCACCCCAATTCTCACAGTGCAGTGAACCATCTTCTTCCTGGCCCTTACCCAATCTATAAAGGTCTGGTTTTCACAGATTCATTCCCTTAATGTTTTAAAGATGATTGGCTGACAGTTCTTTTTAAAATATTTTAACTACACATTTCATCTCGTATTTTTAATAAATGTTATAGTTTTGTTGACTTGTGTGTGGCTCCTCCTTCCCGAGTATGATGGACTGAAAATGTTTTCAGGTTAGGCCCCACGATTCATAGCACATGAAATTGAATGGTGTATAACTGTTTGATGCCGTGATACTGCAAACACTTTTCTGACTGTCCCACACCCATATACTACCTGGTTCAGAAATATTCGCAGTCCCAAGGATACATGGGTAAAGTGCAATTAGTGTTAGGTGCTTAGAGACAGCACTACTAATTTTCAACACAGCAGAACTCTACAACAGAAAATGGGTGGATGAACATCTTTACAGCTTAGTTTACATGAACAGAAAATCAAAACACAATGCCAGTAACAATACATGCAATGACAGTATCTGCCTCTACACTGTGCATAAACAAATGCTGCTCCTCTTCCCTCTCCTCCCCCAAAAAACTTGATCAGTGTCTGTGAAACAGTGTATTACAAACTGGTCCAGTAACCCATGATACAGTCATCAGTCTGTTGTGAGTGGACCCAATCAGTGGGTCCCACATGTTTCTAAGCTATTTGGGTCTGGATAGAGTCTAGTCACTGTCTCTAGCTCTCTGACTGTAAGGTACCTCTTGTCTGAGCCCTACCTTGATGGAGGGTGCTGCTGCTACCCAGCCACCCTAGACCTTGAAACCAGTGACTGAGACCTCCTGAACCCCTTCAGTCACTTACAACACACTCCCCCAGGCACCTGGGCTGTCGGCTCTCTGGGTGTCTAATTTAACCCCTTTGGGAACAATGTGTCAGGTGATCAAGGAAAATAGTTGTGGCAAAGGAATTTCTTAACCACGGTTAGTAAAGAACTCAGGAGTTCCAGATCTCTGAAAACAACAAAAGTATTGATGCACCCTTCCCTATAGAAGCTATTTATTCTACTTACTTCACTTTTAGTTTCCATAGTGTTGCCAACTTTTGTGACTCTTATTATGAGTCTCGCAATATTAAGGAATTTTCTTGAAACCTCAGCTTCTGGAGCCCTGTGATTTTATGACAAACAAAAAATATTTAGCTCTCATGGTTGCAGAGAAAATCTTGAAAACATGCCCCAAGCTCAAAACCCAGAAGGCAAATAAAATAAAAGACCAAAAATATTTTTAATGTATCATGACTCTTTTGAGATGACTCACAATATTTGAATGCTTGTGATACATTAATACTGATACAGATACAGAATAATTGTGTTTGTAAGTGATAAGGGAAATCTTATCTTATCTATTGGCAAATGACTTCTGGGCCTTGCTGGCACTATGGCATTATGATTTGGAAAATCTCCTTTCTCTATATGACAAATTCCTGGCGTAAGTGTACATTATCTCTCTAAAAGATATGGTCTAGCTCTACCACAAGGCATTGAACTCAATGCAGGAATCACTAGATGGAATTCTAAGGCTTGTGCTAAGCAGGAGATCAGGCTAAAGGATCATAGCCTTCAGACCTTAAACCAAGCAAATGTATTAATTATAGGTGGCTCAGGTAGTCTTCATGAAGGTGGTCTCCCACTGTTTGGGCTGAAACTTTTCATGCTTGGTTGCCTTTGACTGATTTTTAAGTTTCAGTTTAAAAGTTTCCATGGCATTTATGAGAATAAGGTTAGTGGAAAATATTGGTTTGCCCCTATTAAATTCTTACAACCAGGGCCGGCTCCAGGGTTTTTGCCGCCCCAAGCGGCGGAAAAAAAAAAAAAAAAAAAAAGCCGCGATCGCGATCTGCGGCGGCAATTCGGTGGGAGGTCCTTCACTCCGAGCGGGAGTGATGGACCGTCCACCGAATTGCTGCGGAATAGGTGGACGTGGCCACCCCAAGCACCTGCTTGGCAAGCTGGTGCCTGGAGCCGGCCCTGCTTACAACCCTTTCATTGAGAATCTCTAGCACCTCCATGCTTTGAAATTTAGCATGGGGATTCCCCAGGTATTGAGGTGTCCACCATGGAAAACACACCCAAATTTGGCCGTAATAAGTCTCTGAAAAAATCTTAGTTTGCACATGCTCTGTAGAGACTTGTAGAGTTTGGTTCCTAAATTCTCTTAAGATTCTGTCCCTGAGCATGCACTGAGCGTGCTCCCATCCCCTCATAGCTCCTACATGCTGATTAGACTGTGCATGAATCATCCCCCACATAGTGAGCGAGCATGCTCTGTCTTAGGGCTGAACGGGACTTTTCCTGTAATTGTTGCCGCTGACTACCCAGGGCCACTGTGGTTCTGAACACTAGACCTGAGAGCTGGACAACTGTCTCCCTGTTCTGGCCCCCAGGCAGTGAGGAAGAAAAAGAATCAAGTCTTCTGTCACTTCCTAGCTGTAGAGTGCTTAAGTGGGCAACCGTAACATTCTTCTATGGTAGTTTTTATATGTAATATGTGTAAACAGCATAAGATGGCATTAAAAAGCAGGTAACATACCTCTCAGAGTAGTTTTATAAAAAGTGGATTGCACTCGAAGGCAAAGACCGATTTCTTCTGTCTTAAATCTGACAATGCTAGCAACGGCAGATCAATAACCAGACATTTCTGTGGCTCTTGGGTGGTGATATTGCCCATCAATGGCTATTGAAAGTCTGATCAGGTGGTAAAGGTACCCTTCAGTCTGAAAGAAGGATTGCAGTGACAATGACTGCTTTTGGGACACAGAGTAAAATTAACTTCTAGGTTATCCCCGTCAAGGACCATTAAGTTCTGAACTATGAGGGACACTGTGAACAAGTCATATTTTAACCTCCCGTGAGCACAAAGCAGGCAGGTTCTCCTCCTCGCCCCAACAAATCTGACCTTCACTGAAATTTATGTGGCGATGAAAAGGGAAAAGAAGGCTGTAGCCCTGCCAAACTCTGATGATGTGACTCACTTTAATTACTGGTATTTGGGAATTAAACGGGCTAAGGCTCTTTTGGCAGTTTGTTTCAGGAAGAATGATTTAAGTAAGCTCCAGAGTTGCAGAGTACCTCTTACAGCAGGTGTTGAGCAAGGCATTCATTTTTCTTTTTACTGAATGTCCTTGTAAGCATAATAACAATTAGGAGGCTAGGGCTTCACATCAAAAATCTCCCGTTCACTTTGACATTCCTTTCTGGGGCTACTTCATCACTTAAAATTTTCTCAACAAGCTTCTCAAATGCCAGCTCCCAAAAAATCATTTTGACCAACATTACAAGTGGATGATTTCTTTAAAAGCAGAACATCCTTTTAAAAGCAGTAAGGTTTACGATTTCAAAAAGGCCAACTTTAATAAATTAAGGCAACTACTTAGGGAAGTGGATTGGGCTAACATACTTAGAGAGCTAAAGGCAGATGAGGCCTGGGATTATTTCAAGCTGAAGTTGCACGAGCTGTCCGAGGCCTGTATCCCGAGAAAGGGGAAACGGTTAGTGGGCAGGAGAATTAGACCTAGCTGGATGAGCGGGCGTCTCAAAGGGGCGATTAAGAAAAAACAGAAAGCGTACAAAGAATGGAAGAGGGGAGAGATCGGCAAGGAAACCTACTTTATTGAGGTCAGAGCATGTAGGGATGCGGTGAGAAAGGCCAAAAGCCGTGTAGAGTTGGACCTCGCGAGGGGAATTAAATCCAATAGTAAGAGGTTTTATAGCCATATAAATAGGAAGAAAACAAAGAAAGAGGAAGTGGGGCCACTGAAGCATGCAGATGGAGTGGAGATTAGGGATAATCTAGGCATGGCACAATATCTAAATGAATATTTTGCATCGGTCTTTAATAAGGCTAATGAAGGGCTTGGGAATAGAGGGAGCAGGACAGAGGGGAATAAAGGAGGGGCGATTGACATTACAGTATCAGAGGTGGAAGCCAAACTTGACCAGCTAAATGGGACTAAATCGGGCGGACCGGATGATCTTCATCCTAGAATATTGAAGGAGCTGGCGCGAGAAATTGCAAGCCCCTTGGCGATAATTTTTAATAAATCTGTAAACTCGGGGGTGGTACCAATGGACTGGAAAATAGCTAATGTGGTTCCTATTTTCAAGAAGGGGAAAAAAAGTGACCCGGGTAACTACAGGCCTGTTAGTTTAACTTCTGTAGTATGCAAGGTCTTGGAAACATTTTTGAAGGAAAAAGTAGTTAAGGACCTTGAGGTGAATGGCAATTGGGACAAATTACAACATGGGTTTACGAAAGGAAGATCGTGCCAAACCAACTTGATCTCCTTCTTTGAGAAAGTAACAGACCTTCTAGATAAAGGAAATGCGGTGGATCTAATTTACCTCGATTTTAGTAAAGCGTTTGATACTGTGCCGCACGTGGAATTATTGGTTAAATTAGAAAAGATGGGGATCGATATGAAAATCCAGAGGTGGATAAAGAACTGGTTAAAGGGGAGACTGCAGCGGGTAGTACTGAAAGGTGAACTGTCGGGTTGGACGGAGGTCACCAGTGGGGTTCCTCAAGGTTCGGTTTTGGGTCCGATTTTATTTAATCTATTCGTTACTGACCTCGGAACCGAATGTAGGAGTGGGCTGATAAAGTTTGCGGATGACATAAAGTTGGGAGGTATTGCCAATTCGGAGAAGGATCGGGATATTCTGCAGGGAGACTTGGATGACCTTGTAAATTGGAGTAACAATAATAGGATGAGATTTAATAGTGAGAAGTGTAAGGTGATGCATTTAGGGATGACTAACAAGAATTTTAGTTATAAGTTAGGGACGCATAGGTTGGAAGTGACGGAGGAGGAGAAGGACCTCGGAGTCCTGGTTGATCGCAGGATGACTATGAGTCGGCAATGTGACGTGGCTGTGAAAAAAGCTAATGCGATCTTGGGATGCGTTAGGCGAGGTATTTCTAGTAGGGACAGGGAGGTGCTGCTTCCGTTATACAAGGCGCTGGTGAGACCTCATTTGGAGTACTGTGTGCAGTTCTGGTCTCCTATGTTTAAAAAGGATGAACTCAAACTGGAACGGGTACAGAGAAGGGCCACTAGGATGATCCGAGGAATGGAAAACCTTTCCTATGAAAGGAGACTCGAGGAGCTCGGTTTGTTTAGCCTAACCAAAAGAAGGCTGAGGGGGGATATGATTGCTCTCTTTAAATATATCAAAGGGATTAATACCAAGGAGGGAGAGGAATTATTTCAGCTCAGTAGTAATGTGGACACGAGAACAAATGGATATAAACTGGCCGTGGGGAAGTTTAGGCTTGAAATTAGACGAAGGTTTCTAACCGTCAGAGGGGTGAAATTTTGGAACAGCCTTCCGAGGGAAACGGTGGGGGCGAAAGACCTCTCTGGCTTCAAGATTAGGCTTGATAAGTTTATGGAGGGAATGGTTTGATGGGATAACGTGATTTTAGTCAATTAGGCATTAACGTGCCATCGCGGGTAAAATGAGGGTCCGGCTGTAGAATCTTGCCTGTATGCTCGGGGTTCTACTGATCGCCATATTTGGGGTCGGGAAGGAATTTTCCTCCAGGGTAGATTGGCAAAGGCCCTGGAGGTTTTTCGCCTTCCTCCGCAGCATAGGGCAGGGGTCGCAGGCTGGAAGATTCTGTTGTGGGTGAGTCAGCTTTTGTGGCCTGCATCATGCGGGAGGTCAGACTAGATGACCATATTGGTCCCTTCTGACCTTAAAGTCTATGAGTCTATGAGTCTATCTAAGGGCACAGTGGATACACCCTCAATGGAGGCTTTTTAATTAATTGAACATCTTTTCCCTCTGAATGTTCTCTTCACCAGCTTCCTTAAGTTAGAACATCCAAAACCCAAAATAAGTGGTTGAGTCACGTTCCAGCCAAAATAGAAAAGAGGTGCAGAAACAAACAAATGACTTGAATAATGGAGTGGAGAGTATGCTTATAACATTTGCAGAGGACACCAAGCTGGGAGGCATTGCAAGCACTTTGGAGGACGGCATTAGAATTCAAAACCACCTTGATACATTGGAGAATTCAACAAGATGAAACTCAGTAAAGACAAGTGCAAAGTGCTGCACTTAGGAAGGAAAAATCAAATGCACAAGTACAAAATGGGGAATAACTGGCTAGGTGGTAGTACTGCTGAAAAGGATCTGGGTGTTATAGTGGATCACAAACTGAATACGAGTCAATAATGTGATGCAATTTTTAAAAAGGCTAAAATTCTGAAGTGTATTAACAGGAATGTTGTAAGTAAGACACAGGAGGTAGTTGTCCTGCTCTATCCAGCACTGGTGAGACTCAGCTGGATGTGTTGTGCGTATGAAAGATGTGGACAAACTGGAGCGAGTCCAGTGGAGAGAAATAAATATGTTAAAAGGTTTAGAAAACCTGACCTATAAGGAAAGGTTTAAAAGAAACTGGGCATATTTAATCTTGAGAGAAAAAAAGACTGAGAGGGGAACCTGATAATTCTTCAAATGTGTTAAGGACTGTTATAAAGAGGAGGGGGAATCAATTGTTCTCCATGTCCACTGAAGGTAGGATAAGTAGTAATGGGCAAGGAAGATTTCCAGCAAGGGAGATTTGCATTAGATATCAGGAAAAAAAATTCTAATTGTAAGGGTAGTGAAGATCTTGAATAGGCTTTAAATGGAGGTTGTGGAATTGCCATCGCTGGAGGATTTTAAGTACAGGTCAGACAAATCATCTGCTAGGGATGGTCTAGATTTAATTAGTCTTGCCTCTGTGCAAGGGATGGATTAGATGACCTCTCGGGGTCTCTTCCAGTCCTACATTTCTATGATTCTACTTAATCAGCATGCTAAGTAAACAGGGAATTACAGGGCAAGAGTTCATAATGTATATAAATAGAGGTAAGATGCTAGCTAAACCACACAACAAAATTCACAAATTAAACCATTGGTGGTGTGCTCCTATTAAAACAGACATCAATAATAATCTAATAATGTTCAGCAAGTACATAAAATACCAACTTTTAACTGAATTACTCCTGTACATTTCCAGTGCATTTTCTTGTTAAATAAATCAAATGAATAAAAAGAACTATTGGAAAAAAGAGTGGGAGGGAGAGAGAAAAGGGGAGAAAGTGAGAGATGGACATTGTAACTGGGGTTTGTCGCACCTTAATTATGGATATAAATTAGGGCTGTCAATTAATCGCAGTTAACTCACGCGATTAACTAAAAAAATTAATCACGATTAAAAAAATTAATAGTGATTAATCACAGTTTTAATTGCACTGTTAAACAATAGAATACTAACTGAAATTTTTAAAATGTTTTTGGATTTTTTCTACATTTTCAAATATATTGATTTCAATTACAACACAGAATACAAAGTGTACAGTGCTCACTTTATTTTTATTTTTGATGACAAATATTTGCACTGTAAAAATGATAAACAAAAAACAGTATTTTTCAATTCACCTCATACAATTACTGTAATGCAATCTCTTTATCGTGAAAGTGCAACTTACAAATGTAGATTTTTTTTGTTACATAACTGCACTCAAAAACAAAACAATGTAAAACTTCAGAGCCTACAAGTCCACTTAGTCTTACTTCTTGTTCAGCCAATTGCTAAGACAAACACGTTTGTTTACATTTACAGGAGATAATGCTGCTCACTTCTTATTTACAATGTCACCATAAAGTGTGAACAGGCATTTACATGGGACTTTTGTAGCTGGCATTGCAAGGTATTTACGTGCCAGATATGCTAAACATTTGTATGTCCCTTCATGCTTCAGCCACCATTCCAGAGGACATGCTGATGACGCTCGTTAAAAAATAATGTGGTAATTAAATTTGTGACTGAACTCCTTGGGGGAGAATTGTATGTCTCCAGCTCTGTTTTACCCGCATTCTGCCATATATTTCATGTTATAGTAGTCTCGGATGATGACTCAGCATGTCGTTCATTTTAATTACACTTTCGCTACAGATTTGACAAAACGCAAAGAAGGTACTAATGTGAGATTTCTAAAGATAGCTACAGCACTTGACCCAAGGTTTAAGAATGTATAATGCCTTCCAAAATCTGAGAGGGACAAGGTGTGGAGCATGCTTTCAGAAGTCTTAAAAGAACAACACTCCAATGTGGAAACTACAGAATCCAAACCACCATAAAAGAAAATCAACCTTCTGCTGGTGACATCTGACTCAGATGATAAAAATGAACATGCGTCGGTCCACACTACTTTGGATTGTTATTGAGCAGAACCCGTCATCAACATGGATGCATATCCTCTGGAATGGTGGTTGAAGCATGAAGGGACATATGAATCTTTAGCGCATCTGGCTTGTAAATATTTTGCGATGCCGGCTACAACAGTACCATTTCTCATTTTATGGTGACATTGTGAATAAGAAGCGGGCAGCATTATCTCCTGCAAATGTAAATAAACTTGTTTGAATGATTGGCTGAACAAGAAATAGGACTGAATGGACTTGTAGGCTCTAAAGTTTTACATTGTTTTATTTTTGAATGCAGTTATTTTTTTGTACGTAATTCTACATTTGTAAGTTCAACTTCTATGATAAAGAGATTACATTAAAGTAGTTGTATTAGGTGAATTGAAAAATACTATTTCTTTTGTTTTTTACAGTGCAAATATTTGTAATCAAAAATGAAAATAAAGTGAGCACTGTACACTTTGTATTCTGTGTTGTAATTGAAAGCAATATATTTGAAAATGTAGAAAACATCCAAAAATATTTAAATAAATGGTATTCTACTATTGTTTAATGGTGCAATTAATCGCATGATTAATCATGATACATTTTTTTAATCGTGATTAATTTTTTTAATCGCTTGACAGCCCTAAAATAAATTCAAGTTAAGTTAGGATTATATCTACTGTAATGTTATTTTCTACATTATTTTCTGCAGTGCTCTGGTTAGGTAGGAAGTGGATTATCAAAAATGCCTCACAAGGAGAAAAGATGTCTACTTTATCTCCAGAACTGGTTATTTTCTTCACTAATAACATTTCTATATTTTCATGTTGTTATCGTTGAATAGCTGGCACTTTCCCAATGTGTGATAAGTGGGTGAAAAATACTCTTTCAGGAGAAAGGCCAGTATGGAGCCTCACCATTTAATGCCTGATCTTGTGAGGTGATGCTTGCTAGATGCCCTCAACTCTCATAGACTCCCATGGCCTGAGTGCAAGGGCTGCTCCTCATGGCACTAGCTAATGGGAGAGGAGAGGATATTGGATCTCAGGTAGAGTCTGCATAAGTCTCAGTTAGGAAAATAATTTTGTTACTATTTATTACTGGGCCAAGTCCTGAGGACTTTACCCCAGACAAAATTCCATTAGCATCAATGGCTTTGTGGTGTACATGCCCACCTGCTAAGAACACAACTAAACCCACATAGTCAATTCACATAGAGTTCTAAAAGCCATCATATGGTAACAGGTTCCAAATGGAGCTACTTTCACTTTGGTGAACTAGAGATAAAAAGGAGCTATATACCTTTAGTTATCCCTCAAGCCATCTAGCACCCTAACAACTAACATGTTCTGGCTAAGCAGGCATAGGTGATTGTTAAAAAATACTGAATTCACTTCTTATACAGCATGGTTTTAAACCCATGGTTTTTTGATAAGGGCAGGGGTGGTGAGAACGGGACTGGCCTCTGTTTATTGATACAGGGTGATGCTGAGATTTAGCCTAACATTGCCAGGTGCAAATGCAGATGGCCATTCTGATGACATGCTCATGAAGAGAATGATTTTTTTCACAGTGGGTAATCACCTTGAATTATTCAAAGTGCTGCTTCTCCCCTCCATATCTATCACCTATTACTGCCAGTTCAGATAAGTGGGTGTTAGGTGGTTGGGACATATTTCAGGCCAAAGTGGACTTTTACACATGACTTATAAACCCCTAAAAATAAAACAGGAATTGATCATGGAAACTTCAACTACAGTGGTGCTAGTACACATCACTATAAATAATAATGAGCTCTGAACAGAGCAGCATATTGCAGTCTCCCAATCAGAGAAGGAAACATGGATTGGAATGCCCTGGGCTGTAATGTCTGTAGAAAAATAAATTTTTATTTTTACTGACTCCACTCCCTCCATCCCCCAAATCTCTCTCTCTCTAGGTGTTTCTGTGGTACCCACCATAGTAATATCTAAAAGAGGAATATAGTTAAGTAGTACTAGAATAACACATTATCTGCACTTACGTTTGCAAGAAAAAACAAAACATGTCTTATTTTTGCTTCAAATTTTGTATAAAATTAAAAACTCTTTTCTAGGCAAAGAAGTCTCATTTCACTGCTCCCCTCCCCTTTTCATATTATGTCTGGCACAGCTATTCCTCATCTTCACACATTTATTCCTTTTAATCTCCTTTTCTTTAATCATCCTTAACTCTCAGTCTGTCCAGTACAACACAAAAGTTTCACTCACCATGGCTGCAAACATTCTGCTGAACCATACATGACTGTATAGGATCTTGCAAAGGCTCCCAGTTCTTGTGGCTTCTTTGTTGACAGTGTCTTTGTTCTACCTGCCAGCTTTGGGTTTTAATGAATCTTCTCTACTTTGTTGTAGCACAGGCAGTCTATTCTGGCTTTTTTCACCCTCTTGAAGATTTTCTTCACCTTGACTTATCTTAATTTCTTTGTTCATCCTGTCTTTCCATGTGATAACAACTTAATCTTTCCAGCTCTGTAAAGCTTGTGTTCTCTCTCTCTCTCTCTTTTAAAAAAAGACATTTAATCTAAAGGTTTTCTCTATCTCCCAACACTGTAGTATATAATGGCTATGCAAATGAATTACTTTGGTACAGCAAGATCCATTGTGCCCTTATATAAGACAGGAGCTATACAGCTACAGAAATACCAACTAAACTACCCCTACTGTACTTACATTTATCCACAAGTGCATGGACCCTCCATGAACTTATGTCATTAACAGACAGCTGAATATCCAGGAATGATTTCACAATATTTGCCTCTTAGAGTGTCTGTTGCTGCAATGCCATTATCATTATTGCCACTTTTGCAGATGGAGGGTAAATTGAAGCATAACTCTGGAAGCATGGTGGTACTGATCACACACAGCATGCTATTCACAGGGCACTGCACATAAGTCTCCCCAAAGCATCAAAATAGTCCGCAGACTCTGTATATTCATGTATTTATACCATTAACTATATCGCACCCACTGTGGTGCATTTCATGGTTTTAGGAGTAATTTGCCTCCATTTCACACAAGTTGCTCCTAGCTCTATTGTTTAATCCTGTAAATTAGTAATATCAGAGCTGAAACATCTTGAAATTTAGATCTTGAGGATTTTATAATCTATCCTGTACTGTATTTTGTCAGCAGTACTTACCGTGGGCCTAGACCTAAAGAAGCGTTCAGTGTAGCTTGAAAGCTTGTCTCTTTCACCAACAGAAGTTGTTTCAACAAAAGATACTACCTCATCCACCTTGTGTCTCCATTAGGAAGGACAGATCTTTACATCATGTGTATGCGCTAAAGTTTACAACTACAACCAGTTGCGGATTGTCTGTCTTCCCCTTATTGCAGTGAAGTGTCCCCTGAGAAATCAACATCTCCTTTCTAAGTGCTGCTTATGTGAAGATTGGTATCTTGGCTGTTAAGACACCAAACTGAGGGTCTCCAGAGCAAAAAGCATGAACATCTGACTGTACAGGTTGGATTGGTCTTGTAGCTGCATGCTGTAACAGGTGACATCCTCTGTGGGGGAGGGAGAGAGAACACACACTGCACAGTGAGTCACTAACATCCTCACCTGTAGAGAGGAGGAGTTGCTTTCGAAGTGTGCAAAAAAGACCTGATCTAAAGCCACTTCCAGCAGCTCCCATTGCCCTGGAGCAACGAACTGCGGCCAGTGGGAGCCGCGATCGGCCGAACCTGCGGACGCGGCAAGTAAACAAACCAACCCTGCCCGCCAGGGGCTTTCCCTGAACAAGCTGCGTCCCAAGTTTGGGAAACACTGGTCTACACAATCAACAGAGTGTGCAACTGTCTAGTTAGAAATACCATCTTAATGTTATTTGTAATCTTATGACAACTCCATTCTTCATTGTCTGCTTTTCTCTATTATCTTCTGCTTCTCAATGTTTTCCTGCGTTGACTCCTACAGTGCTGTTCTTCTCCGTACTATGCTTCTCTTTTTTTCATTGCATATGTTTCATCTTGTTCATGCTGTTCAATTTTTTCATCGCTGCTCCCACCCATCCATTTATGACTGCCTTTCTACCTTTCACCTGACTTTTTCCTTCTTATATATTTTGTTTCCTAAGTGGTGAAACTTTGTTTCACTTTCTTTCAAGGATTCACTCTGTTCCTCCTCCTCCTCCTCCTCTTCTTCGTAATTTTTCAGTCACAGCAGGGTGTCAGGGAGTCAGTTATGTATAAGTGTTACAAATGTAAGAAAGCTGTTAAAATTGTCACCCTTCTGAAAGCATATTGCCACCCGTGAGAACATATTATGTAGACCATATATGATTGCAATAAGGTTCAAATTTCATCATGTTATAGATAAGACGTTATAGGCTCTAGCCTTGACTAGACCATTTATAAGGAATGTGACTGAAGAGATTGAGAACCTTGTCATCCCTGTATTCTATATTACACATTGTCACTCTGTCAAGTCAAATCTAATGTAAATGAATCACATTAATCAGAAAATGTGAATTTCTATTTGACAAGCTAAAGGAGCATAACATCTTCAATTAGATTAGCTACCTAAAATTAGCTACTGACACAAGCAAGTATACATGGTCAATTTGCCTGCCTGAAACTGAAAATCAAGTAAGACATATTAGATAATAGATAGCCCCAGAGTGAATGCAAGGCTGTAACTCACTCAAGGGGCTCTGCTGATGTCATATGAAACTAAAGTGAATTCAGATATATATTCCGTTTGGGTTCATCTTTGGTCTATGATTTATAATACATATTTTAACCTTTAAACATGCATGGATCTGTTCATCAATAATTCAGTGTTTTGGCTGCAAGGCAGTGGAAGTCGAGGACCCTTTTATAGATGCATTATTAAACCTTATGCTGATTTGGGATCGCAAATGGGAAAAATTGACCCTTCTGTTTGTCAGTCTGAGACACTGCAGAAACACAGCATTTTCTATAGGTTATCCTAAGATGATATAAATATAGCTGAGGTCAACTGGAACAGTGTACTGAATACACATCCATAGGTGGGCATTTACTATCATATAGTAAGGGTTTTCATGAACAGTCTGATTTTATACTGTCGATCTAGCTCTGATCAGAGTGAGCAAATAAGTGGTTATGTTTTGATCTGATCCTTCTCTATCACTGAGACACAAACGAGGAACCACTAGGTTTTCCAAAAGGTCAAGTTTTCCCCCTCAAAGACAGTTTTTTTTACATCAGAGATCAAGCAAAAGGACCATTTCCCCCGTTTTTTATTAACTAAAAACTACTCACCAGCAAACCTGCACCAGCAAAATTGGCCCCTACGAAGCCTTATGTTTGTTCAAGCAGGTATTTACAATATGATCATAACTATTTACTTGTGCATGCTCATTAAGTGGCCAGATTTGAAATTATGACCCTGAAAGTCCAAGGATGGGATGGATTTTCAAAAGTGCTCAGCATTGATCTAACTCTGCTCCTGTTGATGTCACAATGGGAGTTTAACCATTTTCTTTAGTGAAATCAGAGTTAGGCCATCACTGAGTGCTTTTGAGAACCCCACTCTAGGTGTTCTGATGGCTCTTGCTCTTTTATGCCTTCTAGCCATGTTTAGGCTTTTTCAAACTGTTTTGGACCCTTTTGGCTGCTTTGTTCATCCATTCTGAAATTAAAATATGGTAACTCTGACAAGGTTTTTGCTCCACAAGCTTGTGAGATAGCAGAATACAAAATATGTGAAAATGTGGTGGTACCTTTTCCCCCCTGCACAAGGTGTACCTTTAGGATGCAGAAAATGCCACACATGGTGTTACTGGTTAGTTTGTTAATCAGCTACCAGCCTCAATTTCTTTACTTCCAACTAGTCTAGGGAGTTTCACTTTTGTTTGCCAAACACACAATTAAAGCCAATCATTAGGATTTATGTAGGAGCCCAAAGATGGCATTAGTAATGTAATCAGTTTGTAGCGGATCGAGACTGACCGGTGCAGTGCCTCCTGCTGGTCGTCTTGGGAATTAGCTCTTGTCTAGCCCGGAGCACCCTCTGCAGGCTGGTGTCTTGCCTGCCTTAGTGCCCCCATGTCCCTCCTGGACCCCAGTGCTCCTTACCCTGGAGTTGTGCCCACTGCCGTACCCCCACACACTGGGTCTCCCCTCCCAAGGGAACCCCCAACCCTCTACACCCCCCTTGCCTCAGTGGCTACTGCCAGTCGTCATCTAGCCCCCTCTCACTAGGGCAAACTGCAGTCCGTAATGGCCACACATCATTGGCAAGGGGGTTGGACCAACTGCCTCTGCCTATCCCCGGGCTGCCCCTCTGCAGCGCCAGTACCTTCTTAGGACTTAACCAAGGCTTCAGCCTGGGGAGTTGCCAGGCTGGAGCTCCCCAGCTCCTTTGCCCTTCCCCAGCACTGCTCAGCCTCAGGTACCCTTGCTCCTTCAGGCAGCTAGGTCCTTCTCTCTCCAGAGAGAGAGGGACCCTGACCCAGCTTCGCCCTCAGCCCTTTTATCAGGGCCAGTTGTGGCCTGATTGGCAAAGTGGCCACAGCTGCAGCCACACCCAATCAGCCTACCTTTTTCAGGAGCTGGGCAACTGCCTCACTACACAGTTTAAGAAATCAACACACTGAATTTTGGGAGGATAGATGTTTCGTAAACAATTTGCCATGTAAAGTATCACATACAAGGCTGAAGTGTCAAGTATCAGGGGTAGCCGTGTTAGTTTGTATCTACAAAAACAACAAGGAGTCTGGTGGCACTTTAAAGACTAACAGATTTATTTGGGCATAAGCTTTCGTGGGTAAAAACCTCACTTCTTCAGATGCATAGAGTGAAAGTTACAGATGCAGGCATTATATACGGACACATGGAGAGAAGGGAGTTACTTCGCAAGTGGAGAACCAGTGTTGACAGGGCCAATTCAATCAGGGTGGATGTAGTCCACTCCCAATAATAGATGAGAAGGTGTCAATTCCAGGAGAGGAAAAGCTGCTTCTGTAATGAGCCAGCCACTCCCAGTCCCTCTTCAAGCCCAGATTAATGGTGTTAAATTTGCAAATGAATTTTAGTTCTGCTGTTTCTCTTTGAAGTCTGTTTCTGAAGTTTTTTTGTTCAATGATAGTGACTTTTAAATCTGTAATAGAATGACCAGGGAGACTGAAGTGTTCACTTACTGGCTTATGTATGTTACCATTCCTGATGTCCGATTTGTGTCCATTTATTCTTTTGCGGAGGGTCTGTCCGGTTTGGCCAATGTACATGGCAGAGGGGCATTGCTGGCACATGATGGCATATATAACATTAGTGGATGTGCAGGTGAATGAGCCCTTGATGGTGTGGCTGATGTGGTTGGGCTGAAGTGCAAGCTCTTGTGGATTCTTGCTGCAGACCAGTTATATTTCTCCTTTGTGAAGAACAGGATGAAGAAGCAAACTTTGCATATTTCAACTGTCATGGGTGTTTCTTTAAGAAAAGCAATCCGTGGACTAATTTTCTTTAAAGAGGGGGCTGATGGAGGGTTCTTCTTAAGGTGACAACAGAGACTAACCTCCTCCAACTTTACCTATTCAACTGTACCTATTCCCCGCCCCCCACTGAGAGGCAGTAGTTAGGTCAGTGGAAGAATTCTAGCACAGTCAACAGAGAGGGTTAAGTCAGCTTAACTACATCTCTCGGAGATGTGGATTTTTCACACCCCTGAGCGATGAAGCTGGGTCAACCTAACTTTTTATGTAGGCCAGGTCTCACTGTCCCCACATGTTGGATAGGGAGCCTGGCACTCAACACGGGGTTGTGAATTCTACTAGGCAGCGGGGCACCTAGAAGTCCCCCTAAGGAATTCCACCCTATTTGTTCCACCTTATTTTGGACTAGAGTAAGCAAAGCAAGTGCAACTTTCAAAAGTTTATTAATAAAAAAAGCAGCAGTTCTCACATTTTTCATATTGTGGCCCACTATTTACAATGTGCTCTACTCTCAAAAGTGTCTCTGCAGCCATGACATCTTGGGGGTCCATATTCATTGTGTCTCTCTATCTACATATAACTTTCTTCTCAAGTTTGAAAGTAAAAATGTTTTTTCAAACTGCCACCTCCAGAAACTCACCCTTGTATCCAACAGACAAGCCAGTTTCTTTCCATCCATACACCATCCCCACTCACAGGGCCAAATTATGTCCTTAGTTACACCTGTGCAATTCAACTGTCTTAAAATTACATCTTCATTAACATCCGTGCAAACCTACCAAAGGCTAATGGGGTCAGTTCAGGTATAACTGAAAGCACAATTTGAAGGCAATAGGATTACAAGTGTGACTAAGGAGACAATTCACGCAGCATGATCCAGTTAACAGGGCCCTGGCCTGGGACTCAGGGAACCTGCATTCTACTCCCAGCTCTGTTCGACCTTGGGCAAATCATTATCTCTCTCTAACTGCATTTCCTCTCGCACCCTTTGCCAATCTTGTGAGTGTAGATTGGGACTCTCTCTCTACTATGTGGTTGCACAGTGCGGTCCACAATTACTTTAATACAAATAATAACAACAACAATGCAGAACCCCCATTAATGGTAATGATGGGCAAAATAGATTAGAAGCTCCTAGATTTATTACTATTATTATTTCACTTTTATGCATATTGCCTCTGAGTGTATAATTAGCATTACATTTGAGGAAGTGGAAATATTTGGGTTGCTGGGCATTTACACAGTAGTGTTAAAAACAGGGTGATTTTCATTATCATATCTGATAAGTGACTACTCCATGGACTTTGCAAGCTTGCTCCTTGCTAGTGGAATAATTTCTTCCAATACGTATAAGGTTATTTTGTTGTTAGATGAGAGTTGGTCTTTATTTTGGATTGAGAGTTTGGATCTAATTCAGATGTCAGTCTAGTTTCTTTTCCTGCTACTCCCCTCCCCTCTGGATCCTCAGAAGCCAAGATAAACCAAATTAGACTCAGTAGAACAATTTTAGAGGTGCTCTGTAAACAGGAGGTAAGTTTCAAGCCAGTGTATGTCAGTCCAAGGGAGTCTGCATACATCCCATAGAATCCTGTATAACACACACACACACTTAGGTGCAAGCTACACCACCATGTTAAAGTCCCATGAGATAACTGAAGGTCTTGCTCTTGGACAGATAAACTTGAGGCCATAAAGTTGCACCTAAAATGGAAAAACTTCCCATCTTCCTCCCACAAAAGTCAGAACCAAAATTGAGAAAGTTCAACAAGAACAGTCTATAATAATAATAATAATTAATGGAGATATCCCATCTCCTAGAACTGGAAGGGACCTTGAAAGGTCATCGAGTCCAGCCCCACTAGCAGGACCAAGTACTGATTTTGCCCCAGATCCCTAAGTGGCCCCCTCAAGAATTGAACTCACAACCCTGGGTTTAGCAGGCCAATGCTCAAACCACTGAGCTATCCCTCCCCCCCAAGAAATCACTGCATTATCTCCTTGCAAGCTTAAGATACCCAGCATAGGAAATACCACCTGCGGGTTTCAGATATCAGTCAGAGACAGAATCTTCTGTTCTGTGGCCTGAACGGATACCTACTTTCTCCCCATCTGCAACTAACTCCCTTTACTTCCTAGAAGACTCACAGGTCTTTACACCAAGACATTTCTCCTCCTCCTTTCCTGAGAGTGAATTCCCTCAGCTATGACAATCACTTTGATCGAATCTAGACTACTCCCATTTCTACTATACGCTCAAACCCTCTATTAACCCATCCTTCAGTGAGGTTGGCAACTTAATTACACCTAGAAAAATCCATTCCTGGTAAGGAGGAACAAACAGAATGAAGAGTTATAGATCTTAAGGCCTGAAGTTTGACTTCTTGTATAACACAGGCCATAGAACATCACCCAGGGATTTCAGTATCAAGACTACAACTTCTGTTTGAACGGTCACATCTCTTTCAGAAAAATATCCAATCTTGATTTAAATATTTAAAATGGCGGAGAATCCACTATGTCTCTAGGTAAATTGTTCCAACAGTTAATTACCCTCACAGTTAAATTCACACCTTGTTTTTATTCTGATTTATCTACCATCACCTTGCAACCAGCAGATCTTGTGGTCAGGCTGTCTGGAGAGGTTCACGAACATGAGTGCCAACCTCAGGGCAGACTGTCAAAAGTAGGGCAGAGACCCCAAACTGGTGGTATGTTCTATAATTAGATTTCACCAACCCAGTAACAAATGTGAACTCCTGGATCACTGTAACACTCTTACCGTGTAGTCACCGACAGTCCCCTTGGGCACTCCACGCTTGCCACTGAGCCAAGCTGGATTTAGGGATAAATGGTCGCTTACACCAAAAATCACAAAATATTCAGGTTGCTTCCAGTCCCAAGCGATGAGTCAATTTGTACCTTAGATCTCACACCAAAGACAACACTGGTAACCAATCCTATAGTAAACTAATTAAGAATTTATTAACTTGGAAAAGAAATGAGAGAGTTATTTACAGGTTAAAGCAGGCAACATATACACACAAATGAATTCAGTCTATGGTTCCAAAAGATGACAGAGATGTAGTAATCTGTCAGTAGTGAATGTCTTTTTAGGGCTAATCCTGGTTGACCCTGGGGATTTCAGCTTTTTGTAAGAGTCCAAACAACAAAGAGATGAAAATCTTCATGTCAGCTATCTTTATTTCCCGCTCCCAGAATTCAAGCTGATGGGATGTGCCCTCTCACATGTAGCATCTTCATGGCTATATGAGAGCCATTAAACCAGCTTTTGTGTTGTGGTGGTCCACAATGGCCCATTTAGTCTTGATAGTTCTTTTATATGGGTGGGGAATTCACAAGTTCAGAACAGGCATTTTTATAAACTATAAAGCAAAACTTACATATTAACTTAGATCCAGGGACACAGACATTGCAAGTAAGATTAATGCATGCAGTAACTTCCAAGCATTTCATAGAGTCTAAACACTAAACACAGTCTTACAAGTTCACTACCTATCTTGAATAAGATTAATATCAGGTGGGCTGGCCTGGTTTCCAGCTATGAATTCGTCAGTGCTCGGCTGACACCTACAGACTTGGCAAGAGCTGGTACCTCATTTGCCAGCGTCACACTTGTTATGCCTTTTTCTGATCGATTAGAGGACCATTTACTATCGTATTTTCCCCCATGTATGAATTGTAGACTTACTCCTGAGGGCATTCTGTGCCAAAAAATTAAAAATTCTGCACCAAAAAAATAAAAATTCTGTGCACAACATTTTAAAATTCTGCAAAATTTTGCAAAGTTTATTTGTCAAATAAATGTGGAGGCTCCAGCATGGCATTGGGGATCACAGGCCACTGGCTGCACAGAGGTGGGTGATCACTGTGCAGCTCCCCCAGGGGACACAGACTGCTGCACCCAATCCTGACACAATGCAAGGACCGGGACTGCCCCAGAAACACCCCAGGGTCCTGCCCCTTTGTGCCAGATGCACCAGTTGTGGGCAGGCAGACTCAGCAAGGCAGGATCCAAGTGTGGAGAGGCTTAGTGTGGGGGATCCAGGTGTGGGTTAAGAGGGTTCTGTGTGGGGCAATCTGGGTGCGAACGGCTCAGTAGGGGATCCAGGTGTAGGGGGGACCTGGATGCACAGGGACTTGTTGGGGGGTTCTGGGTGCAACGGTAATGGGACTCTGCAGGGGGGCCCAGGTGAAGGTGGTTGTGGCTCTGTGGGTCAGGGATCCAGGTGCAGCTGGTTGGGGCTCGGTGGAGTGGGGATCTGGGTGCAGGTGGATCATTGGGGTGGTCCAGGTGCAGGGGGAGTGGCACTCATCAGGGGGGTTCTGAGTGCGGGGGTGTGAGGCTTGGTGGGAGGGTCTGGACATGAGGGGTCTGGATGCATGGGGGTTGGGTAGATGGGGGGAGCAGCTCCCTGTATAAGGATCCCTCCCCCTGCAGCTGAGGAGCAATGGGTGCAGGAAGCGGGGTGGACAGGGAGTTTGCAGAGCTTCCTACAGCTGGGAGAGAAATCTGGGGGTGGGTCCGACCCAGCCCTGGATGCTGTGCAGGGGAAACGGAAGTCCCATCCTCCCCAGCCCAGCTGGGACTAGCAGCTGAGCCCAGCGCAGGGTAGGAGCCACTAGCCGGATCTTCTCCAGTCCTGCCCCTTGCCCCATAGTGATTTACCTCTCTGACGGCTGCCCTGGGCACCCAAAACATACGGCTGGGGAGGTCGCATGACCGCTCTTGTGGCTTCCCTTTGCCACAAGAAATCTGCAGGGGATAAATTCTGCGCATGCACAGTGGTGCAGACTTCCCCCAGGAGTATAGACTGTGATCAAGTTGCCTTTTGACTTTCTCTTGTATACATTCAGTAGCTCAAGCTTCTTATGTCTCTCACTATGAAGCAGGTTTTTCAGACTTCAGATCATTCTTGTAGCTCTTTTCTGAACCCTTTCTAATTTGTCGACATTCTTTTTTGAAGTGCGGACACCAGAACTGGACAGTGTACTCCAGTGATGGTCTCACTAATTGTGACAGAAAAAACCCTTCTATTCACACCCTATACACCGTTGTAATAATCTTTGTACAAAATATGCCATGTGAGGTATCATTTGGAAATGAATAACATGCAGGTCAATAATACTGCATCATGGTAAAATGTATGTAGCAACATTATATGTAAAGTTATGAATTGCCCCGTATGATGATGTTAGCACGTGTTCAAAACCAGACAGCCCTGCCTAAGCAAAAGTTGTTAAACAAGTCTATCCTAAACAAAGGAATGTGTGTTTACTTCAATTTACATAAGTAGTAAATGTGGTCCTCAAAGCAGCAGGGGGAGGAGATGGCAGGAAATAGAACAATTTGCATTTTAGCAAACACAAGTGGGGGCGGAAAGAGCATGGACTTCCTTCACCTCCATACTCCATGCCGCTTTCCTCATTGTTTGGATAAACTTTGCTCTGAGGGGTAACCTTCAAAAGCATCCACTTCAAATGTTGACTGGACTATAAAAAAAAGGGGCAGAGAGCCCCAAGTTATCTCTTTCACCTAAGACGACAAAGGCACCAGCACTTTTGGGCTTCTGGGAGAGATCGTGACCAAGGAAAGGATCAGTCACCATCTTGCTGCACGAGAAAGGCCATCTTCAACAAAACCTTGAATCAAAACTTGCTGTATTAAGTTTTAGATGCATGTTTTCAGTTTTATTTGCTTCTAACCATTTCTACCTTGATCTCTTATACTCAAATTCACCTAAAACCCTAGCTTCTTTTCTTTTGATTTATTTTTAATCTAAACCAATCCAGTGTTGTGTTTAAACTGAACTGTTTGTTGTCTACAGTTAAAGTAACAAATTGTTGAATATTGACTCCTAACAGAAGCACCAAATGTTAATACCTGAACTATCCAGGAGAGAGCTGGACATTGCAGAGCACCTGTTTTTTTGGGAAAATCCAGGAGTAGGAGCGTGTTGGGGTTACCCTGCAACTAGTAACCCAGGCTAGTGGAAGCCAGATTGGGGCTGTAGACAGGCTGCTGGGGTCAGAGCTGCTGAACCAAGACTGTCTAGCACACAGATACTCAAGGTGTGACCCGCATGCTAATAGGCTGGTCGTGAGCAGCCCAGTTATAAGCTACAACAACAAAGAATTCTGAGGCACCCACTGTTATGGGGCAGGTGGTAACACAATCCCTCACTGGTCTGGATTGCAGCCCAGAATGTGACACTCATACAGAATAAAAAGATAGAGGCTGCCCAGCTACAGAATGAGTCATGTGTGGGCAAGGAGACAAAATATGAGGAGAGTTCTCCTGACTGTGATCAATTGCCAGTACATGTAAGGGGTGAAGAGAACAGATGCACCAAAATGCAGGATTCCAATTCAAATCATTCCATGCTCTTAAGGAAGAAATGGCAAGCCTCCAATCTCTCACAAGTTCCTTAGACTGAATTTGGCCAAGTTATTTTTTTCCTTTTTAGATACGATTGTCTACCATAATTTATCAGCACGTGGGTCAAATTGTACTGCTTGGAAAAATGGCTAAAAGAAAGTTTAAAAATCCATATATGTATAAAAATATTAAAACTAAAAAAAGACATCACATCATCATTTAGTTTTTCTTTGGCAGTGGTATGTGATCTCTTTGGAAAGCTCCAGTACACACTGCAAACCATGGGAAGAATGTGACCCAAATTAAAGCCCATAGTTAATCATTCAATGGAGGTTCAGAGGACACAGGAAAAGTCATTGTAAAGTTTTCTTTAATCATGAAGAATAGCATTTTTTCATGCACTTGACTGGAAATAGAAAAGATTAATTGTATATGGGAAAAAGTACTATTTTCATTTTCCATTTCAGCATTGCAGTTTTAATTTATCATCTCTAGTAGCTTTTCTGTGTTTGTCAGTTTCACGTGTATATTCTTAAAAGTTAATTGGAAACTGAGGTTTCAACAATTTATGACCATTTCAGGCTTCACCTTTAAACTCTCCCTTCTCTCGCCACCCTTCCCACACCGACTGGATGAAATCATGTCTCCATGGAAGCCAATGGCCAAACCCCCATTGATTTCAGTAGGGCCAAGATTTCACCCTATGCATTAATTTGAGGTGCCATCAGCAACCTCAAAGAAACCCAAGTATTTTTATTATTTGTTTTTTAATTTCTATAGGTAACAAGGGATGTTTATGCCATCTCTGTTGTTGACTGATAATGTGACACAATTATAAACGGATTGTTTTATGCCCCATCAAGAAATTCCATTTACATACAGTTTACACTGAGCACAAGCCTGTACTCATATATGGTATTTACATACTCATCAGAAAGGGATTGTGTGTGTAATATAAAAATACAATACACCAAGTTAAAACTGTTTAAAAAGTCTTTCATTTTATATTTTCTAGAAAAGGAATAGGCAACACCGTGACTGGTTGCATAATATAGAACATCCCTATTTACATAATTACCAAATAGGAAAGGTGAATGGATTGCTTAACAGACCCATTCAGTTTAATTGGTTTTTGCTTTGCATGTTGCTTAGGTTACAGATGCAATTAAAATTATATTAAGCAAAGAAGCAGTTTACCTGGATCAAAGCCAAACAATGCTTGGGACTTAATTACTTGATCATTGTTATTAACAGAGGACAGGACACAGTGTATATTAATAATCCACGCTATTATTGTTTTTCTGGCATGTAATTTTCTCCATAACAAATATACTCCAGATATTTGTGACCTAGCAACTGATGAGAGAAATACACAAACTGTTGCAGTGAACAGCTATCTGACTTTCAGCATCAGGCAAATGAGCCTGTGTTTGACTTACCCATTGGAAACTCAGTTGGAGCTATGAACAATATATTTTTAAATTAACAGAATCTGTTCGGATTCACTTTGAAAAAGGTTCCAGTCTGATTAATTTTTTTTTAAATCATTTATCCAATCATGCTTTCTGCTCCCAGCCTTCGGAGTCTGAGAAAACTAGGATGAAGACCATTGCCTATCATGCTGACCAATATCGGCTTACCACTTTTGTGTACTCCCTGCAGTCTGTCTGTATCCACCCTTTGTCAATTGTCTTGCACTTAGATTGTAAGCTCTGTGCGGCAGGGCCTGTCTTTTTGTTTTGTGTTTGTACAGCACCTAGCACAATGGTCTTCTTGGCCATAACGGAAGCTCCCAGATGCAACAACAATAACATAAGTTGATGCTAACAACAGTTAAAACGTCATCGTGGATAGTTCTCTAAAGATGTCCACGCAGTGTGCAGAGGCGGTCAAAAAAGCAAACAGGATGTTAGGAATCATTAAAAAGGGGATAGAGAATAAGACTGAGAATATATTATTGCCCTTATATAAATCCATGGTACGCCCACATCTCGAATACTGTGTACAGATGTGGTCTCCTCACCTCAAAAAAGATATTCTAGCACTAGAAAAGGTTCAGAAAAGAGCAACTAAAATGATTAAGGGTTTAGAGAGGGTCCCATATGAGGAAAGATTAAAGAGGCTAGGACTCTTCAGTTTGGAAAAGAGAAGACTAAGGGGGGACATGATAGAGGTATATAAAATCATGAGTGATGTTGAGAAAGTGGATAAGGAAAAGTTATTTACTTATTCCCATAATACAAGAACTAGGGGTCACCAAATGAAATTAATAGGCAGCAGGTTTAAAACAAATAAAAGGAAGTTCTTCTTCACGCAGCGCACAGTCAACTTGTGGAACTCCTTACCTGAGGAGGTTGTGAAGGCTAGGACTATAACAATGTTTAAAAGGGGACTGGATAAATTCATGGTGGCTAAGTCCATAAATGGCTATTAGCCAGGATGGGTAAGAATGGTGTCCCTAGCCTCTGTTTGTCAGAGGATGGAGATGGATGGCAGGAGAGAGATCACTTGATCATTGCCTGTTAGGTTCACTCCCTCTGGGGCACCTGGCATTGGCCACTGTCGGTAGACAGATACTGGGCTAGATGGACCTTTGGTCTGACCCAGTACGGCCTTTCTTATGTTCTTATGTTCTTATAAAAAATAAACAACCATTCATTTGGGTTTTTCAATAGGAAAACCTCCAGCATCATTGGTTTTGTCCATCCATAGTGTTCTGTAGTGTTGCTAAGAAGAACATAGAATGGTACTGAAATATTTATTTCAAATAGCCAAAGTGAACATTCAAAATATACTCAGAATGAAATGAGAACATTTAAAATGTCATATTCAGAATACAGTTTGCCCATCTACATCCACATCTGGCTCCATTTACTTGCCAGAACAGTTACAAGGGTTGTGTGAGTTATCTGAACAATAGCTCATTACAACAATAAAACTTCCCTTAGAATTTTTGTCTACAAAAGCCTCAGTCATGCAAGGTGCAGAGCACCTTCAGCTCCCATTAAACCAGTGAGAGGAGAGAGTGTGCAGTACCTTGCAAGATCAGACATTGACATGCCAGATTTTGAAGTGCTCAGAACCCACAATTGGGCCCAGATTTTCAAAAGAGCTCAGTTTTCTTTTAAGCTCGTAACAAAAGTCCAGGAGTGAAATCATAGCCCCACTGAGGTCAGTGGGACTAGATTTGCAGAAGTGTTTAGTGCCCAGCAGCTCTCATTGTGGCACTTATGGCCAGATTTCAACAGAGTTCAGCATGCAGTGTGCAGAGTTATTTTGAAAATATGGCTACTTATTTTAGTTCCTAAATGGGAGCTGAAGTCCTTTTGCAAATGCTGAGCTAACTGCACCCACATTGGCCATTCATATAGGGGTTGGTTTCCAGAAGGGACAAGGAGGGTGTGACGGGTTCCCCGCGGGGTGCCACCTGGAAGTGGGATACCACTGAGCCCCCTGACCCACCAGCCTGGGCTCCCTCTCACACTGTACTGCTGTGACAAGCTACAAAGCCCTCCAGCCTGCACTTTCATCAGCATACATACAAGTAGGAACACACCCAGCTACAGTTACAAGCAGGCTCTCTGACCAGCCCCTGCATGGGAAAGCTACTCCAAAACTCCTCAGGTATGCAGGTATACCTCCTCAGGTATACCCCCTCTGGAGTAAAAACCCAAAATTATACTGTCTTGTGCTGCACAGGGAACTGTACAGCGTAAGCTCATAAAATTCATCCTCTCCCTCAATGTGGAGAGGAATATGCAACAGCCTTTTGCCCCTGAGTTATGAGTCCCACATGCTGGTTTAGACAAAGCAAAAACAAGTTTGTTAACTACAAAAGATAGATTTTAAGTGTTTAGAAGTGATAGCAAACAGATCAAAGCAGATTACCTAGCAAATAAACAAAAAACACAAACTAAGCTGACAGGGCCGGCTCCAGCATTTCTGCCACGCCAAGCAAAAAAAAAAAAAAAAAAAAAAAGAAGCCGCGATTGGCGGCGGCAATTGGAAGAAGAAGAAAAAAAAGCCGCGATCGGCGGCGGCAGTTCAGCGGCAGGTTATTCGCTCCTAGAGGGAGTGAGGGACCTGCCGCCCCCGAATTGCCGCAGGCGCCGCCCCTCTCCCTTGGCCACCCCAAGCACCTGCTTGTTAAGCTGGTGCCTGGAGCCGGCCCTGTAAGCTGAATATACTAAATAGATTGGATATGAATAACAGATTCTCACCCTAAGAGATGATACAAGCAGGCTGCAGATTCTTAAGGGGCAAGCTGTACTTGCTTTACAGCTTGGAATCCCCAGGTGTTTCATTCACAGGCTAAAAATCCCTTTAGCCTGGGTCCAGCACTTCCCCCAGTTCAGTCTTTGTTCCTCAAGTGTTTCCAGGAGTCTTCTTGTGTGGGGAGTGAAGAACAACCGATGATGTCACTCCCCGCCTTATATAGGTTTTGAATATGGTGGGAACCCTTTGTTTCAAAGCTTGGTTCCCATACCCGTCTGTGGAAAAACACTGACATCCCAAGATGGAGTCTAGAGACATGTGATCACATCACATGTCTTTGTAGAGAAAAAGGCTGTCTGTAGCATTCTCAGGTGGGAGATAAGCTTCTCTTAAGGCCTATTGTTTTGTCTAAATGGCTCATTGCCCTCATTAGGCCCTTCCCCACCCAGCTATCTAAACTGAAAACATCTTGTCTAGTGGGTGTTACCCAGGTGTAACTACATTTGAAATATAGATACATAGTCAATATTCATTACTTCAGATACAAAAATGATACATGCATACAAATAGAATAATAATATTCAGCAAATCTAACCTTTTCAATGACATCTCACATGACTTATTTTGCATAAAATACATTATAATCATATCATAATAATATCGCTGTGAAGAATATTGGGTGCAGTGTTGCTTCATGTTGCTACTTTTTCAGCTTTTTACTTTACTTTTTAATAATTGTAAGATTATTGATCAACTAGGAAAAGTAGATTTTTTTAACCTTTCTTCTTCATATCTGATAATAGGAAAAAAATGACCTACCCTCAAATACGGATTTGAATTTACATTACACTAAAACAGCTGCTAACATTCAATTTCTGTACTCATGAGTAAGGCTTTCTACAACCTTGGGAACCAGCTATGTCAGACTAGAACCAATTAAAAGTGAAACATGCATTCCCTTAACCTTGGTGATGAATATGCTGCATAGGAAAAAAATTGTCGCTTCAATTCCCTTTACGCTAACTATGGCTGGAAGAAAAATAAATAAATACAAGAAGAATTATACTCAGTTGCCTTGTCTTATCAACCACGGTGGAAAAGAAAAGACTCACCAGCTCTTTCCTGGACAGGAGAATTTGCAGAATTAGAGCTACTGTTTTAATGTCCTGCTAGTTAGTTTCAGCGTCCATGATGTTACTACGGTATCTGATCTGCAAAAGGGATAGTAGAGGTGTAAAAAGTATGAATTGGGAATGCTAGGAAGTCAATGACTTAAACCACATGACTCAATATCTTCCAACATGATATTTTCAACATGATATATGAAAAAATAACTACCTTTAACACTCTAGGGAATTGTGACTCTAATTCCCCAGTGCACTCCACTGAAAGTCCACCTACTATGGATCTGAATGTTCTGTTGATGTTCAAGAAGACAATGAAATGCAAGGTGCAAGAGAACATAAGAACATAAGAATAGCCATACTGGATCAGGCCAATGGTCTATCAAGCACAGCATCCCGTCTTCTGACAGTGGCGGTTGCCAGATGCTTCAGAGGGAATGAACAGAACAGAATGTATCAAGTGATCTATCTCCTGTCATCCATTCTCAGCTTCTGGCAGTTAGAGGTTTAGGGACACCCTAGAGGATGGGAGTGCATCCCTGACCATTTTGGCAAATAGCCATTGATGGGCCTATCCTGCAGAAACTGATCTAAAACCAAGGTATAATTTTGACCTTCACAATATCCCCTGTCAATGAGTTCCACAGGTTGACTTTGTGTTGTATAAAGAAGTACTTCCTTATATTTGTTTTAAACCTGCTGCCTATTAATTTCATTGAGTGATCCCTGGTTCTTGTGTTAGGTGAAGGTGTAAATAACACTTCATTATTCAATTTCTCCACACCATTCATGATTTTATAGACCTCTATCGTATCCCCCCTTAGTTGTCTCTTTTCTAAAATGAACAGTCCCAATCTTTTCTTAATCTCTCCTCATATGGAAGCTGTTCCATACCCTTGATTATTTTTGTTGCCCTTCTCTGAAGCTTTCCATTTCTACTATATCACTTTTGATATGAGGCCATCAGAACTGCACACTCAAGTTTAGGCTTGTACCATGGATTTGTACATGGGTGTTACGATATTTTCCCTTATTACCTATCCCTTTCCTAATGGTTTCTAACGTTCTGTTCGCTTTTTTGATTGCTGCTGCATGTTGGGCAGATGAGTTCAGAGAACTATCCACATTAACTCCAAGATATTTCTTGAGTGGTAACAGCTAATTTAGACCCCATCATTTTGTATGTACAGTCGGGATTATATTTGCCAATGTGCATTACTTTGCGTTTATTAGTACTCAATTTCATCTGCCAGTTTGTGGCCCAGTCTCCAAGTTTTGAGAGATCCCTTTGTAACTCTTTGCAGTCAGTTTCGGTTTTATCTATCTTGAGTAATTTTGTATCATCTGCAAACTTTGCTACCTCACTGTTTACCCCTTTCTCCAGATCATTTATGAATACATTAAACAGCACAAGTCCCAGTACAGATCCTTCAGGGTCCCCACTATTTACCTCTCATCACTGTGAAAACTGACTATTTATTCCTACCCTTTGTTTCCTATCTTTTAACCAGTTGCCAATCCATGAGAGGAACTTTCCTCTTATCCCAGGACTGCTTACTTTTCTTAAGAGCCTTTGGTGGGGGACCTTGTCAAAGTCTTTCTGAAAGTCCAAGTACACTATATCCACTGGATCATCCTTGTCCACAGATTGTTGATCCCTTCTAAGAGTTCTAGTAGATTGGTGAAGGATGATTTCCCTTTACAGAAGCCATATTGACTCTCCTCCAACATATGGTGTTCATCTGTGTGTCTGAATTCTGTTCTTTACTATAGTTTTAACTAATTTGCCTGGTACTGAAGTTAGCGTTACCAGCCTGTAATTGCCACTGTCACCTCTGGAGCCTTTTTAAAAAATCAACATTACATTAGCTACCCTCAGTCATTTGGTACAGAGGCTGATCTAAGTGATAAGTTACATGCCACACTTAGTAGTTTTTCAGTTTCATATTTGAGTTCTTTCAGAACTCTTGGGTAAATACCATCTGGTCCAGGTGACTTATTACTGTTTAATTTATCAGTTTGTTCCAAAATATCCTCTACTGACACCCCACTCTGTGGCAATTACTCAGATTTGTCATCTAAAAATGGCTCAGGTGTGGGTATCTCCCTCACATCCTCAGCAGCATAATCTGAGAACATTCTTTTCCAGAGATATTCTGACAGGAGACATGGGGTGAGTTTAAGGAGGCTTCACCTCCAGTTTTACGTGCAAAGTTCTAATGTTTATCATATAATGATACCCGGAGGTTAAAAAAAATGAACAAACAAATGGAGTGATATGAAAATTTTTAGAAATGTTTTTTGTTCTTCCTGCCTAAGTATTTTTTTAGCCCTTTGCACCAGTTTCAGTTACTTTCAACTGACTCAACAATCCCCAGATAAGCAGCCTTTCATATTTAATCCCTACCTATAATACAACTCCCATGCTTTCATCCCTTCCACCCGGCACAGCAACTCTCCTGACCCAATTTTCTTCAAAAGAGAGGCTTTACTGTATCTCCCTCAGCTTCATGCAATTCAGCAACTTCAGCTGTTGGATAAGTCCTAAAAATCCATTGCATCAGCTGCCATGATGATCCATTAAAGGATCAAAACAGCAACAATCACCCGCACCAATAGGATCTGGAAAACAGGGGATGGTGCGGGCAAGCCACTGAGCTGAAAACAATGAAGCATCTTGGCCATTCAGGGTACGTCTTCACTGTAATTAAAAACCCCTGGCTGGCCCATGCCAGCTGACTCAGGCTCACAGGGCTGCTTAATGGCAGTGTGGACATTTGGGCTCGGGCTGGAGCTTGAGCTCTGAGACCCTCCCGAGTCATCTGTGTCTCCAATAAAGTTAGATCTCAATCTAACTGACAAAGCCTGAAACTCCTGGTTCGGTGGCATATCCTAACAGTGGTAGTTTGGAAAGTGCTGGGGCCCTTTCATTGATGCCTGCAGCTCTCTCCTCAGACCAGACACTATAGCAATGGTCTTGATTATGCACATTTTGGCTTTTTGAGTAGCAGTTGTAGGAGCCCCAGAAGCTGCTGGTACCCATTTAACTTATGCTAGGGGCAAGGGTTAGAGGAACAAAGCCAGAAACAGGTTTAAAATATGTCCAAAATCACAGGAAATCCACAAACCTGAAACAGTGCAGGGGAAAGATTACAATGTGAACCACTGATAAACTAAGAAAAGATAGTTTGCTGAGCAAACATCACATGGAAGTCATAGAAAACCCTGATACTGCTTATGCAAACTTATTTACTTAGTTAAGCTTGGCCACAGATCTTGCACAATATGCTTGACAGGAAATGGAGAAATGTAATGTGCTTGCCATCTATTTTCCTCTAGAATATGATTAAGCAGCACAAAATAATCTTCTCTTTCATTTTCCTTTTTCTCCCCCATCTGGTAATGTATCACATTCTGTGTTTCAATAGCTGAAGACACCAATTCATCCCTATAGTAATTCATCTGAAGTCTGTGGGAAGAATTTGACCAGTAATTTGCCATAAATGTATACAAAATTTACAAGACAGCAAATATAGTTCAGTGAAAACAACGAGGAGTCCTTGTGGCACCTTAGAGACTAACAAATTTATTTGGGCATAAGCTTTCGTGGGCTAGAACCCACTTCATCAGATGCATGGAGTGGAAAACACAGTAGCAGGTATAAATACACAGCACATGAAAGGATGGGAGTTGCCTTACTAAGTGGGGGGGTCAGTGCTAACGAGACAATTCAGTTCACAGTAGGATACCAAGAGAGGAAAAATCACTTTTGTATTGGTAATGAGAGTGGCCCATCTGGGGCTATAATACCCTTCCCCCCACCCAAAAGGGTGACGGAGTGTACTTGCCCTGCGACAAGCCCATAAACCCTTATGTCTCAGAGTTGTACAGAAAAGCCTTTTCTATTCTGCAGAGAAACTGCATGTATATTCTTATGCAACAGCATAACTAACCATTTGTGACATTTCACACTGAAAGGCTTTTTAGAGAAAAACAGGAATTTAGGCCCCATTTGAAGCTATTTTAGAATACAGCCCTAACTGTGGACTCACTGCCATGCACCTTGATAACAACCTATCTTTGTAATTTATCTTTCCCACACTCTAAGCACACATACCTAATCCTCTTGCTTTGCCAAGGTGGATATAAGTTTCCACCTTTTCTTTTCTTCCCCTGCAGAAAGTGAATTGTCTCAGAGAATGCAGATCCTGGGTCACCAGATGAAACAAAACAAAACTCTTTTCATGCCACTTTTTGATGCACGCAGACATCTCCTCTGTTAATTTGTTCTTTTCACACTTGTTAATGAAATCTACATGATTAGTGCCTTGTCCCATGATTTATTTTATCTTCAAATACAGTACAGACCCGTTTATGCGCAAATCCGCTTAACGCGCGGTAGTGCCATGCCTCCCAGTGCTACCTATTTAACACGCAAGACTCGTTAACACGTGGTACAGGAACTTGCTATGTAGCGCTACAGATTTGCTCACTAACTCATTGACATAGAAATCGACAGGAAGTGCGGAGCGGAAACGTGTTGTACGCCTTTACCGTCGATGGGGGGGGGAGGGGCAGCAACGTTAAAGCGCTGCGGCAGCGCTTTAAGGACAGTCCTTTGCTGCGGCAGCGCTTTAAGGATCCTCAAAGCTGCCCCTTCCCCCCCCACCATCGGCGGCCCTGCAGGTAGGGACCCTACCAGCAGGGCCACTGACGGGGAAGGGACATTAAAGAGCTGCTGTCCGGAGCACCGGGCCCTTTAAATCGCCACGGGAACCCCGGGCAGCGCGGACCAAGCGTCCTGTCAGGGCTGACTGGGGGATGCTGACCCCTAGCCCCGCCCCTTCCGCCAGAGGCCTCGCCCCTTCCGGGGGCCAGAGCCGCCCCCGCCCCGTACCGGTAAGTGTCCTGAGTTACTTTCACCCCTATGTAGTAATAATAATGTTTTTATTAGATTACACATTTGAATTTATATTCTTGCAAAGCGCCGTTAACAGATAGGCCGGCAGTATTTGGGATGCTGTGAATACGTATGTAATCCTAGATAATTATACATGTATATATAGATATCTTAAGATATTTCAGCATGGCCCTCTTAACCCGCGGTCCATTAACACGCGGTCGTGACGGCTTGACTCCCGATATCTGCGTGTCTGTACTGTACCTCCTTGTGTAGAAGCCAGTTTAGCTTCCTTTAAAAAAAAAAAAAAAGAAAGTGTATTCTAGTATGAAGTCTATTTATGGCTTTTTAGCTTGTTTCTAAAATGTATTTTTCCCTCTTTGGGTTTTATTAGATTTCTACTTGTGTTTTATTCTTTTTTATCATTAGGTCTGATACTGGTACTGGGGTAAGCCATATTTTGAGCCTATGGGAACACAAATCTTTTGGCATGAGAGTGTAAGGGCAGTTCCTCAGCTAGTATAAATTGGCATACCTCTGCTGAAGTGAATAAAGCTATGCTAGCTTACAGCATCTGAGGATGACCTGTAAAAGCTTTGTCTGGCACTGATTTAGTGAGAGCTGATTACACATAGGTTGAAAAATAATATGGTATTATTCCTCTCAAATAAACAGAATTACCTGGTCTGAATATAAAAGGTAATCTGTTTTTATTCCTTATTCAGGGCCAGATTAACCTTTTGTAGGCCCGGCTCCAATCATATTTGTGGGCCCCCATGGGGGCAATGGAGCATGCCGCTGGGGGGTCGGTCCCCGGAGCGAGGAGCCAGCCAGAGGCAATGGGGCATGGCATAGCAGGGGCGGCTCCATTCCACCCAGCCCCATGCGAGGGCACTATTTACAAACCGGCAGTTGCCAGACGCACAGTGGCATGCCCGGACCTGTGCTGCCAGCGTGCCCCTTCCCCTTGGGGGCAGGCCCACGCCACACCACACAGCCCCCCTGCCCAACCTCCCACTCCGACTCCTTATGGCCAGAGCCCTCCCGGACTCACTATGCCCAGTGCCCTCTCCCAGAACCCCCCTACAAATGCACAGTGCCTTGCACACCACCCCTGCCCAGTGCCCCCCTACCCACAGCCCCACCATAACTGCCCAGCACCCCCCACAGAAGCCCCACTCCCTAGTGCCCCGACACCCAGAGATCTTCCCCGCCCCCTCACAGCCCAGCACTCCTCCAGACTCCTCCAGAGACCCACTCTCCCATGCCCTGTCTCTTGGCCACACTCACCGGCCCTGCTGGGAGGCGACTGTGTCTGCCAGGCTCAGCTGGCAGTGCAGCCAAGGCGGGGCTGATGCCAGGGCCGGGAATCGCTCTGTTCCTTCAGGAGTGGTGCGATCAGGCAGGCCAGGGCCTGCCCTGGCCGGGCTCCCTCAAGACGCACTTGCCTGGAGGCGCCCAGCCAAACCCCCCACCACCACCTGGCTGAGACTGGCTAGGTTTCTGCACCAGTCCCAGGTGGCTCAGCTGTGGGGAGACAGGTGGGGCCCCACAGGTGGCAGGAAGCAGAGACTTCCCAGAGCCGGAGGTGCACTGGGGTCTGGCCGGGGGCTGAGAGGAGCAGGAGGTGGGGCCACGGGACAGAGAGGAGCCCTTGGCCGGTGGGCAGGCCGAGAGGAGCAAGTGGTGGGCGGGGGGAGCCAGCAGGGTCTCGGGGCACAGTGCAAGCGGAGCAAGCTGGGGCCCCTTCTGAGCATGGGCCTGGCTCCATGGCGCCACTGAAAACCCGGCACTGCTTATCATATGTGTGGAAAACAGAGAAAGACTGATTCTAAGGTCAGTAACTGACAATCCCTGCTTTTACTGCTTATACATGTAGAAAGAGACTGATTTTGAGGTCACTAACAGCAGACAAACCCTGATGTAACAGCCATACTAATTTACTATCAGACTGGGAGCGTGAGCTTTGTGTGACCTTGGCAACCACTACACCATATAGTGTTTATTGACATTATATATGTGAGTAACAGGGGTAGGGACAGGTGACTCCTGCTTGCAGTGATATTTTATCTAACAATTCATGTGCAGCTCATTGAAAGATAAGTATAGGCAGCCTCTGTCATGGCAAAATAAAAGAGCTGTTTTTGATTAGGAAACAGACAAGGTAAAACTACTTCATTATTTACTCATTGAAAGAAAATCAATTGCTGGAACATAATCCTATTGACAAAACCTGCACAGCCCCTTGACCTATCAGCAGCATAAACAATTACAACACTAAAATAAATAACCATTCAGACCTTGAAAAGACACACTCAGTGGCCATTTTCCTCTTAGCATTAAAGTGTCACATTGCTATTCAAAATAATCACACAGTTAATGAGTATTGTTTTTGAGTAGTTCACCAAAATAGGACATAGAATTCCAATGTTCTGCCTTTATAAAATTCTCCAGACTAAGGCCATAAAAACTACACACTAGTTTCCATCTCCAATTAATACTATGATAAATACCTGTGCTCGAGTCTAGAGCATACATGGTGTTGACACTTTAGGTGCAACACAGAAGCCTTCCCTTAATACATTGTATTCAGTGTCTAGTTTGTATGAGCCCCAACAAGATGGTGTTGCCCACTTTTCTCAGTTGCCAGGGAGAAAAAGGGCCACAACTCTGTGTCGTTCATTATGGCACAATAACTTTGGTTATTATCCTGTCAGTGGACTGCATCCTTGCAAAACAGGGCTGTGTGAAATATTTGATGCTAAACTATCAACACTGCCTGCTTTTTTTAATCTATATGGAGCTTCCACAAACATGTAATATTTAAATACGTTTGGGATCCATTGTATTACATGAATGATTTATGTATGCAGTGGTGTTGTAGCTGTGTTGGTCCCAGGATATTAGAGAGACAAGATGGGTGAGGTAATGTCTCTTATTGGACCAACTTCTTTTAAGAAGAAGCCAAGGGGTTTGGAGTGTGGGAGGGGGCTCTGGGCTGAGGCAGGGGGTTGGAGTATGGGAGGGGAAACCACCTCTGGGCTGGGGCTGTATGTTTCCAGGGTGCGGCCATAGATGAGGGGTTCAGTGTGTGGGAGGGGGCTCTGGGCTGGGGCAGAGGTGCAGGAGGGGGTTCAGGGTTCAAGTCCCGGGAGGAAGCTTGGGTGCGGCAGTGGCGTATTATCGCCTAGGCCAACAAGGCCTAGGCCTAGGGCAGCAAATTTGTGGGGGCGGCAAATTTGCTCGCTCCCTCCCTGGCCCCGCCCCAACTCCGCCCCTTCCCCAAATCCCCGGCCCGCCTCCTCCCCCGGGCGCGCCGCGCTTCCCTCCTTCCACCTCCCTCCCAGGTTTGCTGCGCGAAAGTGCTGGGAGGGAGGGAGGAGAAGCGAGTAGCGGTGCGCTCAGAGGCGGAGTGGAGGTGAGCTGGGGCCGGCAGGCATGGGGAGTAACCCTTGGGGGGGTGGAGGGGCTCCCCGCCCCAGCTCACCTCCGCTCCACCGCCGCCATCCCCTGAGCACGCCGCAACTCCCCTTCTCCCCCCTCTCTCCCAGGCTTGCCGCGGGGGAGCGGAGGTGAGCTGGCGCAGGGGGGGGTGGCAATTTTTTCAGGGCCTAGGGGCGGCAAATTTGTTAATCCGCCACTGGGGTGCGGGAGGGGGTTCTGGGCTGGGGCAGAGGGTTGGAGTGTGGGAGAGGGTGTGGGGAGCGGGCTCCAGGTGGCGCTTATCTCAGGGGCTCCACAGAAGCGGTGACATGTCCCTCAGCTCCTAGGCATAGGGGCAGCCAGGCGACTTTGCATGGTGCGTGCTGCCTTCGCCTGCAGGCACTGCCCCTGCAGCTTCCATTGGCTACAGTTCCTGGCCAATGGGAGCTGCGGAAATGGCATTTGGGGAAGGGGCAGCGCGTGCAGCCCCCCTGGCTGCCCCTGCACCTAGGAGCCAGAGGGACATGTTACTGCTTCCAGGGAGCTGCTTGGAGCTGGGTAGGCAGCCTGCCAGCCCCGCCAACCGGACTTTTAATGGCCCAGTCAGCAGTGCTGACTGGAGCCGCCAGGGTCCAACTTCTGGCAATTACAGCTGTTCATAGCTGTTGAAGAGAAAACAAAGCTCAGATGTTGGCCTGTTTAGGCAGTCTGACTTGCAGGGAACAGTGTAGGCAGGGAACTGTGCAGCCCGGTCAAGAGGTGCAGAGAGACATGGATCTCCACCCAGGAGAGGTGACAGCTAAGGAGTGCTGAGCTTAGAGTTGGTGCCTTTGTTGGACCATGGAGGAGGAATACAGGTGCAGTTCCCTGAAGTGTGACAGATGAGAAGGAGGAAGCTTCAAGAGATTTAGATCTTAACTTTAGCTCCTTAAATTGTATTGATTTATTTAAAACACACAAAAATAAAAATTCCCGCCTAACATTCATCTTGTTAGTTCTGTTTCTCTGCTCCTTGGGGTCCAGGGTCTATAACACCACTGCCCTTACTAGTGCCCACTGCTGGCTCCCGAATGCCCATTGTACACACTTGCATCTTATTTTACTGGTGCCCACAACACAATTGTGCTTTGCTTAACATCTCCTCCTCCTCTTGCTTTGTCGATGGGTGTCCCTGATAATCACTCCTTTGGTATGCTTCTAAAGACAGGCACTTAAGATACTGTTCTGGCATCAATTCTTCATATAAACATACTTGTTTTATTTAGGAAACTTTTCTAAAACAACAAATGGGAAACTTTATCCATAACTTCTATTCTTGATTTGTGGGTAAGGTTACTATTACCAGTTCAGATGATAAAAAAAATCTTCCCAGTACCCCCCTTTAGGAACCACCCCATGCATACACTCCATCCATCTACATAGTAGTTTCTATCCTGAAACAAGAGCCAGACCAGACATGAGAGAAATTCTGAAAAGTCTGTATAGAATTGTTCTGAGAGGGACACACACTAATTTGTTCTCCGCTTCCCCAAACTGAAGAGGAACCAGGGCAGTTGTATTTGCTCACACAAGTCCTTCCAATTCCTTTCCCCACCAATAATTTAAGAGCAAGATTTATTCTGAGAGAAGCATACACTGAACAAAACTAATGTAGTGGGAGAATACCCAAGTGCTATTTTCCCATTATTTAAAAAAAACAAAAACAAATTTAAGGAGGTAAAAAGGTGTGTTTTCTTATACAACTCCTCCCAGGGCCCTCCCCACCCCCAATGGTACCTAATGCACTAATCCCCCTCACCAGTGTCCTCCTCACCAACCATGGTCTCAGGGTCTTTCACCAGGCTGCAGCTGGTTTCCTTTGTGAGACTCAGGGTAGGTTCCTGGGTAAACCAGTGTCTGTTGGATGAATGAAAACCTTTTCACATTCTCTGTGGAGAGATGTGTGCCTGTTGGAGACTATAGCACCTGCTGTACTAAAGAGACTCTCCAAGTACATGCTTGATGGTGGACAAGATGAGTGAATGACAGTCAGTTGATACAATGCTGGCCACATATCCTTCCTCAGTTGCCAATAATGAAGATGGTCTGATTCATTGGGCACTAGCAGCATATCTTGTAAATATCCCTTCATCCGCTCTGTTGCAGTAGCAGCACACTCCTCTTCCTCAAGGTGGGAAGAGGCAATGTGGACCAGGTTGCTTCAAAATGACCTTTTGCTCTCTCCCTCAGCACCCATGGTGCGACTCCCCTTCTGCTGCACCCTCCTCTACTGTTGTGTTGCCTCCTGGTAGTAAGTAAGCTGCTGCCCATGTTCTGGAGGGCCAGACTTCAATGGCCATGTTGCTCAGTCTTTTTTTTTTTTTTTTAAGGGATATGCTTCCCTGGGCGTCCCTCTTGCCTGAGAGAAAGGAAGTCAAGATGCTTTTAAATCTGGGGTCTACGTGTGACACCATCAAGTAGTGCTCCTTGTCCCTGATGGCTTGGACATGGGGATTTCCCTGAAGGAAGGCTCTTCATGTGTGTCAGTTCTCTCTCCAGCAGACACTGCAAGGGAATTATTTGGCTGATCCTTGAATCATCCATGCTGACCACTATGGGGCCTCATCAGAATGCTATAGGATGTCGATTAGCTTCTTCATCATCAGCCACTGGGAAGATGACAAGTGGAGGCTGGCATTTGTCTGTCCTGCATCTGTGGGCCCATGGAAGATTGCTTACACTGTGTCTCTCTGCTCATACAGATGTTCCAGCATGTAAAAGGTGGAGTTCCATACATGGCTCTAGGCTCATTGCAATCGTATTTTTACCCCCTTTGAATACACTTCGCTATGGTCTGTTGAAAATCGCTGTTGGACTTAGCTGATGATATCATTGAAAGCATTGGTGGCATCAGCCTCGCCTCAATAGTAGACCCAGTAGCTGTTTGCTTTTCTCCTAAGCTGACCTGTTGTGACACATGCACTCTGTGATCATGTTCCCTGTGTTTCAGCATCCCTGATGTCCACACCCTTCTGGAGCCATGGCCCAGCCATGGTCCAGCGGAAATGGAGGCAGTGACATTTTCCCCCACCGGGGAGCTATGACTAACAACCAAATCCTTTCCAGGATTGAGGTAGCCCTGAGGAAAGGAACATTTTCTGCTCTAGAGGAGCTGCCTGCCTTGGAAAAAGTGGATTCTGCTGACTGCTCCTCCTCATGAGAATGTGGCTTCCTTCCCTTCCAGTGGTTCATGGTGTAGAGCTTCCACCATAGCTTTGCCACTGAACCATCCCAAACCTCGAGAGCTTTTCCCACCACAACTTGCTCCGTAGAAGAATGCTGCTTCTGAGCAGCCTCATGCTGGGGTGTGCCAGTTCCGCTAACACAGCTCTCCAACAGGGGCTGTCAGAGGAATGACGCAGCAATGATGCTTGCAGTGGGAGCAGCATCAGGAAAAAAAACTCTTTTTTTTTTTTTTGGTTTGGGAACCAGACAACTGCTGCTGCCTGCAAGTCTGACCAGAAGTCCTCCTTCCACTTCCACGCTTTCTCTTCACCTTTCAGAACAGGGGGTGGGGCAGACTTTGTAACAGGGAGGTGCTGAGGTAATATCTTTAACACTCCCCCTTTTCCTGCAGCTCACTTTAACTCTTTGCTGAAGCTCAGGCCAGAGGTCTGTCTTTTAAGGACATTTCTGAAAGCATTACACAGAGATAAACCTCAGGACTATTGTATGTAAAAACCCTGTATGTAATAACAGTTCCCAGTCAGCTTCAAAAAATGTATCATACAGTTTCTCAGCAAACAAACATTCAGAATGAACAAAAACATTGTAAATAGTATTTGGAATATTTATAAATAACTTCTTAAACAAAAGCTATTAGGTAATAAATCTACTGGTGGTTTTTATACTGACTTTCCCATTTTGTTGCTGTTACCTATATTTAAATGGAAGGTTTCAGTATAACATCTACACCTCTGTATTTTAGCACACACACAAACACATTCCCTGATTATCTTCTTTCACAGATGATCTCGCAGTCTCCATAATGTAACATAATATGTAGGGTGGATTTTTCGGAGCTTGACAAGAATGGCAAGATCTCAGTTCTTTTGCAAAGACTTCAGACTCCTGTCAGCAAACAAACAGTCTAAGGATCTCCACAGCTAGCTGTATTCCAGTCCTTGGGTTAATAGTTGACTGGTTTTACTCAGTTCTTGAAACAGAAGTCTGTAGCCTTTATCCAAAGTGGTACAGGTACTGGGATCAGCATACAAAATATTCATTCCTGCATTTCTATAAGGCTGTCACTCTATAGGGCATTATCTCCCCACAAGCCCATCTAAATCAGGCAGGAATGTACAAATCTTCACTTCACTGAGCCTACTCCATTCTCTCTAACTGAGATGGAATCCGAGTTTAAAGCTGTTATCCTATAGCTAAAGTAAGTTCCATAGGCTCTGTAGCCTCTAAAAGTAACTACAGAGTATGTCTCCCCTAGTTCATCCTCTTCGTCCATAAAATACACCACGGTAGACCAAGTATTATCCTAATGGAGGGCATCCTAATGGAGGGCGTAAGTAAATTGGAATAACACTGACAAGTATCTGAAGTGGTACAGGTATTGGGACCAGACCACACAGCAGACACATCTCTTGGTCCTTCATATATCAGCCACTGAATCTACAGGGCTACCTTCCCCCATTGCTCTCTGATTGGCTCAGCTCTTAGACGGTGATTGGTTGTGACCTGCCAGGTGGATTACCCATAATGAAGCCTTCCTGAACAGCTTCAGAAACAGCTGCTGAGCATGTTCCAGTAACTGCCATACTTTACTTCTGGATGTGTCTGGGCCTTTCCGGCTGAGTCACCCTCTCTCACCTCCTGCATGTCTGTGGAGACACAGAGTGCTCCAAACTAACATCCATGTGTCATCCCCCATTGCGTCTCTCCCTTTTTTTTGGGTTTAAAAAATCAAAGGCTGCAGCACAAAGCACATTGGTTACCCAGGAGCTATGGTGATCAGAGATAGATGCACAGAGTACCTGCTACTGGGAATCTCTGTTCCATTACAGCAAAATTCACCATCATTCAACCTTGATTTCAGTGATTGAGCCCAGCTACCAATAGAGATCCACTGCTCGCACCATTATGTCATGTGGATAAACTGAACAAGTGCCCTTTCAACCAATGAAAGAACACAGGGCAACGCGTGGACAAGGCAATCACACTACATTACATTGAAATGGAATTTTCCCCACATCTAGTCATAACGAAATGAGAAAGTCAACATGAAGTGAAATGATAAAGTCGAAATGAAACATGCAGGAATTTTTTCTGTCAAAATTTCATCAGAACGATATGTTCCTGCAAAACAATTCAATTTTGACAAAACAGTGTATTCTGGTAGAAAGCTATTCCATCAAAAATATTTTGACCAGCTCTACTGACTAGTTAGTTTGTAGGCTTGTACTCTTTACTACCTGGAAAGAGTTTGCTGCAGAAGGATTTTGCACAGGGAAGGAGCTACAGAGGAAGAGTGACAAGAATTTTAGATCTGCATATTCTTATTTTGTAGGGAAAAACACAAAAGGAGCAAAAATGGATTAAAACGCTTCTAGTGGGCCAGCAAATTTGGCAAACAAGGGCTGAGGAATGGGCTTCTCCTGTGTCTGTTGTAACAGTTGCAAAAGCTGCAGCAAGGGAGGTGAATTATCAAACTGCAAAATTTCAAATCATGTGTAAGTCACTAGCGCTTCCAAGTCTAGGACACAGAGGCTCCTTCTGTTGATTTTCCTTCCCTTCCTTAATCCTAGAATTTCCATAGAAAACCTATGGTAAGAGAACATTATGGTTTCACGGCTTAAGCATTTAGAAGTTAGAAATGACAACGTTAAGGCTGCACCTGCACCTTTAGCTCTTTGTGAGTATGAATAAATGGGAGTTGGGGCCATTCAATTGCTTTGGTGATGTGCTATAGAATTCACAGGATTAGGCTCAAGGGGCAGATATTGGATAAATGACAGAATTAGATTCAGACTTGCATCACCACTACTGATTTCACACGTGAACTTCCCAAATAGATGGAAGATCTAAAATGGCAACAGACTCCAATATGTGAAGATAAGGACAAGTTGCCCTTATGGATGCATAAGAAGAAACCTCTCAGGCATATAGTGTAGTGTGTTCCAGTGAGTTGAACTTGCTGCTTGAGAAAACTGTAGCCAGATCAAATTTTTCCTGGCCTTGACAGAATGTACCAATTAACTAGGTGTTTATCTGTTTCCACAACCAAATTAGGGTTGTAAGGGCATACTATCATCTCTGCTGCTGTTCTCTGCAGCGTCCTTGTCTGGCAACACATTGTGGTGGTTCTGGCTGCACTCCCTCTCCTAGTGGAAAATATTAAATATTAGGGAATCATTCATGTATTTGAACAATCCCGGCTTTTCCATGATGAAAATGGGGTGTATTTATTCACACCTTCACAGCCAAAACTCGATTATCTGAAAATCACATTTGTCCAAAGGTGGTCATATTCCCCTCATGTATGTTAATTTGCTTTGTAAATCCCCTCAGTGGTCTAAGCTGTCATTTATCGAGTGTCCCTGTTCCATTTAGATAATTGAGTTTTGACTGTTCTTAATTAAACTAATCAACATACGATATAGAAAACAAGATCCAACAATCTGCAAGAGATTGGCTCACCTTTTTACTACACCTCAAATAACTAACAAGTAGTTGACCACAGCAGTTTCTACACATTTCTAGTAGAGATGGGCCCAAATCAAGATCCTGAATCTGTTCACCCCTAAACTTTGAGGATGAAAGAGTCAAAGAATCCTAACTCATATACAGATCAAAATTTCACACATAGACCCTGCCTCTGTAATGGGCAGCACCACAGCCCAGGTCCAAACAGCCTCAAACCTCGAGTAGTTACAAATCCAGATCTCAACTCAAGTGACTCAGGCCATGCTTAAATTCTACAATTTTATCTCTTTTTTTGCCCACTCCCCTTCTGCCCTTGCACTTTGCCCAAGCCTGACTCACTCCTTTGTACTTTTATTCTTTCAGTCATCTCTGGGCCTTCTTTCATGAGAGTTCCCCACAAACACAATCTAGATCTGGGAGACCAGCATGGTTATTTTCTTCACCACCATCACCAGTCACAAAAGGTTCTGCAGACCAAATTCTGCCTTCAGTGACAACTATGCTTTCAGTGGGGTCAAAAAAGTATTAATTATGGGCCTCTGAACTGGGGTTTAGTGAATAATCCCCTTAGGATCTGTACTGGGACTTGCACTGTTCAATATATTCATAAATGATGGAAAATGGCATACACAGTGAGGTGGCAAAGTTTGCAGAGGATACAAAATTACTCAAGATAGTTAAGTCCAAAGCTGACTGTGAAGAGTTACCAAGGGAATCTCACAAAACTGGGTGACTGGGCAATACAATGGCAGATGAAATTCAGTGTTGGTAAGTGCAAAATAATGCACATTGGGAAAAATAATCCCAACAATACATACACAATGATGGGTTCAAAATTATCTGTTATCACTCAAGAAAGAGATCTTGGAGTCATTGTTCTCTGAAAATACCTGCTCACTGTGCAGTAGCAATCAAAAAAGCTAACAGAATGTTAGGAACTATTAGAAAAGGGACAGAAAATATCATAATGCCTCTATATAAATCCAGGTCCACATCTTGAATACTGAATGCAGTTCTGGTGGCCCCACCTCAGACAGGATACAGTGGAACAGGTTCAGAGAAGGGCAACAAAGATGACCAAGGGTATGGAACAGATTCCATACAAGGAGAGATTTAAAAAAATGGACTATTCAGTTTAGAAAAGAGATGACTAAAGGGGGGATATGATAGAGGTCTGTACAATCATGAATGGTGTGGAGAAAGCGAATAGGGAATTGTTATTTTCCACTTCACATAACACAAGAACCAGGGGTCACCCATTAAAATTACTAGGCAGCAGGTTTAAAACAAACATAAGTAAGTACTTTTTCAAACAATGAACTGTTAACCTGTGGAACTCATTGCCAGGGATGCTATGAAGGCCAAAATTATTAGTGGGTTCAAAAAAGAATTAGCTAAGTTCATGGAGGATAGGTCCATCAATGACTATTAGCCAAGATGGTCAGGGATGCACTCCGATGCTCTGGGTGTCCCTAAACCCCTAACTGCCAGAAGCTGGGACTGGACGACAGGGGACAGATCACTCAAAAAATGCCCTGTTCTTTTCATTCCCTCTGAAGTATCTGGAACCAGCCACTGTCGGAAGAAAAGATACGGGACTTGATGGACCATTTGTGTCACTCAGTATGGCCATTCTTATGGACTTATGCTGATGGTATAAAAGAAATAATAGAATCTAGCTCCTACTGTTTTTCAGGTATGCTGATTCTGTAATGCTAACACAAGCCAAAAATCATACAAACGTACTGTTGTCACTAAGGTAAGCAGATATGACTGAATACACATGGAGCAGAACTGTTGAGTAAAATGGTGACTTTTTCATGTACAGTACGCTCGAGAATGGAGGTTGTTTTAACTCTGAACAAAATGTTCTTTCTAAAATTTACAATTGAATATTAACTTAATACAGCTTTGAAACTTTACTATGCAGAAAAAAATGCTGCTTTTATCATCTTAATTTAAATGAAACAAGCACAGAAACAGTTTCCTTTCCTTGTCAAATTTTTTTAAACTTTCCCTTTATTTATTTTTTTTACATTTAACACAGTACTGTCCTGTATTTGCTTTTCTTAGTGTTTCTCCTGCTGCCTGATTGGGTACTATCAGTTCCAAATGAGGTGTGTGGTTGACTGGTCAGTTTGTAACTCTGGTGTTCATAATTCTGAGGTTCTACTATAGTCATTTTTTCAAAGCAAATTGCACCTTGAATCACACTTCTTCCAAAAAGGCCTATAAACTAGTTCTATCCCTAAAAAAAAAAAAAAAAATTCTTAAGGGAAAATGTTCATACTTTGATCACCCACTGTGTTTTCTTTAGTTTGTAGCTCTTTGAAGGAAGGATACTTGTCTCTTCTATTCTGTACAGCACCAAACATACTCTTGGCATTCTAACATTAAATAATAGTAAGAGCTCCTACAAAGCAATTTGCAAATACACCTCTACCTCGATATAACGCTGTCCTCGGGAGCCAAAAAATCTTACCGTGTTATAGGTGAAACCGCGTTATATTGAACTTGCTTTGATCCACCAGAGTGCGCAGCCCCGCCCCCCCAGAGCACTGCTTTACCACGTTATAGCCGAATTTGTGTTATATCCGGTCGCGTTATATCGGGGTAGAGGTGTATTTCAATCCAATATATCCCTATCATGTATCTGGAAAACATTAGCAATGCCAGTGATGACATATCAGAGGGACCAATAACATCGTTTGTCTAACTTAAAGGTAAAAGAAAATCTAACGAGGTATATAGCAGCAAATTTAATAACATGTACATATATATTATATATAACATTAATCTATTATGAGATAGGAGTAGGTCCCTAGTTTTTATCTTGAATGTTAAAATGAGAAAGTTAATTAAACCAAAAAGGCATTCTAAGATCAACAACTCAGTCCTTCATAATTAATGTATCTTTTTCTTAATAAATTAAAGTTACATGATTCAGTATCAAAGTTCCACTTAGGAACTCACCACAGAATCTGTTAATTTTGAACTCTAGGCACATTTTCATTCCATTTGCTTAATGTTAAAGTTTTAGAGAAGTGACTGTACTTACAAATGGTATTCATGGGCAAAATCATTAAAGTGGACAAAACAAAACACCACTGAACCCTAAATGCGCAGTCTTCTCCCATCACCTCTCTTTTTGTTGCCTTTCATTATACGTTATTGATAGTTTTTGCCCCAAATCAACAGCTCATCAGCAGTTATTTCAACTCCATCCACTGTATGTCAAAGCTACAAGACATGATGCTCTAGTACACCTCAGGTGTGGAGATAAAGCAAGCTCAAAATGCTGAGGTTTACACTTTCTGTATGGAGTAGGGATCTGCCAAGACGTTTGGGTTTTATCCCAAACGGAAAATACTTTTGCATTTTTAAGTCTACATATCTCCTTAACTGCTATCATGAGGGACTGCTCAGAGTTGATGGCCATATTTAGATCCTTCAGAGCTATGAAACTCCTTCACCAGCATGGTTTTATTATGGTGACCATACTGTTAACACAGTCTGAAGGCATCTGAGTCAGCTCAGTAACATCTAATTCTGCTGTCTGATCAAATTGAGCTTTTACTTTTTCACTCATTGCTAATCAGTCTTTATGTGATGCACATATTTTGGGTGGCACACAGATAACTCTATCAATATGTTATATACACCTTTAATGCATCCCAGTCACTCAAACATCACTACAGATTGCACTCACGATGTTACAGAAGTAACATCAAGTCACTGCCAATTAAAAACATGAGGAGAAATAAACAGAAGCTGCAGGTGTTGGATCCACCTTAGCAGCCAAACAACAGAAGGAACTATTTTGAGAACAAAGAGTGGCCGTAAGTTAAGAAAGGCACTGAGGTTTAGTGATAGGAGTTGTTGGCAGGTGTCCAATAAGAGGCAGAATATACCTCATTGCACTTGATAGGTTCAGATCATTTACTCTAACCTCCTCCCCCGATTCTGGGTGTGTTTTACTAATTGGGTGTATGAGTGTATGGTTTCAAGTATCGGGGGGTAGCCGTGTTAGTCTGTATCTACAAGAACAACAAGGAGTCTGGTGGCACCTTAAAGACTAACAGATTTATTTGGGCATAAGCTTTCGTGGGTAAAAACCTCACTTCTTCAGATGCATCTGAAGAAGTGAGGTTTTTACCCACGAGAGTGTATGGTTGTTGCTTTTAGTTGGAATTTTTGAAAAGCAAATCAAACAAAACTTAAACATAGGGAAGATGTAACAGTAGCCACTGCAGTTAGAGGATACCAAGCCCTGCCATGTGGTAGGACTATAGTTTACTTAAAAAAAACAACAACATACCAAAAGCCGGTGTTTGTTTTATCTTCCTCTGTAGCAATGAGGTTGTTTTGCAAGCCTTAGTAATAAGGAGTTAAAATGGTTGAAACTAAAGATTTGGGTAAGTAGCAGTTATTTTAAAAGCAGCCTGCACGAGTGATATTTTACAATAAAAAGAACATAGGGTTTCACACAATAACTTTTTAAATAATTAAGAGAAAACTGGATCAATGTCCAGGATTAAATGGTACAACAGTACAAAGTTAATATTTAATTCTCCATGAAGATAATCTGTTTTTTATTCAGATCTGTACATCTAAGAGATAAGTACTAAAGACAACGTGCAAATACAATGATGTTTTACTTCTTTTTCATTGCTAAAGATGTTATTGTGTGCAGATGTTTCCATAAACATAAATAGTGCTTAATGCATTTAATACCCCAAGAAACAATGCTTTGTATTACAGGAGTGTATCTGATAACCATTTTGTAGCAGCATTCTCAGTATGCCTAATAAAACATTGGAATGGTTCTAAAATTTGGGAGACATTTGAGGCACTACGATTCCCCTTCATTAACACACGATTAATTGACAGACCAAAATCTATAATATGTAATGGCAAATCTACACCACTAATCCTCAGCTGAATAGCCTAAGCAATTGTGTGGACCTTGATAACCAAGGTAACATTTTAACACTTTTCCATTTTGTACATCTATGATTTTCTCCCTTTCTTTGTTTGTACTCATTACACTTTTTCTGATACAAAGAAAACCTGGTCTCTAGCCTTATGTTCGAAGATATAGAAAACACTTCAACATTTATTTAAATGTTGGTTATCTTTATAGAGATTAGATAGATGAAAGAGGTGGTAAATGGAAATACAGGCGTCATCATTAGGAACACACAATAGGGCACATTTAATTCACAAGTGTGAATTATTGTAATTTTCACAGGTATCTTTCAGTGAGGCACCACCATTTTTGATAAACAATGCCATTTTTTGGGCAGAGGAACATAATATTTCTACTGTCCTGGGTTTCCCTTCAGATTTTGTTATTGTGAAGTCATTTCAGTGAAGAGCGTTTTTAGTGAAAAGATCACTTGACTGTTCAGTTTCTAATGTTTCCTGTATCCATGAAACATAAAGGGCAAATTTTGTCTAATTAATTATTTGCTCTGAATAGTATTTCCCAAGTTCTATTAAGTGCCCTCATGTTCCTCCTCCAAATCTTTTCTTATAACTCATTTCTTTTGAGTTAATTTCTAATCTCCTTTCTGGCTCTAACTCTTCCTGCTCTTAAAGCTTAACATGACCCAAAACAAACCCAACAAAGTTGGAAATAAGATATATATGAAACAAACTGAACAAATCACATGTCTTTTCTGTTGAATCCCTTTCTTTGCTGGCATGTGTTACATTACAATATAGGTAATTAGGGCTGTAAGAACATCACAACTGACAGGGATCAGACCAATGGACCCCATCATACATCATCCTTGGTCAGAGTGGCCATTGACAGCTGCTTCAGAGGAAGATGCTAGAAACCCCAAAGTATGCAGTTGTAGACTCCTTAGGGCAGTGACCTGTCTTTTTATATTTTGGTAAGGGTCATACACACATACGGTGCCATATAAATAATCAATCAGCAACAATTTACTTATTTTAAAATATAAAGCATCTTCACTTTGAACAACTGTTCTAGTGTAAAAACCATAGCAGAACTGCTTATATATTAAATTTCTGGACCTTTGCCCCTCTCTCATCACATCATATAGTATGACAACTGCGCAAGACATAAGCAGGGTCTGTATGGTACATTTGAAACAGTTGCACTGATGATTAAGTATCGTATACTGCAGTCCAGACATATTGCTGAAACACTGTCTGGTTGTGGTAATTAAGAGCTGCAACATATTTCTTCTCATCTTACATGCCCCAGTCATCCCCCTACTATTCTTAGTGTAAGCAGTGACATGTCCAACGACTCTTACAAAAGTTGGCACAAGAGGATGAACTTTGAGGAAAATAGAAATAAAAAGCTCTCTCAAAGTATCTCGTTAGAGCAACAACTGGAGCAGTCAAGCAGAACTTTACAAGCCTCAGCCAGGAGATGCACAAACTAATTAGAACAAAAATGAGTGTATTTTATGCGTGGCCCACTGCATGTGCATGGACATAAAACTTAATGGTGACTTATACGTAATAAGCATTTATTTGCCACGTTCCTATTATTGGAGTGTAAATTTCTTGGCTGGTGAGTGGATTTTATTTTAATGCTATTCTACTGCAGATGAAGATTAAAGAAACAGCTACCATTTTCTAAATGCAGTGAGAGCATAACACCTTACATAACCAGGCTCTAGCACACTCAAGGCTTTGGAGATGAAGATTTGAAATTAATCGAGTTCATGGGAGGCAGCATGGTCTAATGGCTAGGACACTGGACTAGGAGTCAAGCAACCTGGGCTGTAATTCCTGGCTATGTTGGTGACCTTGGGCAGGTGGCTTCTCATTTCTGTGCCTCTGTTCCTCCTCCCACATTTTATCATGTCTATTTAGATGTAAACTCTTCAGGGCAGGGTTGGATCTCCCCATGTTTTAGCATAGTGACCAGCATAACTGGGCTCCAATCTCAGTTGAGGCCTATAAGTGCTAGCAATAAAATGAAAAAAATAACATGAATAATAATAATAGACAGTTAAGACTACGGCTCATCAATGTACTATGATCTTTGATGCACATTTAGGAGGTATGCTGCTTGGTGATGAACCAGCTTCAGCTTTCATGTGGCTTTTTTCCTTCAGTATGTTTACAAATTCTTCTCTAGAGAAGTAGATGGCAGGAATAGGGGAAAGGGTACGCCCCAGAGCAAGGTTCCAGAACTAGAACACCAGAGCTTACATGTCTTCCATGGCTGCCTATCTGGACGTGCGAGGGAGTTTGTTGAACCACTGCAGTTTCTGCATTTACACATGTGGAATTTGCCCGCCATTTACTGATGCTATAAAAACAGGCTGGTTTGGAAGCAAAGAAGAGAAACTAGAGCAGTTTTACAATTGACTGTGGATAAGAGTGTCTAAACAATTCTATCTATTTGAAAATGTCCTTGGTGTTTTTCCTTAAGGTTCTCTGGGGGAAAGAAAAGGAAAATCCTAATAGATCATTCTTTTAGTAATAGAGATAGCAATATTACTGAAATCAGACAGCTGTTGTAAATCAAGTAAAATCTGCCTTCTGTTTATTGTACAAAAAACCCCAGAGGATAACCCCCATTTTCATGTTCTCACACATTTTCTGGGAAAAGGGCTTCTTATGCCTGTTCTTTAAGAAATGAACAAAAATAAGGTTAGTAGAAAATAGTCAGTTTACTGTTAGGTTTTGTTGAAACAGTATGGAGATTTTCTTGCTTTTTTCAACCTATGATACCATCAAGTGCCACAGGCGATATGTAAAACACACACACTATGGTCCTTGTGTGTCACTGGCCACATCACTCAACTTCTGCACCTAATATTTCCCCAGCAATTAAATGGGTGTAATACAGTGGTTCTCAACCTGCAGACAGCTTGTGGCCTAATCAGCATACAGCTGCGGACCATGTGACATCTTCAGGGCCATACAGATAGCATATATATATTGTGTGGATGCAGCCCTCATAACACATAGAGAGCTGCATATGTGGCCCACAATGGTAAATAGGTTGAGAACCGCTGGCCTGTAATTTCTTCAAGCAGAAGAGTAGCAAGACAATTAGTTTACCTCAGGGATCGGCAACCTTTGGCACGTGGCCGTCCCAGGCCAATGGGGGTTGCGGGAAGCGTCGTGGGCCGAAGGATGTGCTGGCTGCTGCTTCCCACTGCCCCCATTGGCCTGGAATGGCGAACCATGGCCAGTGGGAGCTGTGATTGGCCGAACCTGCGGACGCGGCAGGTAAACAAACCGGCCCGGCCCGCCAGGGGGCTTACTCTGGCGGGCCACGTGCCAAAGGTTGCCAATCCCTGGTTTACCTGTAGAGGACTGAATTCCTTGAATGAAAGATACATGCCATGGGGTGGCCAAACACCACATTGTAGCAAGGTCTGTACTGAGGACAGGAGCTGAAGCTGGCCCTGCCTGTGCAACATCAGCCAGCAAACCAAGCCTGGAGAGAGGGTGCTGTGGGAGAGGGGATAAGGAAGGGAGCAGGCTTCAGGGCTGACAGAGAGATTTTGCATCTGATGTTGAGAGGACCTAAGGGATGAGCTGAGCTAAGCAAAGCAACCCTGAAGTCAGGGCTGGCTCCAGCTTTTCTGCCGCCCCAAGCGGCAAAAAAAAAAAAAAAAAAAGACGAGCAGGAATGAGGGACTCGCCGCCGAATTGCCGCCAAAGACCCAGATGTGCCGCCCCGATACCGGACGGAGTGCCGCCCCTTTGAATTGGCCGCCCCAAGCACCTGCTTCCTACGCTAGTGCCTGGAGCCGGCCTTGCCTGAAGTAGGGTCTCTAGGACCAGCCAACGCTGGGGAGATGTGTAGCACTGTTGTCTAGCTATTCACTGTCAATGAAGAAAAATTTCAGAAAGGAGGTGAATTTTGACTCAACAAAGGGGATGTGGGTTACTCACAGTATTATAGATTTGTTGAATATTATAACATTTGTTACAGAGTCTCATACCATTTTTGTTGGGTTTATTTTGTAAAAGTGAAAAATATTAATAATCCCAATACACAGATTTCCCAGCATCAAACTATCAGAGTGGAAAGTGTTCTTTTTTTCATTTTAGAAGACACATTAACAGATGGAGAAAGCAACTGTCTGGAAAACTGAGCAGTCACAGGAGATAAGAAATTAGCTAATATAGAATTTGAAAGACATATACCACAGAGGTCACCAAGAGAATCCATCAGAGAGTGGGTCAGTAGCACAACAGTCCATGCTGGGAGTGGGGTGGAGATGGAGCACCAGAAGGAGGGCTCTGGGGCAGAGTCACAATCCTTTCTTGAGCTCCATGGTACATGGAGGAAGTACACCAAGTTACATCATTCAGTGTAGCCTGGTCACCTCCATGTTACTGGCCACAGACTTTCTTTTATTAAGCCCACTCTGGTGTAATTTCTACCTCCCAAGAGCAGGGAAGGGATGCTATTTTGTCTTCTCTTTTTGTGGAAGACACAATGAGAGAAGACTCCTTGTACCCTTCCCCAATGCCCTAATCCTAGGGCCAGCCATAGTCTGGCTCTTACTGAATACACATTTCATGGGGAAGTTCTGAGTCACTCTATTTATAACAAGAATCTCTGGACTTTCTTTTAGAGAAATGGCTGAAGTGAAAGAAAATTCTTCCCAACTATCAAAGAAAGAGGAGGAAGGTAAAAGACTAAAGCTGTAACTTAGCTAAGGGGTGGGCATGTGTGGGGACAGCTTGGGCATGGGCTGAGAGAAGAAAACAAAGTCCGGTATAAGATGCATGAGCTGGACACAAATACTATGAAATTCTGTATAACCAAATAAACAATTCAAGGGCCAGATTCTGCCTCCCTGAGCTGTTATTCAGTGTGAGTCACTCCACGGATTTCAGAAGGACAATTTGCAGAGTAGGCAACTAATCATGAAAGAGGTGGCAAACTGTAGCATTGAGAAGAGAAGGGTGTGACAGCCTGTACCCCAGGTGACACCCTACCCCATGTTCACCACTTTTATATGGTTATGATCTATTTTGTACAAAGCATGCCTTGTGAGGTATCATGTGAAAACTCAATCTACTGAACATTGTTGTCCTGTCAAAATGAGTGTAATAACATTGTATATGGAGCTATGAGATTTTACTATGATTGTTGCTGAAATATGCTGTAGTTTTTGGTGATGCCCTGAGCCCATTTTCTCAAAGACAAAGGCACACTGGCATACCAGCTAGGTGCTAAAAGGCCATTATTTGTTTAATTGGAGATTCATCAGCAGGGAAGTTGTAAACAAGACATTTACAGTTCACCTGAAGGACAGTTGGCAGCTCATGTACACCATGGGACTTATACTCTGACCCCATGACTCAGCAAAGACTTTTCTAGAACAAAAGGTCAGATATAAGAAGGGAAAAATGCCTCTAGACACCTCTCCTCCCCCATCTCTACTCAGCACAGGAAGACCACTTGAAAGACCTCATTTAACTATGGTGAAGAGGTCTTGATCTGGAGGTTTTTCCAGCCAGTGCAGACTGTTGAGAAAACCCTTTTTGCTTTTAAACTTATTAGCCTTAGTAAAGTTTAGGAATTAGTTTGTGTGTTTATCTTTTTATTTCTTTTGTAATCAACTCTGACTTTTATGCCTTATCACTTGTAGATCACTTAAAATCTATCTTTCTCTAGTTAATAAACTTGTTTTACTGTTTTATCTAAACCAGTGTATTTGGATTGAAGTGTTTGGGAAGCCTTCACTTGAGACAACAAGGCTGGTGCATATTAATTACACTTTGTTGGCATGACAGACTAATTTATAGGCTTTTACCATCCAGTGGACTACTGAACAGTACAAGATGCACATTTCTGGAGGGGCAAAGTTGGGACTGAGGGATATGTGGGTGTTGCCCTGTATCTGTTTATGGAAGGCTGGGCATAGCATTCATGTACTCCGTTGGGAGTCACTTTGCATGCTGGTCCTATTGGGAACCAGGAAGTGGGCGGGCAGAGCCTGCCCACTGCTTAAGGACCCCCCCCCCAAGCCTAAGGGGAGGATCCACAGGGCCTGGAAACCAAATAATTCTGGAGGACAACTAATGAGATAACAGGGACGGGAGTGAGGTTAAAGGGTCAAACAAAGGGAACCTGACAGGGACACCGAGCAGAGAACCCTGGACAGCGCCCACTGCTCCTCAAAGGCATCAAGGGAGCCAGCGGACGCCGCCCAGAGGAACTCTGCCCGGATGCATGAGCGGATGGAGGATCGGAAATAGGCCCCACAGTCACAGGAGACCTCATTGGCCAACCTCCTCTCCCTGGTTTTATAGATGGCCGTTTTAGCCAGGGCCAGGAGGAGGTTGACCAGGAGGTCCCGTGGCTTTGTGGGGCCACTGATGGGGAGTTCATATATAAGGAGGTGAGGAAAAAAGTGCAGCCAGAAGCATAACAAAATATTTGTGAGGAGCCGGAATAGGGGCTGCAACCTGGTGCACTCCAAGTAAACGTGCGCCAGGGTCTCCCTCATGCCGCAGAAGGGGCAGGTGTCCGTGAGGGAAGTGACCGCGCCAAGTACACGCCAGTGCTCACGGCCCCATGAAGGAGCCACCAACTAATATCCCTGGCGGGCCTCGGGACCAGGGTGGAGTAGAGGCTGGCCCACCGGGGCTTCTCACCCTCTAGGAGTGGCAGGAGGTCCTGCCACTTTGTGTCTGGGTGGGACGCGAGGATGAGGAAGTGAAGGGTGTAGAGCACGAGCATGTATAGATGTTTCCTTGGCGCGGTCTGGAAACGAACCGTCTGCAAGTTGTGCAGCCGGCTCACGGTGAAGGGGTGGGGGGGCCGGTTCGGTCTGCGGGGCAGGGGCCTGATGAAAAGGTCAGGAGGGCCTGGGCTGGAGGATGGGCGGGGCGTGCCCTCTCACAGGACCTGGTCGAGGTAGGCCTGAGCAGCAGGCGGCAAAGTGGCCCTCACCTCCTGAAGTACGTGCCGGGGAGTACGAGGTCTGGAGAGCCCCATGCGCTGAGCAAGCGTCAGGGGATCCAGACAGTCTCCCTGGTCATAGTCCAGGAGGTCTCCGACTCTGGTGACTTCTGCCAGGACCAACCTCTGGCACACCGCGGGGGACTCCGCCACCTGCACACGGAGCTGGGGGTTGTGTAGCAGGGGTTCCGCGAGGAGATCTGCTCCCTCGGTGGCTGCCACGGACCTGGTCACTGAGAACAGCTTCCAGGTCCAGAGGAGGTCCTCGTAAAAGACCGGCAGCCCGGAGAGGTCCCGTGGAAGACCTCTCGGATGGAGATAAAGGAGCTGCCGGTCGTATCTGAGCCCTCAGAAGTGGCACAGGAAGGCATGTGCCAGTACTATCCACGCCAGACTACCTGCACCATAAAGGTGCCTCTGCAGGGCCTGGAGGTGGAAGACATGGACCCGAGTGTGTAGACACTTCAGGCCCTGCCCTCCCTCCTCCAGGGGAAGGTGGAGGACCCCTGCAGAGACCCAGTGCAGTCCTGGCCAAAAGAACTCCAGAATCACCGTCCGGAGGTGGTCCAAGAAGCCCGGGGCCGGGACCAGGGTGTTGAGTCGGTACCAGAGCATGGACAGGACTAGTTGACTGAGCACCAGTGCCCTCCCTCGGAGGGAGAGGCACCGGAGTAGTCCTATCCATTTCCCGAGCTGCTCCGTCACCCTGCCCGTTAAACCGTACCAGTTTTCCGGTGGAGACGGATGCGTGGCAGAAAGGTAAACACCGAGATAGAGCAGCGGACCTGCACTCCACCAGATGGCCTGAAACGCGGGTGGGAGGGAGCTCGCCTGCCACCCGTCCCCAACCACCAGGCCAGAGCTCTTAACTCAGTTGACCCGGGCAGAGGAGGCTGTCGAGTAGACGGCCTGGCAAGCCTCCACCCGCGCCAAGTTGCCCAGGTCCTGGACCATGAGGAGCACATCGTCGGCATATGCCAAAAGGACCAGCCGCAGCTCCGGCTCTTGCAGCACCAACCCCGTCAACCTCCTGCGGAGGAGACAGAGGAAGGGCTCAATCACCAGAGTGTACAGCTGGCCCGAGAGGGGGCACCCCTGCCGTACTCCTCGCCCGAAGCTGTTCGGTTCGGTCAGGGTCCAGTTGAGCCTGACCAGACACTCTGCGGAAGCATACAGCACCTGGAGAAAACCCACAAACTGGGGTCCGAAGCCAAATGCTCGCAGAGTGCTCAGGAGATACCCTGTCGATCCAGGGACAGGAGGGCGAATGACAGACCATCCCTACACCCGAGCTCCAAGAGGTCCCGGACCAGATACAGATTGTCGAATATGGTGCGGCCTGGGATGGTGTAGGTCTGGTCTGAGTGGACCACATCTGCCAGCACGGACCCTAGCCGCAGCGAGATGGCCTTGGCTATGATTTTGTAGTCCGTGCTGAGGAGCGAGACAGGACGCCAATTCCGTAAGTCGCGGAGGTCCCCCTTCTTCGGCAATAAGGTGAGCACGGCTTGCCTGCACGAAAGAGGGAGGACCCCGCTCTGCAAGGACTCGGCCCAGACGGTGACTAGGTCTGGGCCGAGGACGTCCCAGAACACGCAGTAGAACTCCACGGTCAGCCCGTCCATGCCCGGAGATTTATTGGTGGTCATGTGGCGGAGGGCTTCCGAGAACTCAGCCAGAGTGAGAGGCAGTTCTAGACGATCTCGGTCGCCCGCGCTGACCGTCGGGAGTCCGTCCCAGAGAACTCTGCAAGCGTTAGGATCAGTCGGATCCGGGGAGAAAAGGTCTGCGTAGAAGGCCCTGGCCCTCCCGCACATCGCCGCCGCTATGTCTCCTTAGCTCGCCAGCCTCAAATGCCTTTTACACTGCTTTGCTAGTGAACAGCAAACCTCTCCAGGCTCAGATCACTCACAGCCAACAGCATGCAGATCTGAGCCTGGAGAGTTTTGCTGTTCACTAGCAAAGCAGTGTAAAAGGCTGGTGAGCTCAGGGCCGCCCAGAGGTTCAGGGGGCCTGGGGTCTTCAGCGGTGGGGGGCCCCCGCCGCCGAATTGCCACCAAAGACCCGGAGCGGAAGAAGCTCCGAGAGTTTTCCGGGGCCCCCAGAGCAAGTGAAGGACCCCGCTCCAGGGGCCCCGAAAAACTCTCGTGGGGGCCCCTGCGGGGCCAGGGGCCTGGGGCAAATTGCCCCACTTGCCCCCCCCCTCTGGGCAGCCCTGGGCAAGCTAAGGGGACATAGCAGTTCAGGTTGCACCCTGGGGAATGTCACAAAGGGAAATACGGCGATTTCAGAGAGGGAGAATCCTGAAGGCTGATGAATAGTTAGGTGGAAAGTAACATGATTGCAAACTGAAAACCAAGCTCAAGGCAAAGATCTTAAAAGAATAACAGAGAGCTTGGATGAGGTAGGCAGAGTACAGGAGCAGCAGGAACAAGCTCCGGTCTTTGAGGTTATGAAGGAACTAGAGAAGAGAATTATTTTGACTTGACTGTAATGCCTGGTAAGCTCTAGTACTGAAACATTGCAAGATTAGTTGCAGAGAAAACTTTAGGGTTCTCAGAAGCATCTCTGCTCTGCTCCCACTCAGAATCCCAAGTGGCATACAGAGAACCACACCGGTTTGTGTTCAGAACCCTCTGTAGCTGCAAAAGTAGTGGGGGCAGGCCTTGCCCTTATGTGGATAAGCCTTTGTGAGTAGCGAAAATGCACTGTCCATGAATCATATTTAATACAACAGCCCTGCAAAAGAACTGGAACCGGTCAGATACAGAAATGTATCTATCACCAGCTACAAATCAATACTGCTAAGTACCAAGGAGAAGAGGATCCAATGAAAAGGAGTGAGAATGAACAAGGAACAATGCTATTCTATTAAGTTAAATCCCCTTACTTTAAAACCAGAGATAATACCATGATTAGAGATAAGGATGAACATGGAATATTCACTATTTATGGTCTACAGACCGCAGAACAATAGAACCATAGGAACAAGAGATGGAAATAACTGTTAGGTTATCTAGTCTATCCCTTGGCAATACAGGATCATTTGCTATGCTACATTTTCTAGTGCTTGGTCCAACCTACTTTTAAATGTCTGAAAGTAATGGGTAACAGTGGGCCCAATCCTGCAAACAAAAGCCCCATTGTAGCCTTTTGCTTTATGATTTTCTTGCTATGCCCACATGGCCCCACTAATATAAGCCAGATGAGGGAGAGGCAAGCGGCCCTTCCCTGTCCATGGGCTGAGCCCACAAAAAAAGGCTGAAAGAAGAGGTGAAGCCAGGGAGCAGGATATGAGCTGAGGGTATGTCTACACTGCAATCAGAGGTATAACTGCAGCAATTGTTCTTGCATAAAATGGTCTCAGCCTTGCCCTTAAATGTGAAGTAGGCCCTGTTACACACCACCAAGCTGTTCTCCTCCCATATAATATTTTCCATAGTTTTATAAATCTGTGCAAAATATAAGTGCAGTCCAATACTGAGATGGAATCCAGTCAGGTATCCAGGTGTTCTGGGTTCTATTCTGAATGCTTATGGATCAATGTCCTAACAGATAAAGCACAAGATGGGGTATTAGTTGGTACCTGCTACAGACCATCAAATCACACTTGGGAACAGGTTGACTGGCTTTTTATGCTCCTATCTATAATGTGTAGAGGAAAAAAAGCTACATGATCATGGGGACTGCAGCTTGAGTGACATATGCTGGAGGTCTCATGCTGCCAGTACTAAAATATCCTTGGAATTTCTAATTATTATAGATGACAATTTCATAACTCAGAAAGTGTTGCATCAAACACTGGGCAATTCCACTTTAGACTTAGTCTTGCAGATAAAGAGAAATGATCACAGAACTAAAAATTAATGGTAGCTGAGGTACAGGTGGTCATGGCTGGATCGTGTTCATAATATGCAAACAGAATAAGGTCCAAACCAGTAATATATATACTTGGTGCTTTAAAAAGGCCAGTTTCACACAGCTGAAAACATTTGAGCCAAATCAGATGGGAGGAAGAATTTAACCAGAAAAATGCAAATGATAATTGGGAACTGTTTAAGTAAACTTTAGATGCCCAAAAAGCCAAAATCCCACAACTGAGGAAGAAGGCTCCATTGGTTAGAAAACTGACTTAGGCCTGGTCTACACTAGGCTTTTATGTCGAATTTAGCGCCGTTACATCGAATTAACCCTGCACCCATCCACACCACGAAGCTATTTAGTTCGACATAGAGCTCTCTTAAATTCGACTTCTGTACTCCTCCCAAACGAGAGGAGTAGCGCTAAATTCGAAATGGCCATATCGAATTAGGCTAGGTGTGGATGGAAATCGACGGTAATAGCTCCAGGAGCTATCCCACAGTGCACCACTCTGTTGACGCTCTGGACAGCAGTCCGAGCTCGGATGCTCTGATCAGCCACACAGGAAAAGCCCCGGGAAAATTTGAATTCCTTTTCCTGTCTGGGCAGTTTGAATCTCATTCCCAGTTTGGACAGCGTGGCGAGCTCAGCAGCACTGGCAACGATGCAGAGCTCTCCAGCAGAGATGGCCGTGCAATCCCAGAATAGAAAGAGGGCCCCAGCATGGACTGATCGGGAAGTCTTGGATCTCATCGCTGTGTGGGGCGATGAGTCCGTGCTTTCAGAGCTGCGCTCCAAAAGAAGGAATGCAAAGATCTACGAGAAGATCTCTAAAGCCATGGCAGAGAGAGGATACAGCCGGGATGCAACGCAGTGCCGCGTGAAAATCAAGGAGCTGAGACAAGGCTACCAAAAAACCAAAGAGGCAAACGGACGCTCCGGATCCCATCCCCACACATCCCGTTTCTACGAGGCACTGCATTCCATCCTAGGTGCGGCCGCCACCACTACCCCACCACTGACCGTGGACTCTGAGGATGGGATATTGTCCGCGGCAGGTTCCTCGTCGGACATGTTAGCGGACGGGGAAGATGAAGAAGGAGATGAGGAGGACGAGGCAGTTGACAGCGCTGGCACCGCTGATTTCCCCGTCAGCCAGGAGCTCTTCATCACCCTTACCGAGATCCCCTACCAACCGTCCCCATCCCTTACCCCGGAGACAGAATCAGGGGAAGGATCAAGCAGTAAGTGCTTTAAATATCTAAACATTTATTTTTACAAGAACTGAAATATTTATAATATTAACAATGGCTGTTTCCTAAAGTGCTTAAACATGTAAACAATTATCTGCAAAAAAACTGGAATATTTACAATAGTAACAAAGGGTTTTTCATGATTTGTCTGCCTTAGGCTCTTCACAATTTAGTCCCAAGTATTTAAATTTTTTTTTACAATGTCCGGTAAGTCATGATTATGCTGCCCAAGACGCTCCACTCTTTAGTCCCAGTGCACCAACGCGAAAATCCAGTCAATATGGCCGGGGATGGAGGCGAAATCCTCATAGGAGAACTCCTCGTAGGTCTCATGAAGGTACATTTCCAGCCTGTTCATCAGGTTCCTGGGTAGGGCGATCTTATTGGGCCCTCCGTGGTAGGACACGTTACCGCGCCACGACACCATCAGATACTCTGGTATCATTGCCCTGCAGAGCATGGCGGCAAACGGCCCTGGTTTCTGAAGGCTTTCTCGAAGCATCCTTTCCCTCTGGGACTCCGAGATCCTCAGCAGGGTGATGTCGCTCATGACGCCCTGCTTTGAATTAGGGAGGGGAATGTTAGTATTGGGACTGCTTTACAGCCACGCGGTGGAGGGAGAGGGGCAGCATACAGGGATCTTTCCCTGGGACAGCCGCGAGGGGGTGGGACAGGGGCATAGTTCATGCTGTCCTGATTGCTGGCAGCAGAGACTGGCATTGCTTTCAATGTGAAAGGAGGCCAGTGCTACTAGTACAGTTTTAAGCAGCCAGAAGTCTACGGCTTACCATGATTGCACGCTACAGAAGTTCAGGTGTCCTGCCACGCTTCTCAGATAACTGCAAGACCACTGCAGGACCCCAGGCACTGAAGGCGAGGGCCGAAAATTCGACCTTGTCCTGAGTGCGCATGTGAGAGGTGCAGTGCATGGTCTTGTTCACAGAGAAAGACTAGGTTCTTTGTACACAACTTCATTTATCTGTCTCAGGAATTCACTCCATTTTTCCCATTCACACAGACACATCTGCGACTGTCTCCCAACCCAGCCTGTCAGCACACTCCCAGAGGCTAGCGCAGATTAGGAGGAGGAAGAAGAAGACGCGGGAGGACATGTTCTCAGAACTAATGAGCTGCTCCCGAGCCCAGGCAGCCCAGCAGACACAGTGGAGGGAGAACTTGTCACAAATGCACCGAGCAGTCATGGAACGGGAGGAGAGGTGGCGTCAGGAGGACCAGCAGGCTACTGAAAAGCTGCTTGGACTAATGAGGGAGCAAACGGACACGCTCCGGCGCCTTGTGGATGTTCTGCAAGACCGGAGGCAGGAGGACAGAGCCCCGCTGCAGTCTATCTCTAACCGCCCTCCCCCGCCACCAAGTCCCACACCCCCCTCACCCAAAGTACAAAGAAGGAGGGGCGGCAAGGGCCGTTAAAACTTTCAGTCAACCCCTGAAGACTGCTCTAGCACTAGAAGGCTCTCATTCCCCAAAATTTTAAAAGTCCTTTCCTACACACCTCACAGAAGCCCCCGTGCAAGTTTCAACCCCCACGTTTCATGTCTGGTTCATAATAAAATATTCGTTTCTGTTAATTACTGTTTCCATGATTTTATTTTGGAGGAGAGTCTGTCTGAACGAGGGGAAGGGGCATGGTAATTGGACAGGACAGTCACCTTTACCAGGGTACAGAGGCGGGGTCAGGTCCAGCATCAGGACACATACCCAGTGCTATGACTAGTGACCCTGGTCAACCTGGGAGGTGGTTTTCATGTTCTGGGGGGGGGGTTGCTCTGTGACTTTGTGGCGGCGGAGGGCAGTTACAGATCTAATGCATCACAGAGCCGCGCAGCAGGGGAGCTGTAACCCTCCTCCCCCTGCCAGACAGTCACATAGCCGACACATACACGCTGTCCCGCCCAGGAGGGCTGGCAGGCTCTGTTGAAACAACCAGTCCACCACTGCGGAACCTGTCATTCCTGGAGTTTAGAAGCATCATTTGCATCACAACACTAAACCGCACCCCGCCACAGTCTGCGTCCCAGGTTTAAAACATTCCCGCGAAAACAGTAATAAAGACAACGGTGTTCATTAACAAAACAAAACAGATTTTATTTTTTGGGAAGGGGGTGAAGGGGGTATGTAACTGGAGAGGATAGTCAACGGTAACTGGGTAAAGAAACGGTGGCAAGTTCAGGTTCTGAGTCCACAAACTTAAAATTCACTGGTGACCCTGCTCAGTCTGGAAACTGTCTTTCAAAGCCTCCCGGATGCACAGTGCGTCCCGCTGGGTTCTTCTAATCTCCCGGCTGTCTGGCTGGGAGTAATCAGCAGCCAGGCGATTTGCCTCAACCTCCCACCCCGCCATAAAGGTCTCCCCCTTGCTCTCACAGAGATTGTGGAGCACACAGCAAGCTGCAATAACAATGGGGATATTGGTTTCGCTGAGATCACAGCGAGTCAGTAAGCTTCTCCATCTCCCCTTGAGACGGCCAAAAGCACACTCCACCACCATTCTGCACTTGCTGAGCCGGTAGTTGAAGAGTTCTTTTTCTGTGTCCAGGGCGCCAGTATAGGGCTTCATGAGCCAGGGCATTAGCGGGTATGCTGGGTCCCCGAGGATCACTGTAGGCATCTCCACATCCCCAAGAGTTATTTTGTGGTCCGGGAAGTAAATACCTTCCTGCAGCCGTCTAAACAGACCAGAGTTCCTGAACACGCGAGCGTCATGAACCTTGCCCGGCCATCCAACGTTGATGTTAGTAAAATGTCCCTTATGGTCCACCAGTGCTTGCAGCACCATTGAAAAGTAGCCCTTTCGGTTGATGTACTGGCTGGCCTGGTGGTCCGGTCCCAGGATAGGGATGTGAGTCCCATCTATAGCCCCACCGCAGTTTGGGAATCCCATCGCGGCGAAGCCATCTATGATGGCCTGCGCGTTTCCCAGGGTCACTACCTTTGACAGCAGTACCTTCACGATTGCCTTGGCTACTTGCATGACAACAACCCCAACGGTAGATTTGCCCACGCCAAACTGGTTCGCGACTGACCGGTAGCTGTCCGGCGTTGCAAGCTTCCAGAGGGCTATGGCCACTCGCTTCTGGACAGTCAGGGCTGCTCGCATCCGGGTGTCCTTGCGCTTCAGGGCAGGGGACAGCAACTCACAAAGTTCGAGGAAAGTCCCCTTCCGCATGCGAAAGTTTCGCAGCCACTGGGATTCATCCCAGACCTGAAGCACTATGCGGTCCCACCAGTCCGTGCTTGTTTCACGGGCCCAGAATCGCCGTTCCACAGTATCCACAAGACCCATTGCCACCATGATGTCCTCGGCACTGGGTGTCGTGGTTTCAGACAGGCGTGTGCTACTCTCGGAGTTCAGGTCCTCACCGCGGTGCCGTAGCCTCCTCGCCTGATTTCTCTCTATCTGCCTCAGTGAAAGGTCGATGATGAGCTGCGATGCGTTGACGACGGCCACAACTGCAGCGATGGTCGCAGCGGGATCCATGCTCGCAGTGCTGTGGCGTCCGCGCTGTCACTGACCAGAAAAGTGCGCAAACTGATTTCCCGCCGGCGCTTTCAGGGAGGGAGGGAGGGCTGTAGTGACGGACGGATGAGGACAGTTACCCAAAAGCACCCTCGACAAATTTTTTTACCCAGAAGGCAATGGCGGCTCGACCCAGAATTCCAATGGGCAGCGGGGACTGCGGGAACTGTGGGATAGCTGCCCACAGTGCACTGCTTCCAATGTTGACGCTTGCCCTGTTAGTGTGGACTGACAAAGTCGAATTACTGTCCTTAGTGTGGACACACACGTTCGACTTTGTAATATCGATTCCACATATTCGATTTAACTAAAATCGAACTACTCTCATAGTGTAGACATACCCTTAGAGACAAAGTGAAGGCAGCGATAAAAAATAAAATAATTATATATAACAAATGGAAGAAAGGGGAAGTTTATAGTAATTAATGTAAACTAGAAGATAGAAATTGTAGAAAATTTATACGGGAAGCAAAGGGACAGAAGGATAATTCTATGACAAGTAGTGTTAAGCACAATAAATAGGAGTTTAATTATATTAGGAACTAAAAGAATCCTAACCATAGTACTGATCCATTACTAGATGGAAATGGTAGAATTATAAATAATAAATAACATATAGAAGTGTTCAATAAATATTTCTGTTCTATATTTGGGATAAAAACAGATGATGTATTCATATCATGGTGATGATGATGATGATGAAATACTTTCCACTCCAACAGTAACCAAGGATGATGTTAAACAGCAGGTACTAAGTTAGACATTTATGAATCAGCAGGTCAAAATAACTTGCACCCAACGGTTTTAACAGATCTGGTTGAGGAGCTCACTGGACCATTAATGTTGACTTTCACTAAGTCTTGGAACTCTGGGGAAGTTCTAGAAGACTGGAAGAAATCTAATGTTGTGCCAATATTTAAAGGGGATAAATGGAATGACCTGGGAAATTATAGGCCTGCCAGTCTGATGTTGATTCCAAGATAAATAATAGAGCTGCTATTATGGGTCTTGATTAATAAGGAATTAAAGGAGAGTAATATAATTAATGCCAATTAACATGGGCTTATGGAAACTAGATCCTATCAGAATAACTTGATATCTTTTTTTGATGAGATTACAAGTTTGGTTGATAGTACTGTTGATGTAATATAGCTAGACTTCTATAAGGCATTTGACTTGGTATCATGAGACATTTTGATTAAAAACTAGAATGACATAAAATTAATATGACAGATTAAATGGATTAAAAACTGGCTAACAGGTCTCAATATGTAATTGTAAACAGGAATCATCACTGAGTGGGTGTGGGGTCCTGGAGGGATCAGTTCTTGGCCCTATGCTATTTAACATTTTTATCAATGATCTGGAAGAAAACAAAATCACCACTGATAAAGTTTGAAGATGACACAAAAATTGGGGAAGTGGTAAATAATGAAGAGGACGGGTCACTGATACAGAGTGATCTGGATTGCTTGGTAAATTCGGTGCAAGCAAACAATGTGTATTTTAATATGGCTAAATGTAAATGTACATGTCTAGGAACAGAGACTGTAGGCCATACTACATTATAACAGGATAGTGGACTCTATCCTGGGAAGCAGTGACTCAGAAAAAATTTTCAGGCATCACAGAATCATAGAAACGTAGGAATGGAAGGGACTTCGAGAGGTCAAGCCCAGCCACTTGTGCTGAGGCAGGCCCAAGTAAACCTAGACCATCCCAGAGAGGTATTTGTCCAACCTGTTCTTAAAAAGCTCCAATGATGGGGATTCCACAACCTCCCTTGGAAGTCTATTCCAGACCTTAACTACCCTTATAGTTAGAAAGGTTTTCCTAATATTGATTATTCCTTAATCTCTCTTGCTGCAGATTAAGCCCATTACTTTTTGTCCTACTTTCAGTGGACATGGAGAACAACTGTTCACAGTCCTCTTTATAATAGCCCTTAACATATCTGAAGACTGTTATCAGGTCCCCCCTCAGTCTTCTTTCCTCATAGCTGAACATACCCCATTTTGTTTAACCTTTCCTCAAAGGTCATGTTTTCTAAACCTGTTATCATTTTTGTTGCACTCCTCTGAACTCTCTCCAATTTCTCCACATTTTTCCTCAAGTGTGCTACCCAGAATTGGACACGATACTCCAGCTGAGGCTTCACCAGCACCAAGGAGAGTGTAACACTAACCTCCCTTGTCTTACATACCAAACTTCTGTTAATACAACCCAGAATATTAGCTTTTTTTTTTTGCAACTGCATCACGTTGTTGATTTATGTTCAATTTGTGAACCACTGTAACCTCCGGATCCTTTTCAGCAGTACTTCCACCTAGCCAGTTATTTCCCATTTTGTAGTTGTGCCTTTCCTTATTAAGTACCTTGTGCAAGTACATTGCACTTGTCTCTATTGCATTTCACCTTATTGATTTCAGACTTTCTTGGTTTCCTCCTCTGTAAATGGGCACAACACTTACCTACCTCATGAAAGAATTGGAAGTTTTAATTTATAAATATACATAAAGTGTTTTCAAATGCTTAGATGGAAAGGCACTATGTGACTGCAAGGTATTTATGATTATTGTGTCCTTCTGCAGAATTTGAAGCCAATGGAGCTATGCCTATTTACATCAGTTGAAAAACTGGCTCAATGTTTCTAAAAATTATGTTTAAATCTATTTAATCCACAACGATTAATGAGTAGAACCAAAAGCAAATACCATTTTCTGGTACCAAGGTGATGGGGCAATATGGTTAGATTGAAAAAAAATGCAGGCTTTCTGCTTTTCAGAACTGTGAATTTTTTCAGTAAATAGAGGGAGAAACACCCTCTTTACTTTTATTTATTCTCTCTGAACCCAAACAAAATGAGCTAGACAGAAAATTCAGTTGATCATAGCTTCTTAAAACAGCTCAGTGATACCACAACTTGTCTGGAGCACCCTGCAGGTTATGAATCTATTTCCCATCACTCTTGCTGCCCTCATGTCTTTATCGTTCCTAAAAATGACTCACATTCTGCCTTTTTTCCTGCTCAATTTCTGATTCAGTGAATTGATTCGCAGCTCTCATTTTTGAATGAAAGGATTTAAGACCATCCCCAGACTAGTAATTTGAACATCAGTGTACAGGTGAAAGCCACCTACCAGTTCAGTTTTTTAAAATGCTACTCCCATAACCACTGGGAACTGGAATTGTATTTTGATGAAACAAATGTAGAATGCATTGCACAAAGACAATTCCTGCAGCGAGAGCTTTGAGAAGATCTGTGGACTCCAGAGCAAATCAAGTGAATGGGAGTGACTATGTTGCCCACTGAAGCATGAGATCTTTTCAGAAAACAGGCACCTTTTTCAGCAGTCACCATGTCATGAACTTTTCAGACCATTAGCCATGCTATGAACATGCAAGAGCTACTTCAGAAGTACTTGCATTGTTCCAGCAATATACTGACTCACTACTTGGCAAAAGGTAGGAGTCAGAGGAATCTATATTGCAAGATGCAAGGGAAATAATTATGAGACACTGTATAAATATTATGTCACTCCCCAACAAGTGTCTATGAAATACTAGGGAATAGCTACAATGCAAACAAAAATTAAAGGTTAGCTTGCTTGTTGAGTCACACCATTTAAAGCTGGAACAATTTCAAAAGTCCCCAGTGCTCTCAGTAATAACTCTTAATTCTCATCACCAGGAGAAAGAGAACAAGATGCTAAGGTCATCTGGCAACACAGGTAATAAATCTCATAAAATTGGAACATGCCTCTACCAGTTTACTGAATAAGCCAACAAAACAGGTTATTATAGGGACTCCCATTTAAGGCTGAATTATGAGCAGACAATTGACTATAAATTAAATATATTGCATACAATTTTGTGAATAAATTGAGTGTGTGTGCTCCTTTCCGTGTGTAGCATAAAAAAATCGTCTCTTTTGCACAATTCAGGGAGAAAGAAAAAAACACAACCCCCCTCTCCTCCACACGACTTCTATATTCAAAGCAATTGTATGTACTAGGGAAAAGTGGACATATTTCTAGGTTTGGGCCATACAGATTCCCCCCTTCTAAGGGTAATGAATCCCAGCAGTAGGGCTATGCACCATCATGAAAGAACCTGAGTGGCTACCACACATTAAGTCTTCCGCTCAGGCTAGCAGGGACTTCATGCTGTAGTAAGAGCATGGTTATCCCCAGTGGGGAGAGGAGAGGGAAGACTTTGTGTCACTCTGGAGTCAGTTAAGGGCTAGCATAACCACTCCACAGGAATAACATCCAGCCCTTCTTAGTCAGGACACAGGGCCTTAATGTTTGGGTAGGAGAAAGCATAAGGGGGTAAAAAAAGGGCACATCTTTAGTGCAGATAGCGGGACTCGTTGGGAGGAAAAAATGTGTGTTAAAATATGTTTCAGTTGGAGACTAGATGAATCAGGTGATTGCTACCGGGATAGAGACTTGGAGCAGAAAACAGGAAAATCTGGACCAGCTCCAAAGTGCACAATAGTCCATTACAAGGATATAATTTTGTCACGGAGGTCACGGATTCCATGACTTTAATGGACCTTCATGAGTTCTTCAGCTTCAACCTTGGCTACAAGAGCAGCCCCCACTGCAGGAGCAGCAGCCAGGGCTGGGTCAGTCCCTGGGCCAGGGCAGCTGCCGGTGGCTGGAGTGGCGGCTGGAGCAGCCACTGGCGGTCAGCCCTCAGCAGCGGGACTCTCAGATTGTTAGTCCCACTCCCCCTCGGGTATTTTTAGTAAAAGTCAGGGATAAGTCACAGGCTTCCGTGAATTTTTGTTGGTTGCCTACAACCTGTCAATCACTTTTACTAAAAATACCCATGACAAAATCTTAACCTTAGTCATTTCCATCCAGAGGCCATTTGGTAAAATATTTCACTGTGAGAAATAACAGTGATTGGGACTTTAGTGAGTGATCCATGGAATAGATAATATAGCCTAGGATAATAGGCAACCCCCCCCCCCCATTTCCATCTTCTTCTCTCCCTCTCAGCCTGCCCTGTTTTTATCCCTCCCCCAGCATACACACCAGGGTCTGTGCAGAGAGAGCTCTGCCACGTTGGCATAGTAGTGACATGGGTGCTGCAGAGGGTTTTTCCATGCACAGATCAAGGGGGAAATGATGTAGCCCACTCTGATTGTTTTTTAAACTCATCTTACATGTTCCTCCTAGACCTGTTAAATTGGATTGTTTCATTGAGCAACATTGCTTGACTGAACAGTCTTATGGCTCCCTGGAGGTTGATATGCCACATCCCTGACATTCACGTTCAGCCTTACTTTGGGGAAATAAACAGCCGTGCTCCTTCTTCATTAGCTTTTTTCCTGACTAAGTTAAACATGGACATTTTCTTCTGATTTTCCAAAAGGACACATACAGTATGACGTGTGCTTCAAACCATGTTTCAAACTTTCATCTTTTAGGATCTCTGAATGTTAGTTTCCATCCTGTCACATGGTGTCCTTGATCCTTTTCTTATTTCTAGAATAGTCCCAGGTTTCTTCATAAGAGAGCGTTCAGAGGTACATTTATACCTTTCATTGCCTTTGTCCTTGTGTATTTCTGTCTCCAGGTAACTGGCTGTAATTATGCCACAGAGAACTATGGGTATGTCTACACAGCAAAGAAATATCTGTGGCTGGCCTGTGCCACCCGACTTGGGCTTGTGGGGCTCGGGCTGCGGGGCTGTTTCACTGCTGTGTAGCTTTCTGGGCTCATATTGGAGCCCAAGCTTTGGGATCCTCCCACCTCACAAGGTCTGAGATCCCAGACTCCACCCTGAGCCTGGAAGTCTACACAGCAATGAAACAGTCCTGGCAGCCTGAGCCCAAGTCAGCTGGCATGGGCCAGCCACTGGTTTTAATTTGCTATACAGACAGATCCTATAAGGCCAGAGCACTTTGGACTGGGATGCATATGTGGATCTCCCTTTCCCCATGCATAAAATCAGCCCATCCCCATCTTTCCTGTCCCCTACCCCACAGGCAACCCTCTATGGCTTAAGAGAGCTACATGTGAGGAAGAAAATAGGATGATGATGTGTATGAAATTCATCATTTCTAACAGCACTGAAAAATTAATGGAGCCTGAAGGGAGGGTCGGGCAGCCAGGGTGGATGGACCTGGCTGTAGGGGGCAAATGCAGATTCTGGGGCCCAAAGCCCCTAGTGGCTTCGCAAGAGGGAAGAGGGCACACCCTGTTTTTTTGATGGAACAATGGGTGAAAATTCATATGTGGATCTCTACATGGAAGTTTTACTGTAAGGAGATCAGGCACGCCATCAGCAATGCAGCACAGTAAACCAAATGCCATTCTGTTAAGACAGTATAAATGCAGAGCAATTCCCCTGAAGTTAATTTGAACCATTTGAGTTGAGAGTGGCAGTTGGACCTATAAATTAGCCAACATGACTTATGCCTTTGTAATTATTCAGTATTATCAAGAAACTCAAGTTTCTCAATGCTCTGTTGATGGTGAAATTGCTCTAGTGTCTATTTCTTTTGATTCTAGAAAGACAAGTTCTCAGTTTGCCCTCGGTTGTTCAGAGAAGTCAACACATGCTCAATATGACTTAAGATGTTTTACAATCAAGCTGTAACTTACTGCCACTGTGGTCCAGTGGATAAAGTATTGGACTGGCAGTCAGGAGACCAGGGATGAAAACCTGGCTCTATTGAGGTCCAGGAGAGTTTTGCATTGACTTCAAGGGGGCCAGAATTTCACCCTTGGTTTCTATTTCCAATTCTGCAACAGTTTGGCTGTGTGACATTGAGCAAGTGACTTCACTTCTGTTCCCCCTCCATGCCTTTGTCTCTCTTTTGTCAATTTAGATTGTAAGCAATTCAGTGCAGGAACTGTCTCTTACTCTTGGCTGTAGAGTACCTAAGCACAATGGAACCCCAATCTTAGTTGAAGTCTTAGTTGCCATCATCGTACCAATAATAAAAAGTGGACAGTGTCATTGATGTAATCCATGAGCAGTCTATATTCTCATTGGGCCCAATTGTGCAATCCTTGTGCACAGCGATGAATACTTACTCACACAAGAAGTCTTACTAAAGAGAATCTTCTTGACAGCTGTAGACAACAGTATACATTTAATATAGAAAACTGCAGTATACAGAGACAGTATTACACTGAAAACCACAGTGTATTGAAACAGAGTACCTGTAAATCAGACAAAGCAAAATAATTTAGAATGAGTTCTCCATTCTCTCTCTCGATATTATAGCACAAATATCAGGATTATCCACTGTTCTATTTCTGTACTAGAAACCTAGTAAGTTACGACCCCTAGGCACAACAGCGTGATTCAGGAAGACAAACGCTCAGAAAACTCTGGCTTTTTAGTTCTCAATTCTCAAACTTTAAAAATGATCTCAAACACAATTTTGTCACATTTAAGCTCTTGTTTTATGATGGTGTAATTATTTCAGTCATTATCAGTGACATTGTAATGGCTGTCAATAGAAACATAAGAGAGAATAACATAATGAACACTCATGGATGTATATACATTACTTGAAATACTTTAAATATTCAGGTAGCATTTGCATTGACCCTGCAATGATTTTATTGAAGCTGTTACAATGCCAGCTGTATCAACCATGCAAATGTGAAGTCTTGACTATATTAGAGCAACAGCACTGGAGATTCTAAACATTATGAAAAATAGCCAGGGACAATATTCTTATAGTTCTGTAACATACTTTCCACATTAGGGTCCAGGAGTGTTTTATATAAACACTATATACTGGGATCACATTTTCATCAGGGAAGCGTAGCCAACCATGGCATCAAACCATTTAACACCCAGATAATTTGAGAACGGGTTTCTTTTCACCTTTGCATTCCACCAATTCTATGCCAGTTATGCCAGTGCAATTCTATTAGTACTGACATAGTTACACTGCCTTAACATGGTGGGGAATCGGACCCTACATTCCTTTTGACAATCAAACAGTCAAAACCAAAAAACTCAGCCTGAATCCTCACTAAAATTAGCTTTTTATCTTTTTTTCTTTCTCATTCTCTCTTGAATTTTGTGCTTCTCTTTTTCCTCCTTCAATCATTCCACCAGTTTATTCTGCTAGTTTTTCCTTCTCTCACACAGCACTCTTGTTTCTGAACTTCTCTCTCTGTCTTGTACTCCAGTAGCTGCCCATTTTGTGAGTGGTGGTGGTTTTCTAGTAACCTCCATTTTCCCCTTCTTCAAAGGGCATTATATGGCCACAGAACCTGTCTGTTGCTCCCTCAAGATCTCATTAACTCTGTTCTTTCATTCACCTAGAGAAAGTTGCTAGACAATGCCCCAAGGACAGACAGGGTTTATCTACACTGCAGTAAAAGCACTGCATGGCATGGCTTGGGTCAGCTGACTTGGGCTCATGGGGCTTGGGCTGTGGGGCTATAAATTGCCATGTACATATTTGGGCTTGGGGTGAAACCCAGGCTTTGGGACCCCACAAGGGGAGAAGGTCCCAGAGCCCAGGGTCCAGCGAGAGCCTGATAATCTACACTGCATTTTTACAGCCCCACAGCCTGAACCTGAGTCAGCTGACACAGGCCATCTGTGGGTGTTCTTATTGCAGTGTAGACATACCCACAGAGTGCTCTATATCTGTACATCTAGCTCCTACTTCTCCCCAGGTGTGAGAGACCAGCCTTAGTTTGGAATTCTGATACCACTAGACCATCACGCTAATTCCTTCTTCTTTTTGTGTGTCTTTCCACTGTGCATCTTTCCTTGCTTCTTGTTCCCAACCCTGTGGAAGCCCTTCTGTGGGAACTCCACAAGGATCTGCCTCCACTGGTGGAACTGGGACACGAGGACAGATGCTGTCAATAGTACCACAACTCTCCAGTCCTATAGGGAATCCCAATGTAAGTTAAAGCTGACTGAGACCACCTTTAACTTCCATTTCAACCCACTGCAACGTGAATTCCTCTTCCCCCACGAGGAGAGATTTACAAGGCAGCAACATTCAGTAAGGCCATAATAGCAAAGCTCTTTCAAGAGCTGGGTTGCTATGGGAGTCGGGGGGAAGACTATCCAGAGGACAAGATCTCCGGAGATTCTCTGGAATCCATAGGTGTAAGTGTCAGAACCCTTTTCAGATTCTGCAGAAGACAAAGGGAAAAACTACACCCCACTAATGGAAGAAGTCACAGAAAACGCTGTTATTTTAGACTCAGTTTCCCACCCTCAACAGAGGAATTACCAGTGTAAAGGACGACTCATCCCTAGCAAAATTATTGTTAATAATAATACCTGAAATTAATTCAAAGCAAACAGCCATGTATACTCCTGGAACATCTCTCACGTGATTGCTAGATGCTTTAGGTATTGTGGACTACAAGCAGCTAAGTGCTCACTTCTCAGAGTTTTCACCAGAGTGCGTTTTTGAAGCACTACAGTTCTGAGATTAAAAGTTCAAGGAAATGATATGATCTGCAGTATTAAAAGTGTAGAAAGAAGAGTTGTCCTTCAGAAGAATAAAAGATTTGAACTCAAAGACCTTTTGTATGGAAGAAATAGACACTGGAGTGGTCACTCAATAATGACCTTTTAGGGTTTATTTTTCCTCTCAGAATAAATGTTATTTTGCAATTGGTATATGTAATATACATTAAGCACAAGTGGATGGTGCACAAAATAAATGGTGAGGACCATTATTTATTTGATTTATTTCCTCGGAGGAGAACTCTCTCCCTTCGTTCTTGAAAGATAACCATGTTTTCAAAGCAAAAACCTGGAATTACCTATCAAGATGGTGACAGGATGTGGGGGAAAATTTTACTGTAATCAGGGAGATGCATGCAGGATGGTTTGGACAGCTGGGGAAGGGAGAGAAAAAATGCCTTCTGCTCCCTCTTCCCACTGCAACCCAGCTGATCCCTCCCTTTCCTGCGCTTTTCACAAATTCATAGATTCATAGATTCTAGGACTGGAAGGGACCTCGAGAGGTCATCGAGTCCAGTCCCCTGCCCGCATGGCAGGACCAAATACTGTCTAGACCATCCCTGATAGACATTTATCTAATCTACTCTTAAATATCTCCAGAGATGGAGATTCCACAACCTCCCTAGGCAATTTATTCCAGTGTTTAACCACCCTGACAGTTAGGAACTTCTTCCTAATGTCCAACATAGATCTCCCTTGCTGCAGTTTAAGCCCATTGCTTCTTGTTCTATCCTTAGAGGCTAAGGTGAACAAGTTTTCTCCCTCCTCCTTATGACACCCTTTTAGATACCTGAAAACTGCTATCATGTCCTCTCTCAGTCTTCTCTTTTCCAAACTAAACAAACCCAATTCTTTCAGCCTTCCTTCATAGGTCATGTTCTCAAGACCTTTAATCATTCTTGTTGCTCTTCTCTGGACCCTTTCCAATTTCTCCACATCTGTCTTGAAATGCGGTGCCCAGAACTGGACACAATACTCCAGCTAAGGCCTAACCAGAGCAGAGTAGAGCGGAAGAATGACTTCTCGTGTCTTGCTCACAACACACCTGTTAATACATCCCAGAATCATGTTTGCTTTTTTTGCAACAGCATCACACTGTTGACTCATATTTAGCTTGTGGTCCACTATAACCCCTAGATCCCTTTCTGGCGTACTCCTTCCTAGACAGTCTCTTCCCATTCTGTATGTGTGAAACTGATTTTTTCTTCCCAAGTGGAGCACTTTGCATTTGTCTTTGTTAAACTTCATCCTGTTTAACTCAGACCAATTCTCCAATTTGTCCAGATCATTTTGAATTATGACCCTGTCCTCCAAAGCAGTTGCAATCCCTCCCAGTTTGGTATCATCCGCAAACTTAATAAGCGTACTTTCTATGCCAATATCTAAGTCGTTAATGAAGATATTGAACAGAGCCGGTCCCAAAACAGACCCCTGCGGAACCCCACTCGTTATGCCTTTCCAGCAGGATTGGGAACCATTAATAACAACTCTCTGAGTACGGTTATCCAGCCAGTTATGCACCCACCTTATAGTAGCCCCATTTAAATTGTATTTGCCTAGTTTATCGATAAGAATATCATGTGAGACCGTATCAAATGCCTTACTAAAGTCTAGGTATACCACATCCACAGCTTCTCCCTTATCCACAAGACTCGTTATCCTATCAAAGAAAGCTATCAGATTGGTTTGACATGATTTGTTCTTTACAAATCCATGCTGGCTGTTCCCTATCACCTTACCACCTTCCAAGTGTTTGCAGATGATTTCCTTAATTACTTGCTCCATTATCTTCCCTGGCACAGAAGTTAAACTAACTGGTCTGTAGTTTCCTGGGTTGTTTTTATTTCCCTTTTTATAGATGGGCACTATATTTGCCCCTTTCCAGTCTTCTGGAATCTCTCCCGTCTCCCATGATTTTCCAAAGATAATAGCTAGAGGCTCAGATACCTCCTCTATTAGCTCCTTGAGTATTCTAGGATGCATTTAATCAGAAAGTAACATTAGAACACACTACAGAAAAGGGAGTTTGGAGGGAAAAATATTTATGACTGCGCACTGTTCTGCTTTCTCTGGACCCCATCCATTCACTCTATTTTCTGCCCCACTTTTTTTCTTAATAAGGACTCTCTCATGCTCCAAGCCCTACTATATTTCTTGCTTTTTTCTTTCTGCTTCTTTATTCTCTTCTCATCGTCTTGGTGTTCTACTTTACTCAGCTTTCTGTATTTATCTTTTCTCAATCTCTCTCATTACGATTCCTCATTTTTTACTTTACTTGTTCCTCTTATTTATTCTTGGGGGCGTTGTGCATCACTACATGTGCGCAGAATTCATGGCCCCCACAGATTTATTTGCTTTCCCGCAGAAAAATGACTTCTGACAGGGAAGCAAAGGGAAGCCACAAGAGCAATCATACACCCCTCCCCGCCAGTGCAGGCAGGTCAGTTTGGACACCTGGAGCATATGACTGCATATATTTGTTGACTAATAACCAGAAGTAAGGGTCAATACTAGCTACATTATTATTAGACAGAGGGGGTTTGGGGATTTCCTCCAGTGATCCCCACTCCCATTCTTTATCCATTGTATTGTAGTTTAAATAAATTACCAAAATAATTGAAACCAGTGTGATAATATTGCATTATTTTAACAAATAAAATATGCAGAATTTTGCAGTATTTTAAAATATTGTGCGCAGAATTTTTAATTTTTTGGTGCAGAATTCCCCCACGAGTATCTCATACACATGCTTTCACCTTAAATCTACAGGCACTTTCTTCCACGTTCTCACTGTCCTATATCTTCTAATCCTCACTATCCATATTCCTTTCTTCTTATCCACCTTCTCACAGCTACCTGTAACTCTCTCATCCTCCCTCTTTGATGCAACACCCCCCCAGCAGGAGCTCATATACTGTGGTAAAGGATGCAGTAAAGAGAGATAACTCCTACTTACCTCAACCCCCGATACCTATGTTTCTTCACGTAGCTATTATAGCGGAACCAACGAATCCTTAATATTAACCAAATGTAAAGGGGATAGATATCAAGACAGCCCATAATACTAGTGGAGAGTTATATACAGCAACAGAAGAGAAAAAATTAGTTTGCTTTAGCTCAGTATATTAAATGAAACAAGACAAAAGAATATAGACATTAAAAGATGTAGTATATTTGCCATCTTTTAATTATAAATAAAACATGATTTAAAATATTATGGCTTTCTCTCATGGAAGCTCTCTAATTTCTAAAATAAATTGCTTTATTGCTGTTCATGTAAGAACACAATTAGCCTCTTTCTGTCTAATCAGGGTTAAATCAATAGCCTCTGGCACCCATATTGATTAGCTGAACATGAAATCGAACATGATTCTTGGTTTTTTAAAGGGAGATTTATAGTATTGTTTTGAGAGCTAATGTACTCATATTTGTAGTGATTAAAGTATATTCTGTAAAGTGTGTGACAGATTGTCCAAGATATTACAGGATATTGTCCAACTCTATGGAATTAAGATAAACTTTATTGAATTACGTTTAATACCTTTGGGATCCATTGTATTAAAAATGCAATTGTTTACATTTTATTGTAGAATGGTATATAACTTTTCTAGAGTCTTGACTAATATAAATGTTAAGAACTTCAAAGGACTTTTTGGGACAATGCATGTAAAGTGGATTTCTTCAGAAATACCTCCTGGTGAGGGGAATGAAAATGACCCACTTGGACTCCATCCATTTGAAGCTATGCCCAGAGGAGAGGAACTAATTATCTGCTAATTACCTGCTCTTTTTGTGGGGTTTTGAAGAAATGATTGAGTGAGAGCCCATGTTAGGGGTGGGGTGATCTCGGATAAGCTTATTGGCATGCATGTAAAGGTTCTTTTATTGTCTTTAATATATTTTCTCTGTAGTGCTTTTACTTTGTGCAAGCCTATTTTATTCTTAGACATGCTGTGATAATTTATAACTGGTGGCAGTCACTCTGTTATTAATCTCTGAAGAGATGTTAAGAGAAGCTTGCTTAGGCAGCCTGTCTTCAGCAGGGAACTGTTCAGCCTGGAGATACCTCTGTCAGTAGGTGGAGAGATGCGTGTCTACACTCAAGAGAGGTGACCACTAGGGGAGACGGAAGCCTGAGAGTGGGTGCCCTTGCTGTACCATAGAGCAGGAGTACAGGCCCAGTAGCCCTGATCAAAGTGAACCAAGAAAAATCAGGCCTAGCAGTTCAATTTTATACACGTGAAACAATAGCAGAGTTGGGCTTTGTCAAGTTATTTTTGCCTATTAATAAATATGGGTATATTACCAAAACAACGTAGTTGTTCATGCCATTTCAGTCACAAAGAGCTTAAATATATTTCTTTTCTTTTCTTCTTTCCTGTACATGAATTAAACACACACACACACACACACACACCAGGTCTGACATAAATTTTTTTCTAGCATACCTATGTCAGTTAGGAGGATGAAAAAAATCACACCCCTAATCAACATAGCTATGCTGGCAAAAGACAAAGTATAGATGCAGTTTTATCGGTATTGCTTATTGTTTTTGGGGAACTAGGGTAAGCTATATTGGCAAAAGAATGGTATAAGCTGTCTTCCCACTGGAACTTTGGCTGGCATAGCTATGTTGGGTAGGGATGTGATCTTTTTCACAGTCCTAATGGATATAGCTATAACAGCAAAACTTCTAAGTGTAGATCATGCCTCAGTATGTGCATGTCTTTTCTAGTGCAGACAGGGCTGAATGAGAGGTACAGTAAGATTAGATACCCCATACACATGTTCTTCGAAAAGATAGATAACTAATATCTAGGGGGGAGGGATAGCTCAGTGGTTTGAGCATTGGCCTGCTAAACCCAGGGTTGTGAGTTTAATCCTTGAGGGGGCCATTTAGGGAACTGGGGTAAAAATCTGTCTGGGGATTGGTCCTGCTTTGAGCAGGGGGTTGGACTAGATGACCTCCTGAGGTCCCTTCCAACCCTGATATTCTATGATTCTAATACAAGATTTTCTAACAAAAAATGTGACAATGAATCGACTGACCCTTTCACACAAAAGAAAGAAAGCAACATTATAGAAATGCAGTGGTTTACTGAATTGTACTGTAGAACTATACATTTAATGCTACTGGAGCTCTGGTTTCACCTTTATCAACTCTCTGCTAGATACATAATATAATAACTCTTTATGTGTGTTCACAGATACTGCTCAGTTAAACTAGTTGCACACCACTTATTGTGTGGGGAAAGAGAGAACATTTGACTAGGCAGAGATAGACACAGACAGACACAGACACTACTCTCTAGGGCTCTGTCCATGTTAAAGAAATTTGCACTTGTATAAGTACATTAATATAGCGACACCACTGCAAACCCCAAATAGAAGCAACTTGCTTGTAGCAGAGTAGCAGAGTCCACTAACCGTGGACTCTGGCAAGCCCTGTTTTACATGTCTACGGTAGGAGTTTGCACTGGTGTAGCTACATCAGTTTAGTTTCACTGTTGCAAATTTCTCTACTCTAACAGTATAGCCAACCTCAGGCATTCCAAAGTCATGAGGCCTGTGCCAAAATATCATGAGCAAGCAACTGCTTCTGCATGGATCTGGATAGAAATATTAAATAGGCAGCTAAACTGTGAAACAATCAGCCTTTGGGAGGTTCACAGAATGAAGATTACTAATGCATTTATTTTATTTTTCTAAGTCCAATGGTAGGACTCTCACTGCTCCTCACATTGCTTAACACATGCTAAACAGTGGGAGGCACTAAGCAAATAAATTGAAGCTGCTGGGGCCTCTCAGTTACTCCTGGCACATTTTAGCAGCTGGGGGTAATAGAAAGGAGAGGAAAGAGAGGAGATATCACTTCAAATAGCAGACTTATGATAATCTGTTGTTGTATTGTACTGCTAATACATGTGGTGATGATATCTCATGATGATGCAATAACATGGAGTAAACATTGCAATGCAATGTCTGGGTTAAATTCAGAGCAGGCAGTGCATGGAGCATCCCCAAATATTTTGGAGGATACATGTGCTAATCAGGGTCCAGACACCCCTGGGGGAGAACACAGCATCAGAACCCCAAAGAATAAGCAATTGAATCACTGATTGTATACAGTATTACTGTACTATAAAAGTGTATCGAGTAAGATCTTTTATGAAAGCTGGTGATACTTTGGTCATTAATATCACTGTGTGATGTATTTACGAGTGGTGTACAAGGAGTTATGTATGTACGCTGGAAATACGTTCTTAAAATATATTGTGGAGAGAACTAGTAAATAAGTTTGTACTAGACAAAGGAATATGAATTTCCTAATCTGCCTGGGTTATGCTTTGTAAACCAGAGACAATGTCTGAGGTAAACACCAGGTATCAGGAGGATGAGAAGACAGCATGATATCAGCTTCCTGGAGCACAAGCAGCAGGGGAGAAAAACTTTATCTGGGGATACACTTCAAAATAATATATTCCAGAGATTTACTGGACTATAAAAAGAAGGGGAGAGAACCCCTTAGTTACCCATCTCATTGGGAACAAAGGGGACAGCAACCTCTGAGACTATGAAAGTTGGATCCTCCTATCAGGAAGGGCTGAAGATGCTGTTAGTTTGATGTAAGTGAGAAAGTTGTTGAGGCAACGACATAGCTTGCTAGAATTAAGTTTTTAGGCACCAAAAAGCATTATGACTTAAATCTCTGTTCTTTATTGATAAATGTATTTCTGGTTTTTGCTGTTATAGTGAATTAAAGTGTCAGTCCTCAGCGAAATCAAGTGTGCACTATATCTTTGAAGGCAGTGAACTTAATAATTTCTGTGATTGTCTAGTGAGAGGGACTGGGCACTGCAGAGTGATGTCTCTGGGAACTCAGGTTCACTGGTTGTTACCTGCAAGGCAAGGTTAAGACTGTCAGAGTCTTGAGGAGTTTGTTGGTGAGGTGGACAGACTGGTGTGGCCAGGGAGCTGACACAGTTTAAGTTCCAGCAAAGCTCTCTCTTGCTGAGGCAGAGGGGTAACTCAGGCCTGGTCTACACTAGGAGGTTATGTCGAATTTAGCAGCGTTAAATCGAATTAACCGTTCACCCGTCCACACAACGAAGCTATTTAGTTCGACATAGAGGTCTCTTTAAATCGATTTCTGTACTCCTCCCTGACGAGGGGAGTAGCACTAAATTCGACATGGCCATGTCGAATTAGGGTAGGTGTGGATGGAATTCGACGCTAATAGCTCCGGGAGCTATCCCACAGTGCACCACTCTGTTGACGCTCTGGATAGCAGTCTGAGCTCGGATGCTCTGACCAGCCACACAGGAAATGCCCCGGGAAAATTTGAATTCCTTTTCCTGTCTGGCCAGTTTGAATCTCATTTCCTGTTTGGACATCGTGGCGAGCTCAGCAGCACTGGCAACGATGCAGAGCTCTCCAGCAAAGGTGACCATGCAATCGCAGAATAGAAAGAGGGCCCCAGCATGGACTGATCGGGAAGTCTTGGATCTGATCGCTGTGTGGGGCGATGAGTCCGTGCTTTCGGAGCTGCGCTCCAAGAAACGGAATGCGAAGATCTACGAGAAGATCTCAAAAGCCATGACGGAGAGAGGATACAGCCGGGATGCAACGCAGGGCCGCGTGAAAATCAAGGACCTGAGACAAGGCTACCAGAAGACCAAAGCGGCAAACGGATGCTCCAGATCCCAGCCCCAGACATGCCGTTTCTACGAGGCACTGCATTCCATCCTACGTGCGGCCGCCACCACTACCCCACCACTGACCGTGGACTCTGAGGATGGGATATTGTCGACGGCCGCTTCCTCGGAGATGTTCGCGGACGGGGAAGATGAGGAAGAAGATAAGGAGGATGAGGCAGTCGACAGCGCATACAACGCTGATTTCCCCGACAGCCAGGATCTCTTCATCACCCTCACAGAGATCCCTTACCAACCCTCCCAAGGCGTTAACCCTGACCCTGAATCAGGGGAAGGATCAGTCGGTAAGTGTTTTAAACATGTAAACATTTATTTTGATCAGAACAGGAATGGAATATTAACAATGGGTTTTTCATGATTACTTTGCCCTAGGCACTCTACTTTTTAGTCCTTGCCAGTGCAGCTACTGGAAAATTCTGTCAATATGTCCAGGGATAGAGCAGAAATCCTCCTGGGACATCTCCACGAAGCTCTCCTGGAGGTAATTTGAAAGCCTTTGCATTAGGTTCCTGGGGAGAGCGGCCTTATTGCGTCCTCCATGGTAGGAAACTTTTCCGCGCCAGGCTAGCAGCAACAACTCCGGGATCAGTGCCTCGCACAGCATGGCCGCATACGGCCCTGGTTTTTGCTGGCATTCACGCAGCATGCGGTCTTTCTCTGTGTCCGAAATCCTCATCAGAGTGATATCACTCATGGTGACCTGCTTTAAATTAGGGGAATGTTAGTATTGGGACTGATTGCCTGTTCCTTTACATAACTGTAACCGGCAGTTTACAGCCACGTGGTGGAGGCGGGACAGGAGCAGCATACAGGGATCTTTCCCGGGGACAGCCGCGAGGGGGGTGGGACAGGGGCAGAGTTCATGCTGGCCGGATTGCCGGCAGCAGGAACTGGCCAACGCTAGGGGCATTGCTTTGAACGTGAAAGGAGGGCACTGCTATAAATTAAGCTTTCAGCAGCCAAAAGTCTACGGCTTACCATGTCTGCCTGCTACCCGAATTCCGCTGTCCTGCCCCGCTTGTGTAATCTGTACTCCAAGACCCCAGGCACTGAATGGGAAGGCCGAAAATTCGACCTTGTCCTGAGTGCGCATGTGATAGGTGCTGTGCATGGTCTTGTTCACAGAGAAAGACTATGTTCATTGTTCACAAAAATGTATCTTTGTGAGGAATTCACTCCCTTTTTCCCATCCCACAGCGGCGAGTGTCTCCCGACCTACCCCGGCATCCCCCTCCCAGAGGCTGGCGCAGATTAGGCGCCGAAAGAGAAGGACACGGGACGAGATGTTCTCCGAACTTAAGGGCTGCTCCCGAGCCGAGGCGGCACAGCAGACCCAGTGGAGGGACAACAAGTCGCAATACCAGCGATCACACAACGAACGGGAGGACAGGTGGCGGCAGGAAGACCAGCAGGTGACTCAAACGCTGCTTGGACTAATGAGGGAGCAAACGGACACGCTCCGGCGCCTTGTAGATGTTCTGCAGGACCGGAGGCAGGAGGACAGAGCCCCGCTGCAGTCTATCTCTAACCGCCCTCCCCCGCCACAAAGTCCCATCCCTCCCTCACCCAAAGTCCCAAGAAGGAGGGGCGGCAGGGGCTGTGAAAACAGTCACTCCACCCCTGCAGACTGCTCAAGTACCAGACGGCTCTCACTCCCAAAGTTTTCATAAGTCCTTTTCTTCACTCCAAAAGCACCTCACCCAAGCCCCCGTCCCAGTGTCATCCCCTAACTGTGTAGTTGTTAATAAAAAATACGTTTCTGTTAATTACTGTTTCCGTCAGGTTCTTTTAGAGGAGAGTGTGTTTGAAGGGGGGAAAGGGGGTTGGTAATTGGAGAGGACAGTCACCTTTACCAGGGTACAGACACGGGGGCAGGTTCAGCAGCAGGTCACACACACATTGCAGTCACTAGGCACCCTGGTCAGTCTGGGAGGTGGTTTTCATGTTCTGTGTGGGGGGGCTATGTGAGTTTGTGGCGGGGGAGGGCGGTTACAGATCTTATGCAGCGGTCCTTAGCCTGGATGACAGAGCCACGCAGCAGGGGATCTGTAACCGTCCTCCCCCGCCACAAAGTCACATAGCCCCCACACACAGAGTCACGAAAAGGAGGGGTGGCAGGCTCCGTTGAAACAACCAGTCCACCACTGCGGACCGCTCTAGGAGCAGGAGCCTGTCATTCCTCGAGTTTAGAAGCGTCCTTTCCATCACTACACCCACTCCCCACCACAGTCTGCGTCCCAGTTTCAACCCTTTACCACGAAACCCTTAATAAAGAAAACGGTGTTAATGAACAAAGTTCCATTTATTTTATTTTTAAAGGTGTGTTGGAAGGGGGGCAACGGGGTGAACGGGGTATGTAACTGGAGAGGATAGTCAACATTAAGTGGGTAAAGAAACGGGGGCAGGTTCAGCTTCTCTTTAAACAAACTTAATAGTCACAGGTTACCCTGCTCACTGTGGAACCTAGCTTTCAAAGCCTCCCGGATGCACAGCGCGTCCCGCTGGGCTCTTCTAATCGCCCGGCTGTCTGGCTGGGCGTAATCAGCAGCCAGGCGATGTGCCTCAACCTCCCACCCCGCCATAATGGTCTCCCCCTTGCTCTCACAGAGACTGTGGAGCACACAGCAAGCTGCAATAACAATGGGGATATTGGTTTCGCTGAGATCAGAGCGAGTCAGTAAGCTTCTCCATCTCCCCTTGAGACGTCCAAAAGCACACTCCACCACCATTCTGCACTTACTCAGCCGGTAGTTGACAAGTTCTTTTTCACTGTCCAGGGCGCCTGTATAGGGCTTCATGAGCCAGGGCATTAGTGGGTAGGCTGGGTCCCCGAGGATCACTATAGGCATCTCCACATCCCCAACAGTTATTTTGTGGTCCGGGAAGTAAATACCTTTCTGCAGCCGTCTAAACAGACCAGAGTTCCTGAAAACACGAGCGTCATGAACCTTGCCCGGCCATCCGACGTTGATGTTGGTAAAACGTCCCCTATGGTCCACCAGTGCTTGCAGCACCATTGAAAAGTAGCCCTTTCTGTTAATGTACTGGCTGGCCTGGTGCTCCGGTCCCAGGATAGGGATCCGAGTTCCATCTATAGCCCCACCGCAGTTTGGGAATCCCATCGCGGCGAAGCCATCTATGATGACCTGCACATTTCCCAAGGTCACTACCTTTGAGAGCAGTAGCTCAACGATTGCGTTGGCTACTTGCATCACAGCAACCCCCACGGTAGTTTTGCCCACGCCAAAGTGGTTCGCGACTGACCGGTAGCTGTCTGGCGTTGCAAGCTTCCAGAGGGCTATGGCCACTCGCTTCAGGACAGTCAGGGCTGCTCGCATCCGGGTGTCCTTGCGCTTCAGGACAGGGGACAGCAACTCACAAATTTCCAGGAAAGTCCCCTTACGCATGCGAAAATTTTGCAGCCACTGTGATTCATCCCAGACCTGCAGCACTATGCGGTCCCACCAGTCCGTGCTTGTTTCCCGGGCCCAGAATCGCCGTTCCACAGCATCAACATGACCCATTGCCACCATGATGTCCACGGCACGGGGTCCCGTGCTTTGCGAGAGGTCTGTGCCACTCTCAGACTTAATGTCCTGGCCGCGCTGCCGTAGCCTCCTCGCCCGATTTCTCAGCATCTTCCTCTGAAAAAGGTGGATGATAAGGTGCGAGGTGTTGACAACGGCCATAACTGCAGCGATGATCGCAGCGGGCTCCATGCTCGCGGTGCTGTGGCGTCCGCGCTGTCACTCACCAGAAAAGTGCGCGAACTGATTCCCCGCCGGCGCTTTCAGGGAGGGAGGGCGGGAGTGACAGTTGAATGATGACAGTTACCCAAAACCACCCTCGACACATTTTTTCCCCCAGCAGGCATTGGGGGCTCGACCCAGAATTCCAGTGGGCAGCGGGGACTGCGGGGACTGTAGGATAGCTGCCCACAGTGCACCGCTTCCAATGTCGACGCTTGCCCCGTTAGTGTGGACTCACAAAGTCAAATTACTGTTCTTAGTGTGGATACACACATTTGACTTTGTAATATCGGTTCCACTAATTCGATTTAAGTAAAATCGAACTACTCTCGTAGTGTAGACATACCCATAGTGGCTTACAGTTCTGAGTGTCCTGAGGAGGGGAATCACAGTGCAAAAAATGGCTTAACAACTGGTGAGGCGTAAGAGGAATTATGCTAAAAATGGTGTAAGGGACTAGCAGAGAGGCAGAGGAAGGCATTTGAGAAAAGGAGCATTGCTAACTCAGGCACATCCAGAGCTGGTACCAGAAGGTGTTACCAAGTGAAGAGGTGATGCAACTAGAATGAGACAGAGATTGGCAATTAAATGATCTGAGGCATAGAAAGTCTCCCATATGAACAGAGACTGAAAACAAGATTAGGATTATTAAACGTGGAGAGAAGATGAATTAGAGAGGATATGATAGAGCAGGGATTGGCAACCTTTGGCACGCGGCTCACCAGGGTAAGCACCCTGGCAGGCCAGGCTGGTTTGTTTACCTGCCGCGTCCCCAGGTTCGGTCGATCGCGGCTCCCACTGGCTGTGGTTCGCCGCTCCAGGCCAATGGGTGCGGTGGGAAGCAGCGGCCAGCACATCCCTCGGCCTGCGCCGCTTCCCGCCGCCCTCATTGGCCTGGAGCGGCAAACTGCGGCCAGTGGGAGCCGTGATCAGCCGAACCTGCGGACGCGGCAGATAAACAAACCGGCCTGGCCTGCCAGGGGGCTTACCCTGGCAAGCCGCGTACCAAAGGTTGCTGATCCCTGTGATAGAGGTATATATAATAGTGAAAGATAAAGAAAAGGTCAGTCATATGCTCTATTTACACCTTCTCATAATACAAAAGTAAGGGGACACTGGGACAGTCAGTGAAAATGAAATGTATCAAATTTAAAACTGTTAAAAGAACTCCCTGCCACATACACACTGTATAATTAATCCCTAGAACTCACTGACAAAAGATAACATTTAGGCCAAGAAGACTAGCCAGTATAGAGTTGATGAGAATATCCACACTAACCCTGGAAAGGAAAAATATAGGATATAAAGCATCATCCAATAATTATAATACCAAGCTCTTACATAGCGCTTTTCATCAATAGATCTTAAAGCACTTTACAAAAGGAGGTCAGTATCATTATCCCCTTTTTACAAATGGGGAAGGCACAGAGAGGTGACGTGACTTGATAAAGGTCACTAGTAAGAGCCAGGAATACAACCCAGGTCTCCTAAATCATAGTCCAGTGTGAATCTATACATCATTTATGAATTTGTCAAACTCATTTACAGAGAAAGATAAATATTTCACCTGCTTTTTACCTATCTCAAACATATATATGTGAAGTAATGAGAAACGTAATCAGTTACTTTAGTAGAAGGACAGCACTTTTAAATATTGAAGTGCAGTGAAATAAGCCTGAATTCATAAGTGTTGAGGGATTTGGGCATTTCTAAAGCCCATATATAGACTTACATATAAAATACATATGAACTCCCAACTCCAGTTGACTGTAAATGGCCTATTTGTACTTTATTCCAGGATATTATTCACAAATACAAAAAATGTAAACAACACGTCAGTCTCTAATGATTAGCTAGAATTATACCTGTGTCTTGATAGAGAAATTTGATCTTAAGAGTCCATATACTGAATACAGTGTCGCATTGACATTAGAAAGTGGTCTATTTATTGTGACATTCTCTTTGTCACAACCTTGAGCTATAAAGTGAAAAGGCTTAACTTACCTTGTTTTTTGTCTACCATTCATCTGTTTTTCAGTATCCACAATGTTCTCATCATATCAAATAAATGTAATAAGTTCAGAAACTGAACGGAACAAATTAAATGAATAAGTTTAGAAAATGAAAGTTATTTTACACTCATATTTTATAAATGTAAGCCTTCTATCAAGTGTCATTAATAGTGGTAAGGACCAACCTCAAATGATGTTAAAATAATTGCAATGATTGGCTCAAGATCCAACTTATCAACCTTGTCAACTCCCAGGTTTTAGGGTTTATATTCTAAATCTCTTGGTTACCTTTACAAGCATTTCCTACCCACTGGTGAGCACTCAGGAGTCCTTGAATATGAAACCACAAATATTTTTTATTTGGGAGCACAAGATAAACATATATTTAGGTTAAAAAAGTGAAATTTGCAAAACTCATACAGCATCTGAGGGGTATGGCCAACCTCACAATCTCAGTTAAATGCCCTGCTTTTGGGGACCCTGTGACGGCAGCTCCTCCAGTCCTGATCCTGCCAAGGTCTGGTTCCAAAAAATCAGCTCCACTGCAGAAACAACCTGCAGGTCTTTGGTCAGAGACTCCACCAGTGGATGAGACCCCAGCAGACCTAGCCAACGCCTGACATGCGTCCTTCCCCAACGACCCTGGGTTAGGAGGGCACATCAATTTGTGCCAAGGCTTGCTGGGGCTCAGCCCTGACACCACTTTTCATACTGGCTGCACCCCAGCACCTCTTCTGTCAGTGATGTGCAAGGTGCGACCTCGCATGTACTGTATGCTATTGCTTGAGCCACAGATGCCGACTTTCTGATTTCCCCTGGGGTGCTCAATCCCTGCTCTGCCCCAGGCCCCAATCTACCCCTTCCCCCCCCCACCACCCTCCCCCTGCCTCTTCTCACACCATTCCGCCCTCTCCCCCGAGTGTGCCCTGCCCTCGCTTCACCTCTTTCTGCCCCTTCTCCTCCCCCTCCCCTCAGCGCCTCCTGCCCGCCACTGAGCAGCTGGCAGCTGGGAGGGAAAGGAGCTGAGGGAGGCGCTGTGGGGGAGGGGGAGAAGCTAATTGTCAGGGCCTGCTGGTGGGTGCTGAGCACCCACTATTTTTTTTTCTGTGGGTGTGTGATGTTACTGACACAAACTGTGACTGTATAGACCATTGTTGCAACCAAGGTCATATAGTGGCACCAAATCTTGTACAGGGGAGGTCAAGTGAGGCGTCTATAAGGAGGTTATAATTGTGCTGTCTGTATGCATGTATCATTTTTGTGTTTAGAGTTATAAGTTATAAGAGTCTATACTGTCTGTATTTCAAACTTGTGCTATGCTTCTGGGTGACACCCCAGACAATGTGGCTTCAGCACTGCCTAGCCTGCTTGATGGCCCATTAAGGACCATCAGCTATACAACTGACCCATTGAGAGAAGGCAAATATACCTTGTGACTCAGGAAGGCATGCAGGGACATGCCTATGGACAAAACTCTAAGGTTCCATGCCATGTGCTGGGTGGCTTGTGGTTGGAACAAAGAAAGCACAAGCCACATGGCAAGAGACTATAAAAGGCAGCTGCATCTCCTCCATCTTGTCTTCAATCCTGCTTCTTGCCTCTGGAGGAACTTTGCTACAAACTGAAGCTCTGAATAAAGAACTGAATGACCCATCCAAGCTGTGGATGTACTCCAGAGACTTAATTTGAACATGCAGTTTATTCCATCACTACTACAAGCCTACAAGAACTTTGCCATTGCTGTATGTAATTGATTCCATTTAACTAATTCTAGCTCTCATCTATATATCTTTCTTTTTATGAATAAACCTTTAAATTCTAAAGGATTGGCAACAGCGTAATTTGTGGGTAAGATCTAACTTGTATATTGACCTGGGTCTGGGGCTTGGTCCTTTGGGATCGAGAGAACCTTTTTTCTTTTACTGGGGTATTGGTTTTCATAACCATTCATCCCCATAACGAGTGGCACTGGTGGTGATACTAGAAACTGGAGTGTCTAAGGGAATTGCTTGTATGACTTATGGTTAGCCCAGACGTGGGCAAACTACGGCCCGAGGGCCACAACCGGCCCGCAGGACCGTCCTGCCCAGCCCCTGAGCTACCGGCCGGGGAGCCTAGTCCCCGGCCCCTCCCCCGCTGTCCCCCTTCCCTGCAGCCACGCCACCGCATGGGTAGCACTCTGGCCAGCCGCTCCCGCTGGGCAGCGTGGGGAGTGCAGCTGGCTCTGGCCAAGTGCCGCGGCTGCGAGCTCCTGCTGCTTGTAAGGGGTCAGGGAGCAGGGGGGTCGGGTAAGGGAGCTAGGTTCCTGGGGAGCCTGTCAGGGGGCGGGGATGTGGATAGGGGTCGGGAGGGCAGTCAGGGGACAGGGAGCGGGGGGGGGGTTGGATAAGGGGGTGGGATCCCAGGGGGCAGTTAGTGGTGGGGGTCCCAGGAGGGGGTGGTCAGGGGATGAGGAGCAGAGGGTGGCTGGATAGGGGGTGGGAGTCCCGGGGAGGGCTGTCAGGGGGTAGGGGTGTGGATAGGGGTCGGGGCAGTCAGGGGACAAGGGGCGGGGGGGTTGGATGGGTTGGGGTTGTGAGGGGGGCCGTCAGGGGGCGGGAAGTGGGAGGGGGTGAATAGGGGGCAGGGCCAGGCTGTTTGGGGAGGCACAGCCTTCCCTACCCGGCCCTCCATACAGTTGTGCAACCCCGATGTGGCCCTCGGGCCAAAAAGTTTGCCCACCCCTGGGTTAGCCAGTGAGGTGAGACCGAAGTCCTCTCTCTTTGGCTGGTTTGGTGTGCCTTAGAGGTGGAGAACCACCAGCCTGGGGCTGTGACTGCCCTGCTCTAAGCAATTTGTCCTGAACTGATACTCTCAGTTGTGTCCCACCAGAGGCAGCACCGTTACAGGGTGCTCCAGCGCCTCTAAACTATGCACTGATCAGAAGGCAGATCAGGGGAGTGGCTGGAAAGTGCCACTGGTGAGTGCTCTTTTGAGGACTGTTCCAGCTGGCATAATTTATGGACCAGGGCAAAGAATCAGGAAGCTGTAACTGGTTCTCAGTTTCTCCTTTTTCTCTTTTCTGCTAGACTGCCCTGGGTTGGCTGTGCAGGGTCAAAGGATACATTCTACATTAGCCACTTCCTTAGGTCAGACAGAACCAGCCAAGCTCCTAATCTGCATTTCCTGAGCATCCCACAGCCGGGCAGGAAAATAGAGCAGCCAGAGTTACTCTCACCTCCCTCCGTAAACAGGTGGGCAGCAGAGTTGCTGCTAAGCCATTGCAGAAAGGAAGGGAGAGCAGTTGCTTAGTGCACCGCTGGCTCGTACCAGAGCTGCCTATGGGGCTGGGAGGCATGCAAAGGAAGATGGCACTTCCTACCTCCTTCCTATAGCAATGGGACTGACTCAAACATGCTTCAGTTTAAAAGTTGCAGGATGTGGCCCAAGAAACACACTTTCAGCTCATAATTAACTACAAATTTTCTTTTTAATATCCTTGAGGACCTGGGGCTGCAGGTTGGTGTCACGTGACCAGGACATGGGCAGTCTGCCTAGTGGCTAGTGTCAGTAGCCAGGAATCAGAGCCCAGAGTGAGAACTGAAGTCAGAGGCAGAATGCCAGAGCCGGAGGCTATGGTCAGAACTGGAGTCAGAGGACAGATACCAGAGCCAAGGATCAGAGCTGAAGAAGTCAGAAGTCAGGAATTGGAAGACTGGGTTACCTGGAATAAGGAGAGGCAGGGGCAAGGCTGGAGCTAAGCAGGTGCTATCACAGCCATACATGAATGCTTTGAGCAGCCGCTGAACTGTTCCTGCTGCTGGGCTTAAGAACCGGTGTGCTGACTCTTCCAAGCAGCCTACTACAAGCCAGCTGCACTTGTTGGGTTGCCTGGAGACCAGCTCTGCCACAAGCCCTGCTTCCAGCAGGGCCATGAAGGGCAATCAGGGTAGGGGAGTCACCAGGCATTAAAAATTTTATTACAATCGAAAGCAAAAGAAAATTGCACTCTCCATACACTGTTACCTTTCAAGGTCAAGTATTTTCTTTCAATCTCTCAAAATATACACACCAATAAATTAGATAGGCTTATTAATGCTGTTATTGATACATTTTTACTCTTACATTTCCTATAAAAGTAAGTGGATTGTGAAAATTTTTGACTTTGACTACAGGATTGCCAACGTGAAAAGGATGAGAAACACTCATATAGACACACACAACAGCCTTATGGGGTAAGACGGAAAGAGATCTGTGAGGAAAACAAATAGTCATGCAGCTAAATCCCTATTCACTGCTTTAACTGTTCATTCCTAGCAGTTCAGAAAAACACATGCACAGTCTTACAGATTATGACCTAATCCACTGAGAAAAGTAATGAGGGCCGAGGTACCAGGCTCAATGATTACTGTTAAGAAAGAGTCATGAGAATCTTTAACTTACACCTGGGCAACCAACCAGATTGGGCCTAAATTTAACATCTCATCTGAAGGATGAAAACTAGTGTATACTTCAGTGTTGCTCAGCACAGTATTTCTGTGGGCAGTGGCGGTGCGCAGCAGCTCTCAGGATCTGGCCCCTAACAGAGCAGTATTTCCCTGCTACTAGATATGCTGTGACAGCATTAAATATGAATGCCAGTCCTTTTCTGAAATGGAACTTTCTGCATTCTGGACAAGAAACAAGAGTGCTAGCCAATGAGCTGTATAGACACTGAAGAGTAACATGAAGACACTGAAGAGTAACATGAAAGCACAAGACTGCCAAGAATGCAGCATATCACCTTTATATTCAAGGCTGCTATAAGAGTTCAAACATTTTTAATGTGTTTGTATAAGTCTATTTATGTTTAGACAATATGGTATTCATTCACACGCAGGTAACATTAGATTTTTTTGGCAGAAACACTTATTCTAAAAGATAGGTGCTGAAATGTTCTGTAAAGGAAAAACCTGCATTGGCTTTGAAAACTTAGTATTAAAGACAAACGTATAATACAAAAGAAAGGCTGGATGAAGGTTGAAGAGTAAAGAATGTGTACATTTTATACTAAATATCAGTATGAGTTACTGATTAGATCTGTATAGTAACTCCTCACTTAAAGTCGTCCCGGTTAACGTTGTTTTGTTGTTACGTTGCTGACCAATTAGGGAACATGCTCGTTTAAAGTTGGGCGATGCTGCCTTATGATGTTGTTAGGCAGCCACCTGCTTTGTCTACTGCTTGCAGAAAGAGCAGCCTGTTGGAGCTAGCTGGTGGGGGCTTGGAACCAGGGTGGACCGGCAGCCCCCCTATCAGCTCCCCGTTCCCCTAAGTTCCCTGTGCAGCAGCCGCCCAGCAGGCTATCAATTGCCAGGCAATTCAGCTATCCCTCCCCCCACTGCCATGTGCTGCTCTTGCCCTCTGCCTTAGAGCTGCTCCCGGGAGTCTCCTGCTTGCTGTGCGGGGGTGGGGAGGGGTGCTAATGTCAGGGTGTCCTCCCCCCCGCACTCCTTTACCCCATCTACAGAGCAGGGAGGGGACACGACAGGGCTCAGTATGGAAGGAGCTTGAGGGCAGCAGCTGCAGTCTCAACTTGCTGATCTACTTAAAAATGCAATGTACTTAGAGTGCGGTCAGCGTTCTTAAAAAGGCAATGCGTGTCTTTCTCTCACACACAGGGTGTGTGTCTCTGTCTCTCTCTGCCATGCTGTCTCCCCTCCCTCCATTTATGCTGCCTTGTAGCATGTGAGGCTACATTAACAACGTGTTAACCCTTGAGGGCTCAGCCGAGTGCTAGTTCATCATTTAGCAGTAAGGCATTCCCTGGGAAATATTCCTCCCTCTTCCACCTCCGCCACCTCAACTAAGCTTCACAATCATCATTGCTGTGTACAGTATTAAATTGTTTAAAACTTATGCTGTGTGTGTGTATATATATATATATGTTGTTAGGCAGAACATATATAAAATATAGTCTTTTGTCTGGCGAAATTTTTTTCCCTGGAACCTAACCCCCGCTATTTACATTAATTCTTCTGGGGAAATTGGATTAGCTTAACATTGTTTCGCGTAAAGTAGCATTTTTCAGGAACATAACTACAACGTTAAGCGAGGAGTTACTGTACTACTAAATATTCCGTGCTCAGAAGCGTGCTAGATGCTTTACAGAGGAAACATAATATGAAGGTTTTAGGTAGCTTGCTATCTAGAATTAGACATATCATGATGAGTGGAGGGAAAATAAGGAGTGGATGAGAATTTAGCTCCTCAGCAGGTATGTGTAACTTAGTGTAGATTCCCTTAGACACTGGTAGAGGTTTAAGTATTCACAATGGGCTCTAAGTTCATGTCAAGGGCAGCTGGGGTCTAGGGTGAGTCTACATTTAAAAATGTTGCCAGTACATCTGTATTGGAAAACCCTTCCACTGTAGATGCAGCTTACACTGGCGAAAAAAGTGCTTTTGCTGGTATACTTTATACCAGTTCAGAGAGCGAAATAGGATACACCGGCAAACGCACTTTTATGCTAGTAAAACTGCATCTACACTCGGGCTTTTGCTGGCATAGAAATATTGCAACCAATATAGCTATACTGGCAAAATTTGCAAGTGTAGACCAGCATAATGTACACATCACCTCTGAATGTGGTCCTTTTAATCTGAAGCCTACCTTGTACCTTAAATGCACAGCCCTGAGCAAGGGATAATACGTAAGCTGCACTGCCTCGGGACAGGAAGGATGCTGCAGTGGTTAGGACTCTAGCCTAGGGTTTAGGGGACCAAATTCCTATTCTACCACAGACTTCCTGTGTCATCATGGGAAAGTCACTTAGCCTCTCTGTAACCTCAGTTGCCCAGCTGTAAAATGGGGATAAATAGCACTTCCCAACTTCACAGGGCTGTTGTGAAGATAAATTCATTAAAAATTGTGAGGCACTCGTGTACAGCAGTAATGGGGGGCATAAGTACCTGAAATGGAATAGAACAGAACTGTGCCTCAGAGACACCGCTCAGAGATAATTCTTTCCCTGCTGCCCCCTTGCTTCCGAGGATTGGGGAGAGAATTTGCTGCTGTGTTATACCTGCAGTCAAGGCTCAGCCAGCCCCATTCCTCATCCATCTCTTCTGAGGGACCAAACTCTATATAATCTTGCAGATTTTTAAGGGAGGCTCTTACTCTACCTTAAACCTCTGATTGTGCGTGTAGTCCAAATCACAATCTAGAACTAAATAAGTAAGATTATGGGAATCCAAGGACCTGGTCCTACAAATACTTACACATATACTTAACTGTAGTCACGTGAGGAGTCCCACTGAAACCAATGAAACTATTAATGTGAGTAAAGTTAAGCACATGTATAAGTACAGGATTGGGGGTCTAAATTAACAGAACTTAAAGAAATCAGAAGAAAATATAAGTTACACCAATTTAGATCCACCCCACTATTTTCTAAGACTTGATTAGATTCACCTCTGATTTTGGCTCAAAGAATCACAAATAGAAGAGGAGAAAAAAATATATGATAACTACATTGGAAAAAACTCTAGAGAATATATCTAAGGGCTTGTCTATACTTACCGCACTGGTTTGGCGGCAGGCAATCGAACTTCTGGGTTCGATTTATCGCATCTTGTCTAGACGCGATAATTCGAACCCAGAAGTGTTCGCCGTCGACTCCGGTAATCCTGCTCGGCGCGAGGAGTACGCGGAGTCGACGGGGGAGCCTGCCTGCCGCGTCTGGACCGCGGTAAGTTCGAACTAAGGTACGTCGACTTCAGCTACGTTATTCACGTAGCTGAAGTTGCGTACCTTAGTTCGAATTGGGGGGTTAGTGTAGACCAGGCCTTAGAGAACAATTGATTCTGGCAAAGGGAATGGACTAGCTCAGGGGCTCTCAAACTCGATTGCATCGTGACCCGCTTCTGACAACAAAAATTACTACATGACCCCAGGTGGTGGGACAAAAGCCTTAGCCCACCTGAGCCCCACCGATCCGGGTGTGGGGGCCAAAGCCTGAGCCCCACCACTTTCGGGCGGGGAGGGGGAGGGGGGCAAAAGGGGTCCTGTAACCTAAGCCCTGCCACCCAGGGCTGAAGCTCTCAGGCTTCGGCCCTGGGCGGTGGGGCTTGGGCTTCAGTCCTGGGCCCCAGCAAGTCTAAGCCAGCCTTGGCGACCCCATTAAAATGGGATCACAACCCACTTTGGGGTCCCAACCCACAGTTTAAGAACCGCTGGACTAGATAACCAGAGAGGCATTTTTCATATCTAACTTCTGTGATATGATAAAAATTAAGAAGGACAAAATTAATTACATTGTTACAAATTTGCCTTTTTTGGGTGCCTGTTGTAGAGGGTCAAATATGAAATTCTTATATCTAGTGAAGTTTTCCCTCATAGTCTTTCCACTGCAGTAAAACAACATGCCTGGCCATAAAGTGTGCAATCATTTATTCTCTGAGGCATGTAGTAATACATGGCCACTATTATAAGCAAATAAATAGGTCATGGACCAGGTCTTTGGAAAACTGGATAAGGACTCTTGAGTCAACAATGATCTGAAATGCTGGGCAGGTGCAAAATATATGATGTCTTGGGGATGTCAAAAATTTTAACAACTACAGAGTTACAGATCGATTCTATAGGGGCTTCTGGATAACCTAAATTTTGGATAATATGCATTTGGAAAATTGGTGTTTACTCATAATAAATAACTTGTCCTTATACAGTACTGCACGCAAAACATAGAACCTCTTAAGCCCAAGATATTTATAGACAAAGGGATGTTTGCCCACAACTATACCCATTAATGTCCATTAAGTTGAAGAAGAATCATGGGTGTAACTGAAGGCTGAGTCTTACCCAAGGCTTATATTTTGTTCAGAAACACAAAGCATGCACTTATATTTCCTTAACAATTTATTCCTTTTATTTGAAAACAGGAAGTATTTTCAAGAAGCTCATTCCCAGTTTAGACCGCTCTTTAGATCAAATCAGTTACTGAGACAACAGGTGGAGAGCACCGCTTACAACAAGCAACTCCCTTTCAATCCATTCCAAGGCTCTTCTAGTCAATAGAACAATAGCTCACAAAGTTTCCTTCTTGTGCAGCACAGATAATGAACTCTTTATTAAATGGATTACAATAGTCCCTATAGCACATAATTAATTGAAATTAGTCTGATTGAGAAAGCACAATTACTTATGGCTCATTCAGAAAGAGAAGAAAATCAGGTTTATACAGAATATTCATCTTCCCTAAGGTGCTCATTAGGTCTCCCCCCCGCCCCCCACAGATTTCTGTAATGATTATTTCCTCATTACACTGATCCCCATTGGAATCAAAAGCATTGATCTTTGGAAAGTGGGGGTTAAAGTGAATACTTGTGTTCACTGGTGATATAGTTCATACTATAATCTTAGAAATGTAGGACTGGAAAAGACCTTGATAAGTCATCTGCACTGAGGCAGGATTAATACATTACTAGACCATCTCTGACAGGTGTTTGTCTAACCTGTCCTTAAAAAACCTCTGATGACTGAGATTCCACAACTTCCCTAGGTAATTTGTCCCAGTGCTTAACCACCCTTACATTTAGGAAGTTTTTCCAAATGCCTAACCTAAATCTCCCTGGCTGCAATTTAAATCCAATACTTCTTGTCCATTACGTCTTCTCCAATTTGTCCACATCTTTCCCAAGTGTGATGCTCAGAACTTGACATAGTACTCCAGCTGAGGCCTTATCAGTGCTGAGTGGAAGAATTACTTCTCGTGTCTTGCTCACAAGTACTCCTTGTTGACAAATCCCAGAATGATGTTCACTTTTTTTTGCAACAGTGTTACAATGTTGACTCATATTTAGTTAGTGACCGTCTACTCTCCCCATCTGCAGTACTCTTTCCTAGGCAGTAATTTCTCATTTTGTATTTGTGCAATTGATTATTACATAAGAACGGTCCTACTGGGTCAGACCAAAGGTCCATCTAGCCCAGTATCCTGTCTTCGACAGTGGCCAGTGCCAGGTGCCCCAGAGGGAATGAACAGAACAGGTAATCATCAAGTGATCCATCCCCTATTGCTCATTCCCAGCTTCTGGCAAACAGAGCTAGGGACACAATTCCTGCCCAGCCTGGCTAATAGTCATTGATGGACCTATCCTTCATGAATTTATCTAGTTCTTTTTTGAACCCTATTATGGTCTTGGCCTTCACAACATCCTCTGGCAAGGAGTTCCACAGGTTGACTGTGCATTGTGTGAAGAAATACTTCCTTTTATTTGTTTTAAACTTGCTGCCTATTAATTTCATTTGGTGACCCCTAGTTCTTGTGTTATGAGAAGTAGTAAACAACACTTCCTTATCTACTTTCTCTACACCAGTCATTATTTTATAGACCTCAATCATATCTCCCTTTAGCAGTCTCTTTTCCAAGCCGAAAAGTCCCAGTCATATCAATCTCTCCTCAGACGGAAGCCGTTCCCTACCCCTAATCATTTTTGTTGCCCTTTTCTGATCCTTTTCCAATTCCAATATATCTTTTTTTGAGCTGGGGTGACCACATCTGCACACAGTATTCAAGATGTGGGTGTACCATGGATTTATATAGAGGCAACATATTTTCTTTCCTATTATCTAGCCCTTTCTTAATTATTCCCAGCATTCTGTTCGCTTTTTTGACTGCTGCTGCACATTGAGTGGATGTTTTCAGAGAACTATCCACAATGACTCCAAGATCTCTTTCTTAAGTGGTAACAGCTAATTTAGACCCCATCATTTTATATGTATAGTTGGGATTATGCTTTCCAATGTGCATTACTTTGCATTTATCAACACTAAATTTAATCTGCCATTTTGTTGCCCAGTCACCCAGTTTTGAGAGATCCTTTTGTAGCTCTTCGCAGTCTGCCTGGGTCTTAACTATCTTTAGTAATTTTGTATCATCTGCAAATTTTGCCACCTCACTGTTTACCCCTTTTTCCAGATAATTTATGAATATGTTGAATAGGACTGGTCCCAGAACAGACCCCTGGGGGACACCACCACGTATCTCTCTCCATTCTGAAAACTGACCATTTATACCCTTTGTTTCCTATCTTTTAACCAGTTACCAATCCATGAGAGCACCTTCCCTCTTTATCTCGTGGCATCTTATTTTGTGTAAGAGCGTTTGGTGAGTGACCTTGTCAAAGGCTTTCTGAAAATCTAAATACACTATATCCACTGGATCCCCTTGGTCCACATGCTTGTTGACCCCTTCAAAGAATTCTACTAGATTGGTGATGCATGATTTCCCTTTACTAAAACCATGTTGACTCTTCCTCAACAAATTATGTTCATCTATGTGTCTGACAATATTGTTCTTTATTATAGTTTCTACCAGTTTTCCTGATACTGAACTCAGGTTTACAGGCCTGTAATTGCCGGGATTACCTCTGGAGCCCTTTTAAAAATTGGCGTCACATTAGCTATCCTCCAGTCATCTGGTACAGAAGCTGATTTAAATGTTAGGTTACAGATTACAGTGAGTATTTCTGCAATTTTGCATTTGAGTTCCTTCAGAACTCTTGGGTGAATACAATCTGGTCCTGGTGACTTATTGCTGTTTAATTTATCAATTTGTTCCAAAACCTCCTCTAATGATACCTCAATCTGGGACAGTTCCTTAGATTTGTCACCTAAAAAGAATGGCTCGGGTTTGGGAATCTCCCTCACATCCTCAGCAATGAAGACTAATGCAAAGAATTCATTTAGTTTCTCTGCAATGGCCTTATCATCCTTCAGTGCTCCTTTAGCACCTCGATTGTCCAGTGGCCCCACTGGTTGTTTAGCAGGCTTCCTGCTTCTGATGTACTTAAAAAAAATTGCTATTACTTTTTGAGTCTTTGGCTAACTATTTTCAAATTCTTTTTTGGCCTTTCTAATTGTATTTTTACACTTTATTTGCCAGTGTTTTTGCTCCTTTCTATTTTCTAGGATTTAACTTCCACTTTTTAAAGGATGCTTTTTTGCCTCTGTCAGGGTATACACCCCCAAATCTGAACTCTGGGGAACGGATGTGGGGACCCGTATGAAAGACCCCCTAAACTTGTCTTTTACCAGCTTAGGTTAAAACTCTTCCAAGGAACAGTCTTCTGCCTTGGACAGATAGTGCTGCCACCACCAAGTGATTTTCACAAATATTCAGGGAAGGGTCACTTGGAATCCCTATCCCCCCCAAGCCTCTTCACCCCCTTTCCTGGGAAGGCTTGAGAATAAAATACCAACCAATTGCCTTATCAATGTGAGCACTGACCAACTCCTTGTCTAAGGACTTTGGAATCAAAGGATTCTTTTAAAAAAAAAGATAAATTTTATTAAAAAAGAAACAAACACATCTGAAAACTCAGGCTTTAGGGATTAAACACAAAAAATAACTTTATTGACGTTCAGTTTAAAGGTTACAATTAAAACAAAAGCACCTGGGGTTAGCACAGAGGAATCCACAAACCAAAACAACCAAAAAGGTTCCAAATCGCATCTGTCTTAACTTTTCCTGTGCTACTTACACATCTGGGGTTCCAAATGAAGAGTTTCTAGGTATGATGCTGATGATTTTCCATACCTGGCTTAAAGCTTACAGCTTGTTGCTGCCTTCCCCTCTCTCCAGCCCAAGAGACAAAGAAAAAAACCCCACACTCAGCAGTTTTTCCAATTTGAAAGGGTACAGCCACCCTATTGGTTCCCCTGGTCAGGTGCCAACTCAGGTTAAGTTTCTCTTTACCCTTTACAGGTAAGGCAACTAGGGTACAGCTGCTAAGGAGGATTCTATGGCTACTGACTGGCTGGGTGTCCATAAAAGGGAACTAACCCTCCCCCATTTATCACAGCCTCTCATTGCTTCTTTTACTTTGTTGTTTAGCCACGGTGGCTCTTTTTGGGTTCTCTATGTTTTTTAATTTGGGGTATATATTTAAGTTGAGCCTCTATTATGGTGTCTTTAAAAAGTTTCCACACAGCTTGCAGAGATTTCACTTTTGGCATTGTACCCTTTTAATTTGTTTAACTAACCTCCTCATTTTTGTGTAGTTCCCCTTTCTGAAATTAAATGTTACAGTGTTGGGCCGCTGTGATGTTTTTCCTGCCACAGGGATATTAAATTTAATTATATTATGGGCACTATTACCAAGCGTTTCAGCTATATTCACCTCTTGAACCAGATCCTGTGCTCCACTTAGGACTAAATCAAGAATTGCCTCTCCTATGGTGCATTCCAGGACCAGCTGCTCCAAGAAGCAGTCATTTAAGGTGTCAAGAAACTTTATCTCTGTATCCCAACCTGAGGTGATATGTACGCAGTCAATATGAGGATAAGTGAAATCCCCCATTATTATTATTGAGTTTTTTATTTTAATAGCCTCTCTAATCTCCCTGACCATTTCACAGTCACTATCACCAGCCTGGTCAGGTGGTTGGAAATATATCCCTACTGCCATATTCTTATTATTAGAGCATGGAATTTCTATCCATAGAGATTCTATGGTATAGTCTGATTCACTTATGATTTTTACTTCATTTGATTCTATGCTTTCTTTCACATATAGTACCACTCCCCCACCAGCACGACCTGTTCTGTCCTTCTGATATATTTTGTATCCTGGTATTACTGTATCCCATTGATTATCCTCATGCCACCAAGTTTCTGTGATGCCTATTATATCAATATCCTCATTTAATACGAGGCACTCTAGTTCACCCATCTTATTATTTAGACTTCTAGCATTGGTATATAAGCACTTTAAAAACTTGTCTTTTAGCTGTCTGCCGTTACACAATGTAATTGAATGAGAATCTTTTTTATTTGACTGTTTCTGATCAGATCCTGGCGTATTTTATCATTTTCCATTCTCTTGTTTTCACTAGGACATAGAGATTCTCTATTAATAGATCCTCCCCTAAGGGATGTCCGAACCATGTGCTCCTCCGCAACTGTCGGCTTTCCCCCAGCCCTTAGTTTAAAAACTGCTCTACAACCTTTTTAATTTTAAGTACCAGCAATCTGGTTCCATTTTGGTTTAGGTGGAGCCCATCTTTCCTGTATAGGCTCCCCCTTTCCCCAAAGTTTCCACAGTTCCTAATAAATCTAAACCCCTCCTCCCTACACTATCGTCTCAACCATGCATTGAGACTCCACAGTTCTGCCTAACTGGCCCTGTGCGTGGAACTGGGAGCATCCCAGAGAATCTCTTTCATAAGTGCAGTACTTTACATTTGTCTCTGTTGACTTTCATCCTATTTGTTTCAGACCATTTCTCCAGTTTGTCAAGATCATTGTGAATTCTATTCCTGTCCTCCAAAGTGCTTGCAACCCCTCTCAGCTTGGTACCGGCTGCAAACTTTACAAGTATACTTTCTAGGCCACTATCCAAATCATGTATGACAATAGTGAATAGAATCAGACTCAGGACAGATCCCTGTGGGAACCCACTCTATATGCCCTTCCAGCTTGATTGTAGTTGAGTAGGCTTTCCTGAGCAGTTGTTCACCCACCTTAAAGTAGGTTTGTCTAGGCTGTATTTCCCTAGTTTATCAGAAGGTCATCTGAGACTGCTAAGTCGAGATATATGCAGGGGTTCTCAAACTGGGGGTCGGGACCCCTCAGGGGGTCGCGAGGTTATTACATGAGGGGTCGTGAGCTGTCAGCCTCCACCCCAAACCCCGCTTTGCATCCAGCATTTATAATGGTGTTAAATATATTAAAAAGTGTTTTTAATTTATAAGGGGGGGTCACCAGTACAAAAGTTTAAGAACCACTGATCTACAGCTTCCCCACAATCCGCAAGGCTTGTTACCCTGTCAAACGAGGATATTAGGTTGGTTTGACATGATTGATTCTTGACAAATCCATGCTGACTGTTAGTTATAACCTTATTGTCTAGGCGCTTACAAATTGATTGATGATTTGCTCCATTATCATTCTGGGTACTGAAGTTAAGCTGAGTGGTCTACAGTTGGGGATCTCTCCTGTCCTCCACAAGTTCTCAAAAATAAGTGCTATTGGCTCAGAGATCTCTTCAGCCAGTATATCCTTTAAGTATTCTAGGATGTATTATGTCAGGCCCTGCTGACTTGAAGATATGTAAATTGTCTAAATAATTCTCAATTTGTGCTTTCGCTATTTTAGCCTCAGATCCTAGCCCATTTACACCGATGTTCATTATGTTAGTCGCCTGATCACTGCAAACCTTTCTGGTGAAAATTGAAACAAAAAAGGCATTGAACAGAGTTAATAATATGGCAGAAGGTGAGTTTGTGGAAGACATAATTGTTTAAGATGACAGGTGGTACGCAAACAACACAATAGGAAGATGAAATAGGTATATAAAATACATAAGTCCAGATTTACCCAAACCTGGTGAAAGGTAGTGAAAATTCAATTTCCTGTACCAAGCTGATCCACCTTTTTGTGATAGTGGGGGGACGCAACCCGCTACCCTTCCCTTCCTCAAGGTTTCTACTGGGGGATAGCATCTTTAGGAGCTCAGCTGGCAGAGACTACTGAGCCTATGCAGCCACTTCCCAGCCCTGTTGTCCTCTGTACCCCATAGTTGCACCTGTTTACCCCCTTCTTCAAGGAAGCCGGCCTAGAGCCGGAGGTTAATTTAGCACTGAGAATGTAAAAAATGACGACCGTCTGGCATAAACAGAGGCATTTCCATCATATAATTCCCAGTTGGTGCCAGTGTAACACCCTATATTTATGTGCCCCATGGCCCCCCTCCTTTGGGAATTCCCCCCAGCCTTGCCTTTCCCTTGGGGAATTCCCACCCCTGCCTGCCCCATACCATTCCCCCGGGGAAGAGCCCCGCGGGCCCCTCCTGCAGAGAGATTGGGGAAAACTCTGCGGGGACTCTCGGGTGCGAGACTGCCTGTCTGCCAACACGTGGCCGCAGGGCTCAGGTTCCGCGCGGCGCTGGAGTCAAAGGTCCCTTCCCCAAACTTGCGGATTTAACAAGCGCTCTGCGGGCAGAGGCAGGCGGCACCGTCCAGCGCTCCCGGGGAGAGGCTCGTGGCAGCTCAGCCCCCTCGCCCCACTTCAGAGAGCGCCGCCGGAAAGGGGAGGCGGGAGGAGCGGGTGTAAAATGTTGCGTCTCTCCCCCGCCACACACCTGAAAGCGATCCGCGAGTAGGGCCGGAGAATATAGCCCTGAAGCCAGGGGCGACCTGGAGCCGGCAGCTCGCAGGCTCCCTCTAGCCACCGCAGTTGCAGCAGAGGAGGCGAGCGAGAGCAGCAGCAGTAGCAGGAGGAGGATTTTCTCTCTCTCTCTCTCTCTCTCTCTCTTTCAGCTAGTAATGAGCGTCTGCCCCCTGGCACGGCTGAGCCACAGCGCGGCTGCACACACGCGCACACGGTATAAATAAGTTAAGGGACAAGCAGTGGGAGCTCCCCGTCTGGCTCAGCCCAGCAGGCAGGAGGGGAACCTCCCCCCCGGCGCCATGGCGTGCGTGGCCGGCTGCCGCTGCTGCACGGAGCGCCGGAGGCAGAGCAGCATCCTCTACAACATCCTGAAGAGCGAGGAGCAGAAGGAGGCAGCGCGGCAGCCGCCGCCGCCGCAGGAGCCTCCGGGGCCGGGCTGCTCGTGCGGCTCGAGGCGGCGCGTGGCCCTGCGCAGCCCGCAGGTGGCGGGCAAGGCGGCCTCGGCCGTGCTGGTGAAGACCCTGCGCTTCGTCAAGAGCGTGCCCTGCTTCCAGGAGCTGCCGCTGGACGAGCAGCTGGTGCTGGTGCGCAGCTGCTGGGCTCCCCTGCTGGTGCTGGGGCTGGCCCAGGAGCGGGTGCACTTCGAGACGGTGGAGACCGCGGAGCCCAGCATGCTGCAGCGGATATTAACCGACCGGCGGCAGGAGCAGCAAGGGCAGCAGCACCCCCAGAGCAGCAGCCCGCAGCTGCCCTCGGCCGGCGAGATCCAGGCCATCAAAGGCTTCCTGGCCAAGTGCTGGAGCCTGGACATCAGCACCAAGGAGTACGCCTACCTCAAGGGGACTGTGCTCTTCAACCCGGGTGAGTAACCAGGGGTGCCGCCGCCGCCTTGGGGAAGGGGATTCCCCTCCGCTGCAGCTCCTGCGCATCCCCCCATTTGATTCCTTGCCTAGTGGGGTAGAGAAGAGAGCGGGACTGGAGGGAGTTTGACTGAAGAAGCTGACAGGATTTTAGTCAAGAGGAAACTTTTGAAAGGTGGAGCTTTTTTTTCCCCCCCTTGTTGAAGGGGGCTTTGCATTACATGCATTCCGTGGAAGGAAAGGGAGGAGGGTAGACTTGCTGCCTGGCCAAGTTTGCCCAGGATTGGTTCTTTTTGAAGGAAGCTGTCCAGGGCTGTCCCATTTTATGGGCTCAGATCAGCCTGGGGTCCTGGTTTTTTCCCTACCTCAGAGGTGGCAATGCTAGAAGAGTGGCAGACTATCTTTTTCCCTTACTGGTCCAACCTCCCAACAATTAGAAAACTTAGGCCTGGGCTACACTAGAAAATTAGTTTGGTTTAACTACATCACTCTAGGGTGTGAGAAATCCACACCTCTGAGCAGCATAGACCATAAACCAACCTAAGTCCCTGTGATTCTTCTGTAGACCTAGCTATGGCATCTCAGGGAGGTGAATTAACTAGAGCAAGAGGGGAACCCCTCCTACGAGCAAAGGTAGTGTCTATATTGAAGCAGCTGTGCTGCTTTAGCATTTTAAGTGTAGACAAGCCCTTTGCATGCTTGGGGAGAGAGGGGAAGAATAGGTGGTGGGGGTGTGGGGTCCTGTTCAGGTAGAGAGCGTTTTGTCCAGTTTAATTAGAGTCTGAAAGCCACTGGTACTAAATGACCTGTCTCTTGAGGTGGGAAGTGTAAATTTATTTCTCTTTCATCCTAGTAGAAAATCTCTCCGCTTTCCTGTTCATCCAGGCATTTGATAGGGGTCTTTCCAGTTACAATTCAGAGTGCTTTTTATTTTGTGTTAAATAATTGCCTCTGAGGATTACACCATCTTCCCACTTTCTTTGTTACAAAAAATTAATCTATGGAGGTTGGTTAGTGATAGTAACAGACAATAGTCACTGTATTTTTCTTTCTGAACTTGCAACTTTGCAAATTCAACTGCTGCACCACAAGCCATGCAGTAAGCATTATGGTTTGGTTTCTTAAAATAACCGCAGTTATGAATTACCACCTGATTAAGAAATAATGGATCAAAGTGTGCTTGATTGGTAAGGTTTTCAAAGAATAAAAAATTAACAAATCTCAAGATTTAGAAACAGAATCTGGTTTGATTAAATGAGGAAAGCTTGTATATATGTATGCATAGTTTGTTTAAAAACTCAGTCAGATATGTTAGCAGTTGATTTTTAGTTTTAAAAACCTACCTGAAATATAATAGCTTGTTGTGCTTAGATAGTAGATAATGTTTTCACCCCTCAGCTCACAGAGAGCTGAGAAGCTTGTCAAACTTAGACCAAGAGGAAAGGTACTGAACTTGCAAACAACTCCACTCCCCTATTTTGTTTAGTTAGAAAGCAAACATCCTATCACATCTTGGAGTTAACTTGCTTATCTGCAATCTGACGCTTGTTCCAATGTAGCTGTCAGCAGGACACATTAATATGAATAGAGCATTTCCTAGTGGTCAACAAGTTATTAGCAAACTTGTTCCTTTTATTATCTTTACTATTTACATGGTATATTTAGCACCTTGAAGATCGTTACTGGTAACAGTCCATACTGGTTGTCCATATTTTATCACCTACAAATTTTACATTTTTAAAAAACATGAATATTGGAAAATATTGTTGCAATCTAAATTTGTTGTTGCATAACTAAGAGCAGCACTGCATGTCCAGAACAGCAACGTGGTGAGATTTTGGATTGCACTGTTAAAATCTGGGCCAATCTACGTGCATGTTGGATATAATATCTCTAGCTGAATCGTTTTCATGCAGAAAGGTAATTACATTTGGTTTGTTCCTCATCTAAGAAACTTAATATTGATGTTTGAGTTACCAATTAGCTGGCATGCTGCAGGATGGCCAACTTCCATGAGTTGTTTTATAGATAAAAACTTTGTAAATGGACATTTAGTTTCCTGTTTTTCTTTCAGATCTGCCAGGGCTGCAGTGTGTACAGTATATCCAGGGACTGCAGAGGGAAGCACAGCAAGCTCTAAATGAACACGTCAGACTGATTCATCGAGGGGACCAGGCCAGATTTGCCAAGCTGAATGTTGTTCTTTCCTTGCTGAGATCCATTAATGCTAACGTAATTGCTGAACTATTCTTTAGGCCCATCATTGGAACGGTGAACATGGATGACATGCTGCTGGAGATGCTTTGTGCAAAGTTATAAAGGCATGTATACAAATAAATCCATTACTAAGGAATTCCTAGAGCAGAATAGTGTAAAGTACTGTAAATAAACTAACTTATTCTTTTTACATAGATAGTATTTTTGTATTCAGTAATAAAATATTCAAGTTCTGACATTTCATTTTTATTAAACTTATTGTTTTCAGAATAGGATGTACAGCCATGAAAATAGATGCCTTTTAAACCATTAATGAAGAGGTTTTAGTTTCCAAAGTGAGATGAATATTCTGTCTTTGAATAAAGGTCACACTGATCTGTGTTATGTTTTCAAAATGAGCAAACCCCACTTTTCCCCAAAGCATTGTTTTACATTTTAACACATTTATTTGGAAAGCCAAAAATAGGATAAAAGAGCCAAATTACTTTGCACATTTCAGTCCATTAAATAAGATACCTTAGTCACAGCGATCTTTATCGTTGAACTATGGGACTTAGCCATAACCGCTGAAGTCAGTAAAGTCTTTCTGTTGACTCTATCAGGCTTTGGATCAGGTCTGTATTGAATAGTTAAGGGAACCATTTACCTACGGGCTTGTGTACATTGGGAAATTGACCAGAATAGCTATTGCATAATAAATTATTCTGCAATAGTTATTCTGGAATAGCTTTATTGTGTGGACACTATATTGTGAAATAAAGTCACTTTATTCTGGAATAATTAGTATGCTTCCAAAACAGAGTAATTATTCTGGAAAAAAATTCATTACCATAAAAATTACTCCACAATATCTATTCCAGTCAATTTTCCCGTATAGACAAGCCTTTAGATAATATGTTGCAAACATTTCAAAATTGATTAAGAGTAATTCAGATACTTCCAAAGCCTGTGGCAAAACATTTAAATTTAACATATGTTGGACTCTGGGAAAAAGAACTATGGCCTGGTCTACGCCGGTGGTGGGGGGGTTCCGATCTAAAAGTTACGCAACTTCAGCTACATGAATAACGTAGCTGAAGTAGACGTACTTAGATCTACTTACCATAGTGTCTTCACCGCGGTGAGTTGACTGCTTTCGCTCCCCCGTCGCCTCTCGCCAAGCTGGAGTACAGGAGTCGATGGGAGAGCGCTTGGGGATTGATTTATTGCGTCTAGACTAGATGCGATAAATTGATCCCCGCTGGATCGATCGCTGCCCGCCAATCCGGCTGGTAGTGAAGACAAACCCTCAGTCTTCTAAACACAGCAAACTCTTTACAAAGTCCCAAGAACTATTGGTAGACCACAGTTGATTTGTTTCCCCCCCTAGGCATTTGCTATAAAAACTAGAATTCAATGGGCCAAATTCTGACCTTGGTTCCACCTGTGGAAACATAAAATTACTCCACTGAAAGTATGGAGTTACTCTGGATTTACATCACTGTTACTGCAATCAGAATCTGGTCCACTTTGCTTAGTAACCTATACATGTCTCACTTAGGTTTTAAATTCATTTTCCTTATTTGTTTGTCTTAGCCTATTGACTGTGCCCTCAACATTCTTTTTGTTCCTTCTCTGCTAGTTTGTTTATATTATCAAGGACAAATCAAAGTCAGAAAATGAAAAAAAGACTTGTTAAATCATGTAGTCCACCTTTCTGCTAATGTGAATAGTTCCCTATAGCAAATCATTCCCGTTCTCTGATCTCACCCAGTCCCAGCGCTCTGCAGCAAAAGTTTAAAAGGCATATAACATTAAGGCCCCATTCCACACTAGGACAATAACCCACTGCTGCCAATGGCTGGCTGCAATAAGTTCTCCTAGCCATTGAAAATGGTTTAGTTTTAATGTAGATGAGGGAGTGAGGAAACAAAAGAAAAACATTTTCAACAGGGAAAGGATGATGATGATCAAAGACCATGTTGAAGGCAGTTTTGGCCAATCTATATTATTAGCTAGGCACTTCCAATTCCTGCCGAAGAGGAGAGCTGGCATGGGCGGAGGAAACATGTTGGTGACAGTCATTATTGGCAATGGATCATTTTCCTAGGTATAATGTTAGTTTTCTTACAGATTTTTTTTTTGCGCTAAATACCATTTTACCAGCAATATTTAATGACAAAGCTAACTATAATGAGGGGGTTACAATTTAAAAACTAATGCTCAAAATGTATTTCTTACAAAACTGAATTAAAAAGAGAGGAGGTGGGGGAGGTAATATCTTCATTTGGACCAACTTCTGTTAGTGAAAGCAAGCTTTCAAGCTATGCAGACCTGAAGAAACGTTCTGTGTAGCTCAAAAGCTTGTCTCTTTCACCAACAGAAGTTGGTCCAATAGAAGATATTACCTCACCCGCCTTGTTTCTCTAATATCCTGGGACCAACACAGCTAACAAAAAGGTAAATTAAAACATCTCATGAAATCCTTTTTTTTTTTTTTTCACCTTTAAGTGGTTTAGGTTGGGGCTGACATTGCTTCTGTTACTATGGGCTTTCTATTTATTAAAAGGAATTCTTTCAACAAAAATAATGGTCTTGTTGGTGATTAGCCCTTATACAGCCATTCAAGGAAGATCCCATCCTATACCCACTTAGAGCTGGCTATCTAAGGGGTGGCCGTTAGAGCTGGTTGTATTAAAAAGGGCCTTTCTGGATTGGTTTAAAATTTTCTGTTTTTCTAACAAAATTGGGAAAGAAAAACATTTGTTGTTTTTCCTTCTCCTCCCCTTGCCAATTCTCTCCTGCTTTTCCAGTAGCAAGTGGGGGGAAAAAAAGGAAAAAAATTGAGCTGAACTGCTTCAATCTAAACAAAGCCAATCACTGATGGAACTGAAACTTTATGTAATAACCTCTCCTAATGCCATGCGTTTTGTAAAACCTCTTAAAACATGATAAGGGTGTTCCTAGCTCTCATGAAAGTTATGTTGGGGGTGGGGGGCCAGCTCACAGAGTCTTCGTTAACCCCAACCTCGGTACACCCTATGCAAAGGCCAGGGATAATCACAGCCCCTGTGCCCAGGGAAAGGCAGGAACTTTTCTCTGCATTCCCCTACTTGGGCACAAATTGTCCCAAAGATGGTAGGGGGGAAAAGTGTAGTCAAGGCCCCATATCCCAACCAGTAGAGTTGGCCAGGAGGGGCAGTCTGCATCATAGGCGCTGACTCTGTGACTGGAGCACTCACCAGGAAAAACAAAAACAAACAAAAAAAAAGTGGGTGCTCAGCACTCACCCAGCCACAGCTGTTTTGCAGCTCAGGGAGGGGCTTATGAGAGGGCAGAGAGCAGTGGCCTCAGGGAGGGGGTGGAGCAGGAGTGGGAAGAGGCAGAGAGGGACTTTGGGGGAGGGGTGGAGTGGGGGCGGGGCCTTGTGCCAGAGCTTGGATGGAGCACCCCCCGGGGAAAAGTAAAACTCAACGCCTATGGTCTGCATCCAAATGGATTATTATTTGTAGTACTAGTATTACTGGAGTGCCAATGATCTCCAATCATGGACCAGGACCCCATTGTGCTAGGTGCTGTACAAACACAGAACAAAAAGTTCCTCCCTGAAAGAGTGAAAGCACAGCTTGCATGCTACATAGCTTTGGCAGGGACTGTGTCTCCTGAGAGACAATCTCCTCTGGAGCTTCCTCAGGAGAGAGGTCACTCTGCACCACTTAGTCCTGGCCTGTGTCTTAAAGGAACAGTCAGGTTCTTAAATTCGTAAGATAAACTGACAGCTATATATACCAACAACAAATCTGTAAAATAGTTTTATGAACTTAGAATAATTGGCTGAGTTTTCAAAGGCCTAATGCTCAAGTTGCTGGAATTTCTCGCTGTGTCTGTTTGTATGTTCCATGGTAACCTTTGAATGCTGTATCTGATCAATTCGAAAAAATATCAGGGAACATTCTAGGCATCAGTGGGAAGAACCCTATAAATTTTGGGGAGGAATCAGGAAATGAGAGGCACAGGTTGCCCTTTCCTCTGGTTAGCAGATCCACAGTTTGAAGTGCCTCTGCCATTGTCTATAGATCAAAGAACTGTCTGAAGGCAGCCATTAACACCTTTCAGCATAACAATACCCTTAGCTCATCTCTGCTCATCTTCTCAATAGAGTTTAACCTGTTGACACCCTGAATGACATCTTCCAGACAGAGAACAGTAAGGGTTGGGGGAAATGGGGAGTGCAAGCAGCCCCTAGCATGGGGGAATGGGGCACACAGAATCCCTGGCAGGAAGGCGATTGGGGGACCCTGGTAGAGCGATGGGGGAGATTGAGGACACACACAGCCTCCAGCTTGGGGGGCAAAAGGGAGAATAGAGGGCAGAGCCCCTGGGAGGGAGGGATGAGGGAATGGGGGTACACATAGAAACCTTGGTATGGGGGGAGGGGAGCACAGAATCCCTGGCAGAGGGAAGATTAGGGGACTCTGGTATGGAAGGCAATAGGGGTGCACACGGAGCCCCTGCCATAGTGAAGGGAGAAAGGGAGTCCCTGATATAGGGGAGGCAGAAATGAAAGGCACATAGAACTCCTGTTGGAAGGGGCAGATTGCGGGACCCTGGTATGGGGAGGAAGGAGGTGAGGGAGGAACACAGAGCCCCTGCCATGGGGGTAGAAAATGGGGAACCCTGGCATATGGTAGAGAGGGAAGGAAGGTGCACAGCCCCTGGAATGGGACGGAGTGGGGAAGGGGAGACACACAGCCACTAGCATGAGAGAGTGAGTGGGAGTTGTAGGCAGTCCCTGAATCAGAGGGGGATGGGAGAATGGCATACAGGGACTTTGGGAAGGTGGTGGGGAGGAAATGGAGGAATGCAAGGAGATCCTGGTGGGTGCAATGTGCTCTGTAGAAGCTGTGAAGTGTGCGACCCTTGAGTTGGTTTCCAAGGAAGCCCTATAATCCAACACCTTAGAAAATTGCATGAGAGATATGGCAATTTTTTTTCCTTCACAAATTCAGGTCTTTTTAAAAAATGCTCTATTAAATCACTTCGCTTCTTGCACAAAGAGCTTCTGTTTCCTCGCGAAGGACCAAGACCAGTCACTTAGACAGGTATCAAAGGAACAAATTCTGTCCCCAGTGCACAAGCCTATGGCAAGTAACCAGGCTGTGTGCTAAGGAAGAATTTTGACAGACCTGAACACTCTATGGACACTTCCGTGTAGTGTGCCCTCTTCACAGGGACAGTGGGGAGGGAACAGAGAAGCATGTGACTAGAGGCACCACATAGTAGCAAATCCATAAGACATGAGGCATGATGGTAGAACTGCTGACCAGCAGGTGGTGATTGAGTGGAAAAGCCCACCAGAATGCTTCCCATTTAAGGGCTATGGAACTTAAACATCCTGAGCTCAAAATCACTTCATTTTACAGAATACAGGGTGGGCATGAGCACAGCTGTTCACTCTTGAGAACAGGCATGCTAGCTATTATGTTCTGCTCTAGCTGCAAGTGGCAGAGACCACCTATTGGCAGCCTAGAGGGAATTAGAATAGCTGGGTCTCATGGTCACAGGGAAATGTTTCCTGTCACTTTTTGGGGTGGGGGAGGTGGAGGGGGGGAGAAGAGACATTTTTGTACCACATACTGACGTGACTTTCTGTAGAAAGGGCTGGGTCAGCAATCATACCAGGTTTCCTAACGCAGCACACTACTTCCGACTGAGCCTCTTCTGTGAGAATACAATGAATGAGCCGTCTCATAACAGCATCCTGCACTCATTAGACAGACATGTACCTTACAGTAAGAATGAAGCAACTCTGGTGCATCCAGAAGCAATATTATAGAAACACCTGTCCAGGGCAGAGTCTAAGCCAAGTAAAAGGGCTATACCGTTAGATGTGTTGGAGATGAGCCTACTAAACAACTTCACAAACTATATTTCAATGTCCACATAAGTGGAGCATAGTTAATGTATTGTGTTTTTTTTTTTTTTTTTTTTTTGACAAAAAAAATGGTCGGTGTTTTTTTGGGAGAAGCTAGGCTCCCAAAAGAACGGCCTTTTTTATTTATTTATTTATTTTAATTATTCATGTTGTCTTGTTGACTTCATTGGGGCTATATATGTCAGATCCACAGGATTGAGCTCACAACATGTATCTAAACAGTGTTCAGACATTTTGATAAAAACAGTTTCAATGCCAACACACCATTCTAGTGCTAAACAATGTGGCAAAACATTGTGGGATTTTGGGGGAAACATCATCTTCTGTGCATTACAAGGATACAGTCTTGTCCTTGGATATGCTTGTACTGCTCTGAAGAGCAGCTCTAGGGGAAAAAAACAAAAAAAACCCCCCCACAACAGGCTTAATTATCTGGAGTGTTAGAATAATTGGAGTCGGGATACCTTTTCTAGAATTCTCCCAAAGGAACCAATATAGAAGATATTAGTTAACATTCTAATATACATATTGACATTATTCCCAGGCACATTTAAATGAATCCATTATTCTCTCCCTAACATTGGTGCCCTGAGCACTGCTCTCCTCATAAGCACATTTTCCCAGAACGTACATATTTCACAGACATTTCAAACTGAAAGCAGCTTTTCCACAAATTTCATTTAGCAATCCTCATGGTGACAGTCCCTGCTAGATAAAGTCACAGCTGTGCATTTTGCCCAGTAATAGCTATTGCCACCTACATCAACCTAGACACCCAGCATTTCTAGCCAGGAGTGCAATGCTAGCAATAGTGAGTTTTTCATCACAAAGTGCCAGTCAGCAGGGGTTACTCGTGGGAGATACCCTTTCCTCTGAAGAGATTTGAGAAAGTAAAAAGAAAAAGAAACCTCATATTTTCAGTGAACCTGGTTAAGAATGTTTCTTAGAGATAAGAATTAAATGGTATTTATTCTTAATCCTCTGTTTTCTAGTTTAATGTATAACCTTTGTTCAGGTAATCTTTCTAATAGTTCATTTAAAACTTTTTTTTTGCATCAGTTTGCTCTTACAAATAAACTATGGACACACAACACCAACTGAGCAATATCTATTTTGCACCCGAAGAAGAGGCCATGCAAATAAAGTGTGTATTTTCTGAAATGAGTGTGTGTAGCGCATTGAATCTGTTATAAGTTCTCTTCATTTTTGTCTGTTTATAGACAGAAGTACTTCCTCCAGTGGACATTCTAGCATTATAGTAAACATTAAAAAACGTTCAGAAAGCCATTCAGTTATTTAGCAGTCTTTCACCAAGAAAAACAAAAATATAATAATTGAGAGATGCAAATAAATATTATAACAAGCCCTTTTAAAATTTGGAGAGGCATTGTTAGATCAGTGAAGTACATACTGCCTCCAACTTTGTTACATGATCAAAATCAAGCACTCTGCATTTATGATGCACACAAGATAGATTCAAAGAGTCAAAACCTCTAGAGCCACTCTAAATTGTAGATTAACTTTGACTTAAATGTCTTTAAACAAACTAGACTAATGTGGACATGAGGCTATAAGCTGGACCGTATGAACAAATACTTAACACCACAAAATAAGTAAAGGGCCAAATTTACTGCTGGTATAAGTGCATTTCTGTTAAAGTCAATAGAATTGTAGCTGCTTATGCCAGCAATGGATGTGATCCAGAATCTTTTATACATACACACCATGGTATAGACTTGTGTGTGTGTGTATACACACATGTGTGTGTGTGTGTGTACACACATACACACACACACACACACACACGTACACAAGATAAAACAGCAAATTATAACATAGCAGCATAATATAGATTTTTAACAAGTTAACCCTGGAATTAGTGTAATAGTAATAACAAAACCCAATAAGATTAGTTGTATGGTTTGTGAGGTTGGAGGCTCTCTGCTGGAGAAGGAAAACTACTCCAGAAAGAGAACAAGCTAGCCAACACAATGCTGAGTCCATTCAGGCCTGCAAAAGGCACAGGAGCCCAAGCAGCCACATGCCTTGCTGGTGACAGAGAGGAACCTAGACAATCAATTATATATGTACATAAACCCACAATGGAGGTTTTTAAGAACAGGTTGGACAAATGCCCATCAGGGATGCTCTTGATTTGCTTGGTCCTGCCTCAACACAAGGGGGATGGACTAGATGACCTCTTGTCCCTTCCAGCCCTAGATTTCTATGATTCAGTGATTACTAACAGGAGCAACAAGGAGTCTGGTGGCACCTTAAAGACTAACAGATTTATCTGGGCATAAGCTTTCGTGGGTAAAACCACGAAAGCTTATGCCCAAATAAATCTGTTAGTCTTTAAGGTGCCACCAGACTCCTTGTTGTTTTTGTAGATACAGACTAAAACGGCTACCCCCTGATACTTAACAGGAGCAGCCAGCTTATCTCAGTATACTAAACTAATACAGCTGACCTCATACCCTTTATTAGACATATATGCAATGGAAGCTGTTAAAAAGCAATAAAAGGCATCACTAAAATGAGATTCAGTGTTGCTAAACCACTCTGAGTAGAGACAGATATTCAGATGGGAAACTTTTACTCTTAGGGGAGACTGATGACAGCTTTCATCCCAGGATCAGGCCCACAATTCCATTTCTCCATTTAGCCTTAATGTTTTTCAGACCACAACTCTCACACAATTATCTTCAATAGGTTTATATATGTATAATTAAGTGGAACTTTGTTAACAATTTTGTTGATGATACATAAGGAGGAAGACTTCAACCTAGTCCACTCCCTCTTAGTTGTATTGGTTTTTCAGGATTATTAGGAGTAAAAACTTCTTTCTTTCTCAGAAAGCAGAATGAGCAATATGACTGAATACCCTTAGGGAGCAAATCTGTTCAGTAAGAAAATGCCATTTTTACCTTGAACAGAGCCCCACACTTTCATAACCAATCTTTGCAGAGTAGAACTGCACTTCCAAATTTAAAACACAACATTACAGGCCAGATCTTTATCAGAGATTAATGGTTACCATTGGTATCAATGGAGCTATGCCAACTTACAGCCTCTGGAGGTTTTGTCCTTTTTTTCTATCACTAGGATAAATTCAATTTTAATAATTTTGTTCCTCTATCACTTTCTCTAGCATCAACTACATCCAATTTTATCTTAAAAAAGAAAACAATGGAAAACAGAGTAAAAGTAGAGATGATGGGAGCTACAGTAATTCTGCCTCTGGAAAGGTACCCAAGCCTGAAATGAGAACGAGAACAAATTTGTGGAAGAATTCATTTTTCTCTTCTTGACAAGCTGGTAGTAGTTTTCTTGAAAAAGGGGAAGCCACTAAATAGTCTTATCTTGGCCACCATTTTTATTTCTTCAGAAGAACACCATTTGATATAGCCCAATTTTAAGACTGAAGTTTGATTGTAAAATATTTGCTGGGAAAAACTAACAAATAAGACATTTATGAGGAACAGAGCAGTGGTTAACAATATGCATATTAATGATCACTCTAAATGCATACCCAGAGCCACAGTGAAATGAATGCAGTGAAAGCTTTCAATGGAGTGGAATGGACGTTCCCAGCAGTGTTGTTCACAATATTTGTATTAAGCCTCAACTATGTTAGTTTAACCCGTTTTTTATACACACACCCATTGACCTAAAAACACTTGCCTACTTCAAATTACAAAGCAGTACACATGGAGTATGCTTCAGCTCTTCCTTGCATTATTTTTTTATATCTAGATCCCTTCACCCAGTGTAGAAAAGGTTCACAAATAAATGGCACTACATATTCTATTTCTCTAGAGGCTGATCATGCCATCCTCACACACAGAAAACGCTCACCGATTCTAGAAAAAGGTAATGATGTTTATCACTGTCCAAGTAGGGACTCATGCTGATTGGAAAATCTCAATCTATTCTATTGTCCCTGTTGGCCACCAAACCTCAATTAAATAAGGTAAAAATTAAGCACAGAAAAACCCAAATGACTTTGGATTTACCAGAGATAGCCCTGCCAGAGCAAGTGCACCACAACATGTAAAATACCTAGGAGTGACTGTACCTAGGAGCGACTGTACCTAGGAGCGACTGTACCTAGGAATTTGTACCTAGGAAATAAAACATATGGCTGTGATTATAAATACTTATGGCAAATAAACTTAGATTTGATGAGGTGGAATGGTATGACTGGGAAGAGCAAATGGTGAAATAATTAACATACTGTGTCACAGGCTGTTTCTTTTCCAAGCTTCTCCTTGCATTTTGTATCATCCTGTCTCAAGAAAAAAATAAATAAAGAAAGAAAGAAAAAACAGTCTCCAGGTGTTCCTTTAGTGTGTGATGATATGAGGGAAATTAATGCTTAAATAAACACAACTGTTGACATGACAATTTTTTTAAACATAGCTATTTAAAAATGAAGGTGAAAAATACAAAGAAATGAAGTAATGCTGCAGAGGTGTGAAAGTCTATTGTAGGTTATGAATTACAGTATGTGTACATACTGTTTTTTCGTTGATATAACTTTTATAATCCATGTATCCCATTGGATCCATTTTTTCCTTAAATAGCTCAAGTTTATCTTTTACAAGCAATAAGACAATTTCATTTCTCTTAATACTTTTATTCTGGTCAACTACATTCCTCTAGGCAGACGTTGCTTTTGCAGCCATAGTGCAATGAACTGTGCTTATTGACTGCAGTCACAAACATTCTAAACAGCTGTATTTGTTTAATTTGGCAAATCAGAACATTTCCCCTAATACCACTGTAGTAGAATTTGTTGGGAGGAGAAATCCTCAAAGGCATTTTTGACACTTGAAAAATATAAAAACCAGACCAGAAAAACAATTAAGAATACCGTTTAGGGAAGATGCGTGAACTATTGAGTGTGGGCAAGATGACTGAATAGGTATTTTCAATGTCTAATTGCTATGATTCTATGAAGTGTATTATGTAAGCAATTCATTACAATATCAGCAAGTACCATTGTCTCTTTATGTATGAACTTCTTTTAATGGCTGATTTTAATGTAGCTTTTACAACTCCTTTAAAAAAAGGAGAATGCCAAGCACCTTTCTACCATATCAGTTCAAGTGGAATTAGTATTCAGAGAAGAACATTAAAGCAGCTAGTCTCTTTTGTTTGCAACATGCACAACAAAGAATGCCTTACATCAGAAGTTAAACACTATCATTACTGCAGACCTTTTACTTCACAAATAGCATGATATTTTATATATTAGGAATATTGCAAGATTAAGCACAGCACCAAGAGAGATAAAAGCAGACAATGATGGATGTTTTAGAGGCTGGCAGAATCTGCAACACAGCAGGTCTCTTCTCCCCACATCTACCCTGCAATACTTTGTCAAAGGCAGCTCCCATATGTGGTGAAGAGACCCTGGGCGTTTCAAGTCTTGGAAACGCACAGTGATGCCATCACAAGTTCATCACACTCGCGTAATAAAAAGCATTCTGAACATTTTTTTGTCATGAGATCTCTGAAAAATAGAGATTGCTGCTTGTGTTTTTCCAGAGGCCCCCACAGCGCCTTCTTACAGGGATCCTGGGCCTTACTGTAATCTCAGCCCTGCCTCCAATAACAGACTGCCATTTCCTCTGCAGAATAATTAATATCATTAAGATACTTAAGTTGCAGAACCACTATCTGTGGTACATAACATACCGCTTAAATTAGCCTCTGTACTAGATGATTGGAAGGTAGATAACATAACGTCTATGTTTAAAAAAGCTTCAGAGTGATCCTAGCAATTACACGCTGGTAAGTCTAACTTCAGTACAAGGCAAACTGGTTGAAACTATAGTAAAGAACAGAATTCTCAGACACATATATGAATACAGTTTGTTGGGGAAGAGTCAACATACCTTTTGTAAAAGGAAATCCTGCCTCACCAATCTATTTGAATTCCTTGAGAGAGTCAACAAACATGTGGACAAGGTTGATCCAGTGTACTTGGACTTTCAGATAGCCTTTGACAAGGTCCCTCATCGAAAGCTCTTAAGCAAAGTAAGCAGTCATGGGATAAGAGGGAAGGTCCTCTCATGTATCAGTAACTGATTAAAAGACAGGAAACAAAGGATAGGAATAAAAGGTCAGTTTTCACAATGAAGAGAGGTAAATAGCGGGGTCCCCTAAGGATCTACATTGAGACCTGTGCTGTTCAATATATTCATAATTATCTGGAAAAGGGGGTGAACAGTGAGGTGGCAACATTTGCAGATGTGATACAAAATTACCCAAAAAAGTTAAAGTCCAAACCTGACTGCAAAGAGTTACAAAGTGGGTGACTGGGCATAAAAGTGGGTGACTGGGCAACAAAATGGTAGATGAACTTCAATGTTGATGAGTGCAAAGTAATGCACATGGGAAAAAATAATCCCAACTTGGATTTGTCAAGAACAAATCATGTCAAACCAACTGAATAGCTTTCTTTGACAGGTTAAGAAGCCTTGTGGATGGGGGGGAAGTAGTAGATGTAGTATATCTTGACATTAGTAAGGCTTTTGATACTATCTCTCATGACCTTCTCAAACAAACTAGGGAAATATAGCCTAGATAGAGCTACTATAAGGTGGGTGCATAACTGGTTGGAAAACCATTCCCAGAGAGTAGTTATCAATGGTTCACTGTCAAACTGGAAGGGCATAACGAGTGGGGTCCCTCAGGGATCGGTTCTGGGTCTGGTTCTGTTCAATATCTTCATCAATGAGTTAGATAATGGCATAGAGAGTACACTTAGAAACTTATAAAGTTTGCAGATCATAAAAACCTGGGAGGGATTGCAAGTGCTTTGGAGGATAGAATTAAAATTCAAAATGATCTGAACAAACTGGAGAAATGGTCTGAAGTAAATAGGATGAAATTCAATAAGGACAAATGCAAAGTACTCCACGTAGGAAGGAACAATAATTTGCACACATACAAAATGAGAAAGACTGCCTGGGAAGGAGTATAGCAGAAAGGGATCTGGGGGTTATAGTGGATCACAAGCTAAATATGAGTCAATGTTGTATTAGCAGAAGTGTTGTAAGCAAGACATGAGACGTAATTCTTCCACTCTACTCAGCTCAGGTTAGGCCTCAATTGGAGTATTGTGTCCAGTTCTGGGTGCCACATTTCAGGAAAGATGTGGACAAACTGGAGAAATTCCAGGGAAGAGCAACAAAAATGATTAAAGATCTAGAAAACATGTCCTATAAGGGAAGATTGAAAAAAAAATGGGTTTGTTTAGTCTGGAGAAGAGAAGACATGATAACAGTTTTCAAATACATACAAGGTTGTGGGATAAAATTGTTTTCCTTAACCTCTGAGGGTAAGATGAGAAGCAATGGGCTTAAATTGCAGCAAGGGAGGTTTAGGTTGGACATTAGGAAAAACTTCCTAACTGTCAGAGTGGTTAAGCACTGGAATAAACTGCCTAGGGAGGTTGTGGAATCTCCATCACTGGAGGGTTAGACAAACAACCTGTCAAGGATGGTCTAGATAATACTCAGTCCTGCATGAGCGCAGGGGACTGGACTAGATGACCTACTGAGGTCTCTTCCAGTCCTACAATTCTATGATTCTTTATATACAAAAGGAGCATTTCTAAATTAGCTGTTACACTCAAGAATGAGATCTTAGAGTCATTGTGGATAGTTCTCTGAATACATCTGCTCAGTATACAACAGCATTCAAAAAACTAACAATATTAGGAACCTTTAGGAAAAGGATAGATAATAAGACATACTCTGTTTAAAACTGTGGTATGCCCACACTTGAATACTGCGTGCAGCTCTGATCACCCCATCTCAAAAAAAGATATAATAGAATTGGAAAAGATGCAGAGAAAGGCAAAAAAGTGATTAGGTGTATGGAACAGCTTGCATACAATGAGAAATTAAAAGGACTGGGACTGTTCATCTTAGAAAAGAGACAACTAAAGGGGGATATGATAGAGGTATATAAAGTCATGAATGGTGTGGAAAAAGTGAATAGGGAAGTGCTATTTACCCCTTTACACAGCACAAGAACTAGGGGTCACCTGATGAAACTAATAGGCAGCAGGTTAAAAAAAATAAAAGGAAGTACTTCTTCACACAATCAACTTATGGAACTCATTGTCAGGGGATGTTGTGAAAGCCAAAAGTATAAGTGGGTTCAAAAAAGAATCAGATAAGTTCATGGAGGATAACTCTATCAATGGCTATTAGCCAAGATGGTCAGTGATGGAATCCCATGCTCCAGGTGTCCCTAAACCTCCAACTGCTAGAAGCATCTGCCATTGGCCACTGAGAAAGACAGACTATTGGGCTAGATGGACCATTGGTCTGATCCAGAATGGATGTTCTTATGCTTAAATTAAATTAATGGAGATATCCCATCTCCTAGAACTGGAAGGGACCTTGAAAGGTCATCGAGTCCAGCCCCCTGCCTTCACTAGCAGGACCAAGTACTGATTTTGCCCCAGTTCCCTAAGTGGCCCCCTCAAGGATTGAACTCACAACCCTGGGTTTAGCAGACCAATGCTCAAACCACTGAGCTATCCCTCCCCCCTAAAAATGAGAATTGCCAATATGGTCAGCTAACATAGAATCATAGAATACCAGGGTTGGAAGGGACCTCAGGAGGTCATCTAGTCTAACCCCCTGCTCAAAGCAGGACCAATCCCCAGACAGATTTTTGCCCCAGATCCTTAAATGGCCCCCTCAAGGATTGAACTCACAACCCTGGGTTTAGCTAAGTCAACATTAAAAATAAGGTCATTCTATGTCTGGGACAAAGGAAAGGTACTATGAAATACCATGAACTGATGAAAAATAAAGTTCTAGGGTCTGATTCTGATCACACTTACATAAGTGTAAACAAGGTGTTCTTCCCCTGCCCACAGCCATGCCCACTGATGTTAAGGGAGTTACACTAATCAACATGGCAATGAAAGAGGAATGGGAACCATGCCGATACTATCAGAAGCCCTCTTTTCAATGTATTTTTCAATAATGTGCTTATTTCTCTCTTGAGCATTAAACAGCCACTTTAGTTTTTAAAACACGTACAGATGCTTTAGGAATCTACACAGTGAACATTAAAATCTCTTAACTTCATAACACTGCTTTCTAGAATCAACAGTTTCATTAGCTGTTAGATTCTGTGCCATCTTTCAATTTTCATAGGCATTTTTCTGTTGAGCTCTCCTTAAGCCAGTTCTTTTCTGTTCAATGTAAAAACCAGCTCCCTCTAAAATATTTTGTGTATGAATATTGGTGTGATGCTATTTTGTATTTTCCCTGTGCAAAAAGCCCCCACTGTGTTACTTACATTATCTTTGTGCAATTGCAGCATATATATACAATTACTCTGATTGTGCATGCAAATCAGATAGTTTCAAAAGCAAATATTCGTTTATACACATAGCTGTCCATTTATACATGAAATTATAGTGACTGCATATACACTTCTGAAAGTCAGGAACAAAATCCATTTTTGTCTATGAATACTGTACTTGGGACAGTCTCCTCACATAGAAAACAAAGGTTTAGAATATCTTTCATGAGCTAACTAATATGTAAGTGCCAGGATAGGTTAAGATGGAACTAGTATTGTAATACAAATTTTCCTTACTGCATCCTAGAATCCCTCTCCACAATGATCATGATATCACATTGACTAATTGTTATGGATGATGTATAACGATCATATGAATAGTGACTCTGGTGGGCTGGCTCAGGATCTTATGATCATTATATTGACCAGTGGACTATTCTGGACAGACATCACTATCTTTGTTGTGAGGTCAGAGTATATTTCTCCCATCAGGACAAAGGACTACCCTCTGACCTAATGGAATGCTTAGCTTTCAAGAGGTTGAAGAAAGAATATTGCCTTGCCAACAGACATTTTATTGGTGATTTGGTACTTTATAATGATTTGTAGTCCTTGCCCAATGATACAAAAGCACCTATAATGCCCTCTACATCAAGGTTCATCTCCATGTGTCACCATGGTATTCATATGATCGGTGAGTGATGAATTATGAAGGAAGAGCAGCAGAGCATCAATGGTGGAAGTCTTGCTCTGAATTAGATTGACTACAGCATATGTCATGAAATCTTATGTCATGTCTGAATAGAAGGCAAAGAAAGATTTTGTGTGTTCATCATAGGGTTCATGCAATGCCAGAACAGAACAGTTCAAAAAGGCTAACAACTGGGTTCATTCAGTTTTAGTCTTGTCACAACGTAGAATGTTTCTTGTTCTGGAGTTTTCAAATTATTTTGCAGATAAGATATCTCAGATCTGAAGTGATGTCTGCTTCCAGGATAATGGGACAAATTCAGATTCTTTCTTGCCTGGGTTTCAGCTTGTGAAATGAGCGCACAAGCTATGCTCTGCAGGTCAGATCAATTTCCCTACTGCCTGTGGACAGCCAATGGGGAAGAACTGGAGCCATTATAGGAGATGATTGTTACCCTCTTGAAAGGAAGCAAGATGACAGTATCTTTTAAAGAAGCATTTGTTAGACCCTTGATTAAGGAGCCTCTCTCACCACAGATAATCTTTCCAATTATCACCCCATCTATACATTTTGGGGGTAGACTGGGACAACTCAAACAACATCTGCTTAAAAATTAATTGTGTGTGTTCATAAATCTCTGATACATAAAGCATGAGTCTTACCTCTTCCGTGCTATTTGGTATGGTTATTGTTAGCTATTGGGATTACATATTATGCAATTTGTCTTATCCGAATGCGGTGTCTAGTAGAAAATTAACTGTGGTTTAACTGCAATCATAACTGCATGACCACAATCTAATTCCAGAATGAAAAGGGTGGACCAGCAATACAGACTGACTACCAATATAGGGCTAGAGATTTAGCTGGTTTAAATCAGCACAGCTCCATTGATTTCAATAATTTTAAAAAGGCAGGAGAAAAATGGATTTCAATGGAGCTTTATCAGTTCTTTTTCATAGGTTCATAAATTCCAAGGCCAGAAGGAACCATTGTGATCACCTAGCCTGACCTCCTGTATAACACAGGCCATAGAATTTCCCCCAAATAATTCCTATAGCATGTGTTTTAGAAAAACATCCAATCTCGATTTACAAACTGTTAGTGATGGAGAATCCACCACATCCTCACCACGATCATCAAGCACGCACAGTCAACTGAGGACTATTGCACCAGTCAGAGGTGGCCACAGTTGTGGCATCACACCAGTCATTGTGTAGTGAAGTTCCCAAACCTGGCTCAATCCTGTGAATCCCTGAATCTCTGGGGCAGCCCCACAGGTTGCACCAGATCAGGTCAGCGTGTATACCTCTTCACTCGTCAATACAGAGTTTGAGAGCACAGTATACTGGAGTCTTTTTGTCCATCCTGGCAACATGGCCAAAGACCATGCAACGCCACTTTTGAATATAATGAGTGATTGAAGGAAGGCCAGGTCTCCGTGAGACTGACATTTTGCACAAAGTGAAACCACTTCATGCTCAGGAATTGGCGCTGACAGCAGATATGAATTGCCTCTAGCCATTCCAAGTCTGCCTGTACGAGAATTCACCATGACCCTTAGTAAATTGTTCCAAGAGTTAATTACACTGTTAAAAATGTACACCTTATTGTCAGTCTTCGTCAGGACCTCAGGATCTGACCCATAAATGTGACTGATAGATTTTTGTACAGGAGTCACAGCACATCAATAGCACTCCATTCTCCAGGACATTCCAGAGTACATTACATTCACTTTTCAGCTTTAGTGCAATGTTGCAGCATGACATCACTCAATAAAATTCTCCTTGATATCTGAAGAGCTTAACACAATCTCCCCAAAGTGGCAAATGTGTTACCAATGGATCTAATATTCCAGATTGCAAGGTAATGTTAAACCCAATTACCAAGGCATGCTGTTAGCACCTGAAAACAGGATTTTTTTTATTATGCCGCAGAGCAGCCCATCCTAATTCCCCTTCACATCGTTGTCTAGTGGGTTCCACAGCAGCTTCAGAGAATGGTGCAGTTTAGGTCACATTGTAATCTTTGGCATTCACCTTCACAGCATGCTGAAAATGGTTACAATTATCACGCAGCCCTGACTCTTTATAGCTGAGGTCATAGTCAGTTTAGAAATAAACTCTAAATAAACTCTGTTTTATCTGTAAATCTGGCTTGACCTGAATTTCAGTAGCCTGGACAATTTGTAGTTATCATACACACATACGTCACACCAATCTGAAAGCCACATCCTTTTAGATTACTCCTAGCAAATGTTTAATAAGGAAGCTCTGGCATTGTGCCATTACCGCTAACTTACAAATAGCAACAGCTATTCTATAGCAACAACATTAAGCAGTGCTAACTTATCCAACTGGAAAATTCCAGGGGAAAATCAAGCAGGAAGAATATATTATAATTGCTTGCACTGGAATCTAGTCAAAACATTAGGGCTACCACTCTTCCTACTAAAAATCATACCATGGAATTTTCAATTGGCAAAGAACTGGATTTCACCGCTCATCTTTAAGGTAAGCCCTCTAGCAGCACACAGTGTCCCCTACCACAGTGTAAGGGTATTCGTTCAGTAGTGGCCCAAAGGAAAGAGTGCTACCTCATGCGTCACACCAGCACCAAATGCTGGGATGACACCTGGACGTTTCTGAGGCCTTTCACCCAAGCAGCCCTATCCCTGTGCAGCTTGAAAGCTCTGCTGTGGTCACAGCTCAAGGCTGCCGGCCAGATCTGAAATGTGCAATATAGTTGACATTTTCTTTAATTCTACTATTACTTAAAACAGGCCAAGGGCAAGGGGCAAACCAGATAGCTTGTAATGAACTGTAGCTGAGTTAACCAGTTCAAGTGTGCGCCAATTCTTTAATGTTATGAAACGTATCTGTCATGCAAGGGGTCAATGAAAAGCTCATGACTTACTGGTTATTAATATCATTGTTAATGTAGGTGCAAACAACTGATGCAAAGTTAAGGACATAAACTGAAATTATAATTTTTAAAATGTGTTTGCCAGCCAGCCAGCCAACCAGAAGTTACTCCACCCTAGACAGAGGAATGTAGTTTTTCCCCCTGGGAGAAACTGACAAAGTACTTTGAAAGACAATGAGAATGTATTTACATATTGCATAAATAGACCCATCAAGCTAACAAGGGGTGGAGGCAAACCTTACACTATCACAGTGTGGTGGAGATTGACAATCACATATTTAATGTTCATGCAATTACACTGGAGGGGGCATGATCTAACTAATTTGCATTTTAGCAGACAACTCCAGCAAGAAACTTCCTTCATCAGGAGACTTCTTGTCACCTTTTTGACAGCTTGAATGAACTTTATCTAGGGGTAACCCTTAGAAGAACTCATTTCAAAGGGTCACTGGACTATAAAGGAGAAGGGCAAAGAAACCTCAAGTTATCTAACTTTCACCTAAGAGAACAAAGGGTCCGGCTCTTTGACTTTGAGGGATAGATCCTGATCCAAGAACTGGGACAGCCATCTTGATGGAAACATTACATGAGAATTTTACCTCTAGCTTGTTAAGTTTTTGTTACTAGGAACTGTTTTATTTCTTTTTCTCTTGTAACAATGTCTGACTTTAATCCTTATACTTGCACTCACTTAAAACTTCTCTCTTTGGAATGAAATATGCTTATTTTTATGTTTAATTTAGACCAATCCAGAGCTGTGTATGAACTGAACTGTTTAGTAACTCCAGTTAAAGTAACAAACTGTTTGATATTGACTCTTTAGAGGAGCAATGAACCTTAACATTTCTCTGATTGTTCAGAGACAGGACTGGACATTTCAGAACAAACATTTTTGGGAAATTTGGGGCTGGAGAGAGTGTGGCACCAGCTTACTAGTTGTTAAGCAAGGCTGGGGGAGACCAATGGAAGTCGGTGATATTGCAGGCAGGCTCCAAAGCACTGGACCAGGGATGCCCAATACATAGAGTGGGTGCTTGTTGCTGACTGTAGGAGTCCCACGCAGAGAACTACTGTAGCAAAGCTTTAGGGTGCTTAAGGGTTACAGGGTAAGAGGTGACTACTCTTCATCTGTCTGGATTGCACCCCAGAACTTAACACTTACAAACATATAGAACTGATGGAATTCTTTCAGTCACTTACTCTGGAGGTAACCATGTCCTGGTGAATTGTAGCTGACAGACTCATTGCTATAATGATTCTGGAAATATTACTGTGCTCTAAATGCATGAGTTCTTCACAAGAAGCACATTACAGTCAAAATTTCTTCACTTTTACACCTGCCATTATTTAAATGGCTGAATGCAATTCCATTGAACATGGCACATTATTACAACGGAATGTTTACCACAAAAAAAGCAAATAGAAGAGGACAAAAGAAAAACATAGGAAAATAAATTTATAGAGCGAGACACTCTGGAGTCTCTCTTCTAACATCATATTAACAATCTCTTTCTAGTCAGCAGAAAGAGATTGTATGTTATTAAGAAAGGCAGAATACATGGAGTTACTTTCTGTAATGCACAAGTAAATACCAATGGTTGCCACCAATGGTGGCCATGTAAAAGTCAATACCAGAACTCCCATTGAGCTCAGTATACCCAGGATATCACCCCAGCTGTTAAATGTTTGGTAAAGAATTCCAAGTAAGATACACAGAAATAACTCTAGCTGAAACAAGATCAACACCTTTCCTTGAGCAAGCTGAGATATGAGAAGCAATATATTGCAAGTCCAGCCACTAGATGCGGATGGAGTTCTGTTCAGGATGTCTCTAGGTTCTGCATGGTCCCATGTAAAGTAAACTATACAGGAGGTCTCCGTCCAACAACTGGGGGTGTAAGGTCTGTTCTGCAGCTACCTAGGTAATACTGGGCTCAGACTACACTGCCACAATTGTCTTCTCTAACGTCTGGCTACGAGTTGCCAAATATTCCTCTTTAGATAGAGCCAGTTGGAAAAATCTTTGATAAAATCATATTCTGTCAGAATAAGCAGTTCCATCATAATCAAAATGCTTCATGAAATCATCTTGCATTTGCCGGAATTCATTTTAGAAACAAACTGGAAAAAAATTGGCCAATGCTGAAACATCCATTTTCGGCTTTTTTGGAACAAGACACTTAGATTTTATTTTGAATTTTGTATTTTATTCTATAAATAATATAATACAAAATAAAAAAGTCAAAATAAAAAAAGTCTAAATGAAACATTTCAATTGACCTATAACTTTTTTTACCTTTCCTTTGAGAATTTCTAATTTTTTTTTTAGAGTTTGTTCAATGCAGAATAAAGCCAGTTTTTTAAAAATCTCAAAATCTTTTGCAAAACAGTTTTGTCCTCAGTGCAGTACTACCTTTAGACATTTTGCTCCACTGACAACAGATAAGGGTTCTTCTCTTCATATTTGGTAGGAGGGAAAACAGCAGAACAAAGATAATGGATTCCAAGAAGGCTGACTTTAGCAGACTCAGGGAGTTGGTAGGTAACATCCCATGGAAAGCAAGTCTCAGGGAAAACAATTTGAGAATGCTGGCAGTTCTTTAGAGACATTAGAAAGGACACAAGAGTAAACTATCCCACTGCTTAGGAAAGATAGGAAGTATGGAAAGAGACCACTCTGGCTTAACCAGGAGATCTTCAGTGATCTGAAACTCAAAAACGAGTCCTACAAAAAGTGGAAACTAGGTCAAATTAGGAAAGATGAATATAAAAAACAACACAAGCACGTAGGGAGAACATTAGAAAGGCCAAGGAACAAAATGAGATTAAAGTAGCTAGAGACAAAAAGGGTAACAAGAAAACTTTCTACAACTACATTAGACACAAGAGGAAGACTAAGGACAGGGTAGGCCCATTACTCAATGAGGGGGGAAAGACAACAGAAAATGTGGAAATGGCAGAAGTGCTGAATTACTTTTTTGTTTCAGTTTTCACCAAAAAGGTTAGTAGCGAGCAGACGTCTAACAGTGAATGTCAGTGAAAATGAGGTAGAATCAAAGGCTAAAATAGGGAAAGAACAAGTTAAAAATTACTTAGATAAGTTAGATGTCATCCAGTCAGCAGAGCCTGATGAAACACATCCTAGAATACTCAAGGAGCTGACTGAGGAGATATCTGAGCCATTAGCGATTATCTTCAAAAACTCATGGGAGATGGGAGAGATTCCAGAGGAGTGGAAAAGGGCAAATATAGTGCCAATCTATAAAAAGGGAAATAAGGACAACCTGGGGAATTACAGACAGACAGCTTACCTTCAGAACCCAGAAAGATAATGGAGCAAATAATCAAGCAATTAATTTGCAAACACCTAGAAAATAATAAGGTAATAAGTAATAGTCAGCATGGACTTGCCAAGAACAAATCATGTCAAACCAACCAAATAACCTTTTTTAACAGGGTAAGAAGCCTTGTGAATGGGAAGAAGAGATAGATGTGGTATATTTTGACTTTAGTAAGGCTTTTCATACTGCATGCAGGGCTGGCTTTAGGACCTGCAGGGCCCGGTTTGAATACCCAGCGGCGGTCCGGGTCTTCGGCGGCGGGGGGGTCCGCTCCGCGTCTTCTGCCGCACTGAAGGACCCCCTGCCGCCGAAATGCTGCCGAAGACCCGGAGCGGACCCCCAGCCGAAGACCCGGAGCGGACCGCCGCCAGGTGAGTAAAAAAAATTAAAAAGGCGCCTAAGGCGCAGGGCCCTCTTAGGCACGGGCGCGGGGCCCGATTCTGGGGAATCGGCCTAAAGCTGGCCCTGCTTGCATGACCTTCTCATAAACAAACTAGGAAATATAGCTTAGATAGAGCTAATATAAGGTGGGTGCATAACTGGTTGGAAAACCATTCCCAGAGAGTAGTTATCAGTAGTTCACAGTCAACCTGACAGGCATATTGAGTGGGGTCCCACAGTGATCAGTCCTTGGTCCAGTTCCATTCAGTATCTTCATACATGATTTAGATAATGGCATGGAAAGGGCACTTATAAAGTTTGCGGATGATACCAAGCTGGGAGGGATTGCAAGTGCTTTGGAGGATAGGATTAACATTCAAAATTACCTGGACAAACTGGAGGAATCATCTGAAGTAAATGGGATGTAATTCAATAAGGACAAATTCAAAGTACCCCACTTATGAAAAAACAAGCATTTGCACCCATACAAAATGGGAAACGACTGCCTAGGAAGGAGTACTGCAAAAAGGGACCTGGGGGTTATACTGGATCATAAGCTAAATATGAGACAACCGTGTAACACTGTTTTTAAAAAAAGTAAAGATCATTCTGGGATGTATTAACAGGAGTGTTGTAAGCAAGACATGAGAAGTAATTCTTCCGCTCTACACAGCTCTGATAAGGCCTCAACTAGAGTATTGTGTCCAGTTCTGAGTGCCACATTTCAGGAAAGATGTGGAAAAATTGGAGCAAGGCCAGAGAAGAGCAACAAAAATGATGAAAGGTCTAGAAAACATGACTTATGAGGGGAAAATTGAAAAAATTGGGCTTGTTTAGTCTGGAGAAGAGAAGACCAAGGAGGGACAATGATAACAGTTTTCAAGTACATAAAAGGTTGTTAAAAAGGAGGTAGATGAAAACTTGTCGTCCTCAACCTCTGAGGACAGGACAAGAAGCAATGGGCTTAAATTGCAGCAAGGGAGGTTTAGGTTGGACATTAGGAAAAACTTCCTAACTGTCAGGGTAGTTAAGCACTGGAAGAAAATGCCTAGGGAAGTTGTGGAATCTCTGTCATTGGAGGTTTTAAATAACAGGTTAGATGAACACCAGTCAGGAATGGTCTAGGTATTACTTAGTCCTGCCTGGAGTGCAGGGGACTGGACTAGATGACGTACTGAGGTCTGTTCTAGTCCTACACTTCTATGATTCTATGTTTGGACCAACCTTTCCCTTTGATATTATTTTCTAATTAATAAATCTTGAGTCAGCCAAGAAATTATGTTGGTCTCTTGGGCATTCAGATTCTTTTAAGAGGCTTCTCCCTCCCATATTGTACCCTTCTTCCTTACCACCACTGGATAGGGAAGTTATGTAATTTTAAACCTGGGACTAAAAAGCTTCCCATGGTACAGTACTAATATTTAAATAATAATAACAACTCTTGTACTATCCCTGCATACTGTAGCTCACCACAATGGCTTCTATTTAATTGCTCAGGGGATTTATACAATGCAATGTTAGTTAAATCACACTTTACCAAGTAGCTAACAGCAATACTTGCTGTCCAAAAATTATGTGGCTCTATAGTAAACTGCTACATACACCTTTTCCTATGTTTTGCTCGTCCTATGCTTTCAAATTAAGAAGGACCCCAATAATATGACTGTGTACAGTGTAAGAATCTAACCATTTCTTGAGATTTTGGTACTGCTACATTTCCATTTTCAGTATTTAAAGCCCTCTTAGGAAATTCTGGGACCAAGAAAAAGATTACTAGGATAGAAATCAGAAAAATCAAAGTGTATACATTTAGGAAAACATTGGCTGCTCTGGTCCAGACAATATCAAATGCAAACAACACAATGTGCCAAGCTCCATATTGTGATATACAGCATCTGGCACCAAGTTTCCTGTCAGATCCATGCTCTTCACGTGTAGTGAATTCTCTCAAAATTTTTTACTGCACTAAGTAGTGCTATAAGACTGATCTCTTCATTTTTAATTGATAAATAGCAAAATAAAGCTACTAATGCTGTATATATAGAAAATTACTTCACCATTGCTAATTAGTCAGTAGTCTTTTCCCAAAAGGGGATTAAAAATCTCACTTTTCAATTTTTTTGTACTGTAAGAATGTTCTCACTTGAAATGAACTCAAGATGACTACAAAGGGGCAGCTCAGTAAACATCTTGTTTTTGTATTATTCCTCCCACCCCCACAACTTACATTCCTGAAAATTGTTCCAGTGTTCAGAACAGTACTCTAATGTTCCTGAGTTATAAATACCTGCAATTTAACATTGAAAGACAACTTTACAATAGGCTAACTTCCGTCACTCAACAAAGCACTTTTAAGGAAGAATTTTCGCTTAGGAAGAAGTGAATAAGAGTAGGTGGAAGAATTTTAACAGAAAGCGTCATTATCAGTAGTATCAGGAATGTATGTGGCCTTTTCTGAGAATCTATAACAAACTGCACTAAACAACATGAAATGTAGACAGCACATTTTTCATATGTAGAAGGACATAGGTAAAAGCTTTGTGTTGTGGAGACACTTTCTCCTTGCACACTCAGATTTAATTCACAACATCTAGCATTCAGTTAAAATTGATCTGAAGGATCTGAAGTGTCCCCTAACACTTTATTCTTGGGATCCCATTTCCCCCCACCCCTCATTTCCTTTTTGGATGGTGACATGGTCCTGACTTATTCTCAGGGGAGGACAGACCTATCTGGATGCCGACACTTCTCTCTGATTGATCACCTGGGTGGATGCTTGTGCAATGAGCTTACTTCCAACCCCAGAGTTAACTAAGCTCCACACCACTCCAGAGGCCAAGCCTGTTAACTTTCATTTGCCTGAGTTCCCTTAAACTAGAAAGCCTGTTGCAAGTTGCCCCCACCCTCCCAAATCTGGGTCTCCGCGAGGCCATCAAGCCAGACAACTGTGGTGGAGAATTTTTAGGAGAAAATGGTGAAAACAAACAGCACAGAACACAGAAAGTGATTCATTTGAGATATATTTTAACCCAGAAAGGGATTTCTACAGCACTAAGACACTAGATGTCAGACCAGAAGGTATGCTAGCTTGTATCAAATATTTGATAGCTGAACTATTTAAGCTTTGCTGTGACAAAATGCTATATTATTACCTGAACAGATATATTTCATGCATTAGCAATAAAAAGCGCTATAACTGTAAGATCCACAAACTGCTAAACAGCTTTGTTTAAATTATGCATGCAAACTTTATGGAACAGCCTATCAACCGATCATCTGCCATTTGATGCATATTAATTTTATGCTCTACTGCTTCAGCTGCTATTTCATCAGGATGTTTACTGCTATTTAAGGCTTATTACTTCACAGGGAAAGAAATATTGTCATTATACACACGCATATATATTTATACAGGGCCCAGCACATGTATCAAGATTAAATACAATAAGATACTGACTACAGTGTAAAAACTTTGGGAATGTGAAGCTAACCTTACTGGTGCATTATTTTTCTCTTTGAGGTTTTTTAGTATTTTAAATAATAAAAATAGAGAAAGGCCAATATAACTTGGGATATTAATACTGATTTGTGTTTTTTTTTTTTTTAAATGAGGATGTAAATTGATTCTTAGGAAAACTAAGGATTCATAGCACTGACTTGAGCCAGGCAAACTGGTGACAGACACTAACTCTTACCACTCACAGGTCCAGGGATAGCCTTCTATAATTTGCTGGACCTCAACCAAGAAGTAAAGTTGGTTATGTGGAATTCATAATTATAGGCATCTGATAGAAATTATTAAAAACCCACACAGCTCTAACATGGTGTCCTCCATTCAGGGATCTGGAAATACTTTATAAACAGAATCTTTGTCCTGTAATCCAGGACTCTATCTAGGCTAAAATATTTATGGCCTTCTGAGCCATGGATACTGGCTCTGCAACAGGCCACCATGTTGAAGAAACAGGCCATCCAGCTGCATAAGTAATATGTACATACATATGCAGTTGCTTGGGGAAGGAGAGCTTACGTACATAAGCTCTATGCCTCCTGCACACCACAAGCTGTGTTCTGCCTCAGTTCTAACCCCATAAAGAAGAGCAGCATGCAGGAGTTATGCGAGTTCTAGGGATGCCTTACACCCAGATGACTGTAGAGACAGGAGACAATGTTGTAGGAAAAAACAAACAAAAAAAGATAGATGGCAGTGAGTGGAGGAGTACCTGATTGCTAGGAAGGAGTGGGGTTCTCTGTAATCACTGGAAAGAAGGATGCTCCTACTTTTCTTCCACCCCACTTTGCTTTTGGGACTATCCCAATTGAAAAGAGGAAAGAAACTCTCTGAACCTTTTTTAATATCCATTTTTGGGGATGAGGGAGGAACAGCTGAGAAACTCTTTGGCTCAATAGGTCCCCTCTGTTACCTTCCTCCCTGAGCTAGTTACACCATTTAAACCTCACCTCAAGAGAAGAACCCAATTAGCTGAGTACCGCTACAGCTTATGCAGTCTAAGGCTTGCAGAGCCACTGTGAGCCAAGAACACCACAGGCAAATTTGGTCTGAATGGCACAGCCATTGGGACCAATGGAAAATGATTATTTCAGTGCATGTCCAGGCTAGGGGTCCTTGAAAAAGTAGTAAGACAAATCCCTTCAAATTCTGTCTAGTTAAGATAATTCTGCAGAAGACATGCACATAGCACACACCTGTTCCACTTATCAGACATTCACTTAGAATATTAAGTATATTCTATGAAATAGGAGAAGATATGTTTACTGTTATCAAAAGCCATGGAGGAAATTAGTAACACCTCATTAAACATATCAACCAGCGCAGAATCATCACCCCAAGAGAAAGTTCTTGTCTAGTACCTTTGCTGGGATATTAATCCAATAAGAGTGTGGCACCTGCTCAAGCAGCATAATCAGTCACAAGGGAGCTTAACTTTTGATTTCATTTCCGTGTGTGGTATTTCATTACCACCTTTCTCTCCCACTTCATCAGAATACACAATTTCAATGGGAATACTTCTTTTTCCTTCCAGCTTTGCAAATATTAATCGATGTTCATCAGTGACAGTCTTAAAAGTAAGGGGGGGGGCGGCTTTGGGACAGAAGGAGAAAACAGAGATATGTTAAGCTTTTATTAAAACTTGTATTTTCTACTTTAGGAATGAAAAACAATTTAGTTTGTTAAAAAAAGGGATGTGAATTTTTTGAATTAGAAGAAAGAGGTAGCCTCTGTATGTGGAGAACTGCTCAGAAAAGGATTGTATTTTTTATGTAAACAATAAAAATACCATTGAGAAAGACAAGAGATGGAAAAGGCAACTCTAGTGGATTGGACAGGAGAATTGAATCAAGAGTGCCTCAGTTCCAGTCCCAGGTCTGACAGCAACTTGCTGTATAACTACAGGTCTGTCTCATCTTACGCGGGGGTTCCGTTCCGCGGTTAGCGCGTAAAGCGAAAACCGTGTATAGCCAAAATTCCATTGAGTTCAATGGCGGGCAAAATCCCCTGCGCTACAGGTATAGTATTAAAATTGTTATTTTTCTCTCTTTTTTTTGTTTTGTTTTGTTTTTGCCGACCGCGTAAAGTTGAAATTGCGCATGTTAAATGCGCATAAGATGCAACAGACCTGTATGGGAAAAGTAATCTAATCTCTCTGTCTGTTTCCTTCATCTATAAAACAGGAATAATATTTACTTACCTCATACATTCCTAACGTGCTCCATTTGCTACAATATGCTCTCTTATACAGCACTTTAAAAATCAGCACCTATATAATTCCCAAACACTAATTTCAAGACTGAACACTAGGAGCATTGCCTCTTTGCTATTTTTGTACAGTATCTGGCCCAGTGGGCTCCTGTGGTGGGGTGACTGCCCCACACAGAGAGAGGAAGGGGTTAAAAGCAGTACCAGGGAGGCTGCGCAGAACCCACTAATCAGGAAAGGGCGGACTGAGCCTACCAATAGGGGGAAGGCTTGCTGGAGCAGCCGATCAGGGCTGGTGAGGGCCATATTGTGATGCTCTGTACCTCGGGGAACACCCTGCACCCCCATGTTCATCCTTATAATGTGATTGTGTGGTATCCAATGCAAAGTTTGTCATGTCAGGTGTCTTCAAAGGGTCATGATGCACCGAGCATTGTTGTTATAGTAATGTTATAGGTTGTAATTTCATGTATATAGTTATGAGGCTGAAAATGTGTCCTTATGACTTAAAACAAGCCCAGGCAAAAACTCTCCAGGAGAAAAGAGGCAGTCCATACCTCATCAGGGCATGTATGGGACAAATCCAGCCCGGTCTCACAGGAACAAAAGATGCTGGCCTAGGCAGCAACAAAGGATCTGTTGGACTCTCGTGTGAGTCACCCCCCTTCCCTCGATCAGTTTGGGACTACGATGAGGTAATGCTCACCTGACTCTGAAGGGGGCGGGGCAAAGCCAAGAGGGAAGAAAGAACAAACATGATAAAAGGGAGAGACATTTGCCATGCTCTCTCTCTCCTCCACCTCCATCTACAGACACCACACCAAGCGACTGAAGTACTGATCAAAGGGGAGAGCCTGGCTGAAGAGCAACCAGCCAGCCTGTGGTGAGAAGCATCTAAGTTTGTAAGGGTACTGAAAGCTTAGAATGCATTTTGCTTTTATTTCATTTGACCAAATCTGACTTCTTGTGCTTTGACTTATAATCACATAAAATCCATCTTTTGTAGTTAATACATGTGTTTGTTTATTCTACGTGAAGCAGTGTGTTTGGTTTGGAGCATGTCAGAGACTCCCCTTGGGATAACAAGCCTGGTACATATCTTTCTTTGTTAAATTGACAAACTCTCATAAGCTTGCAGTGTCCAGCGGACATAACTGGACACTGCAAGACGGAGGTTCCTAGGGTTGTGTCTGGAACCAGAGATATTGGCTAGTGTAATTTGGTTGCACAATCCAAGCAGCACCTGGCCAAAAGTGGTCGCTCACGTAGCTGGGAGCAGCTTACATGCTAGAGGCTGTGCGTGAACAGCCCAGAAGTGGGGGTTCTCACAGCAGAGCAGGGTAAGGCTGGCTCCCAGAGTCAAGGATTGGAGTGACCTAGCAGATCACCGGTTCATATAACACCAGGGGAACATCACCCTAGACAAATTAGAGGATTGGGCCAAAAAAAACCTGATGAGGTTCAACAAGGATAAGTGCAGAGTCCTGCACTTAGGACGGAAGAATCCCATGCACTGCTACAGACTAGGGACCGAATGGCTAGGTAGCAGTTCTGCAGAAAAGGACCTAGGGGTCACAGTGGACGAGAAGCTGGATATGAGTCAACAGTGTGCTCTTGTTGCCAAGAAGGCTAACGGCATTTTGGGCTGTATAAGTAGGGGCATTGCCAGCAGATCGAGGAACGTGATTGTTCCCCTTTATTCGACATTGGTGAGGCCTCATCTGGAATACTGTGTCCAATTTTGGGCCCCACACTACAAGAAGGATGTGGAAAAATTGGAAAGAGTCCAGCGGAGGGCAACAAAAATGATTAGGGGTCTGGAGCACATGACTTATGAGGAGAGGCTGAGGGAACTGGGATTGTTTAGTCTCCAGAAGAGAAGAATGAGGGGGGATTTGATAGCAGCCTTCAACTACCTGAAGGGAGGTTCCAAAGAGGATGGAGTTCAGCTGTTCTCAGTGGTGGCAGATGACAGAACAAGGAGCAATGGTCTCAAGTTGCAGTGGGGGAGGTCCAGGTTGGATATTAGGAAACACTATTTCACTAGGAGGGTGGTGAAGCACTGGAATGCGTTACCTAGGGAGGTGGTGGAGTCTCCTTCCTTGGAGGTTTTTAAGGCCCGGCTTGACAAAGCCCTGGCTGGGATGATTTAGTTGGGAATTGGTCCTGCTTTGAGCAGGGGGTTGGACTAGATGACCTCTTGAGGTCCCTTCCAACCCTGATATTCTATGATTCTATGATCACACATATCTAAAGGGCTGCTCAGCAGCGCAAAGGGAAGTCTCTCCCTGAAAGGCAAGGGAGGAGGACTGACTGCCTGAAGAAGTGCCCTAGATAAAGCAGTGCTGGGCAGGGGCAGCACACTTGCTAATGAGGAGAGTGGCTGGTATCCAGACTGCAGTTTGCCCCTGAGGCGAGGGGCTGGACCTTGGACTGCAGTTGGCTGCTGAGGCAAGGCGGGACTAAGGACTGCTGATACTAGAATGGGGGCACAGCCGGAGGACCGTGACCAGAAGAGGATGCCGCAGTCTGGGGAGCGATGCAGGTCCCAGAGTGGTGGAGACAGCAAAGCGGGAGTGACACACCACCGGAGGAGGGCGCCCTGTCGAAGGACTTGAGCTATTTCCAGAACCACCAGCAGGAGGTGCTATGGTGATGAGTCTTGCACCGCTACAGCTCCTGAATCCCGATGGGGCCTACTTTAATATAGCTAATAATTAGCAGTAATAGTAAGGAGTGGGCGCACAAACTGAGACCATTGAGCTCTCTGTTGTAGTCTTCAAAGTGTTGCACAATTTGTCCCTTACCTCTTTTTCCTGCTAATTTCGTTTAGTTCCTCCCACCTCCCTGCTCAAGTTACGTGACTAAACATTCTTCTCTCACTCAACCCTGCATCTTTCTCCCTGTGTCCCTTACACCCTTCTTGTCCCAGTCTGCAAAACAGATGATGACTATTAAAACAACAGAACAAGCAAACACTGTTGAATCAGCAATGCAGAAGCTAAACATTATTACAAAATCACTTGCTTTCTGTTGCATACCATCCTTTGTAGTCCATTTAGAATGTAAGCTCTTTGGAGCAGGGACCATGTCATCATTTATCTGTGAAATTCCCTGCGCACATCTGACTTAATTATAAATAAAACAACATAAGGACTATGACAAAAATGAAAAGAAATACAGATAGCTGAGCAATGGACTCTTGGGACCAATAAGGAGATTGCATCATTTACATATTATGCTTACACTATATTTTATACATGACTGTTACAAACAATAGAAAGGCATGCAACACAGAAATAAAGAGCTAAGATCATGTACAGAGGCAGTAAAATTATCAGAAGTCATGGCAATCTAAATATAGTAATAGTGATGAAAACCTCATGAGGAGGCACCCAAGGGTTCTGAATTAACTCAAATATGAAATTGCAGAACTACTAACTGTAGAATGTAACCTATGCTGAAACAAGCCCGTGTACCAAATGACTGGAAAGTAACTATGTAAAGCTTTTTAAAAAAGGCTCCACAGGTGATCCTGGCAATTACAGTTTGGTGAGCCTAACTTCAACACAGGCAGATTAGTAGAAACTACAGTAAAGAACAAAATAATCACGCGCAGATTAACATGAGTTGTTGTTTCATAAACAGAACACCAATGGCTCAACAATCTATTAGAATTCTGTGAGGGAGTCAACAACCATGTGGACAAGGGTGATCCACTGGCTATAGTGTACTTGGACTTTCAGACAGTCTTTGACATGGTCCCTCACCAAAGGCTATTAAGGAAATTAAGTAGACATGGGAGAAAAGGGAAGGTCTGCTCACAGATCAGAAACAGGTTAAAAGATAGGAAACAAAGGGTAGGACTAAATGATCAATTTTCACAATGGAGAGACGTAAACAGTGGGGACCCCCAACAATCTGTGCCAGGACCTGTGTTGTTCAACATATTCATTAATAATCTGGAAAAGGGAATGAACAATGAGGTGGCAAAGTTTGCAGATGACACAAAATTATTCAAGATAGTTAAGGCCAAAGCTGACTGTGAAGATTTACAGGGGAATCTTACAAAACTGGGTGACTAAATGGAAGGTGAAATTCAATAGTGGTAAATGCAAAGTAATACACATTGGAAAAAAATAATCCCAACTATACATATACAATGTCAGGTTCCAAATTAGCTGTTACCCTCAAGAAAGCCATCTTGGAGTCATCATGGGTAGTTCTTTCAAAACTTCAGCTCAGTGGGCAGCAGCAGTCAAGAAGGGATTGATCCTTCAGTGTGCCCACATCTTGAATACTGTGTCCAGTTTTGGTCACCCATCTCAGAAAGGACATAGTGGAACTGGAAAAGCTACAGAAAAGGGCAACAAAGATGATGAAGGGTATGGAATGGCTTCCGTATGAGGAGAGACTAGAAAGATTAGGGCTGTTCATCCTAGAAAAGAGATGACTAAGGGGGGATATGACAGAGGTCTATAAAATCGTGACTTCTGTGACCCCTTTCCCACAATACAAAAACCAGGGGTCACCCCATAAAATTAATAGGCAGTGGATTTAATACAAATAAGAGGAAGTACATTTTCACACAATGCACAATTAACCTGTGGAACTCATTGCCATTGGATGTTGTGATGGCCAAACGCTAAACCAAGTTCAAAAAAGAACTAGATAAGTTCCTGGAGGATAGGTCCATCAATGCTTTTAGCCAAAATGGTCAGGGATGCAACCCCATGCTTGGGGCATCCCTGAATCCCCAGAAGCTGAGAGGGGAAACCCGGGGTGGATCACTTCAGCTATCCTGTTCTGTACTCTTCACCAGAAGCTCTCGTACTGGCCATTGTCAGAGACAGAATACTGGGCTAGATGAGCCATGGGTCTGACCCAGTTTGGCCATTCTTATGGAGTCTTTTCCCCCCCACAAAATCAGTAGAAGGTTTAGGCTTTTAATTTTATTTGCAATACTGGGTTATTTTTACCCTTTCTGTGCTCCCCATGCATAGCAAGCCTGACAGATTCTTATTATTTTATTCTGTGGAAGAGCAGAGCAGGAGAATGTTCCATAGCATAATAACTATGCCACTAAAATGAGAACAAAATCCTCCGCTCTGCTTCCTTTGGAAAACCACAGTCTCACATTTTATACTCACGTTGTTGAAATATGTAATGTGTTACATATAAAAAGAAATACCTTATACAGATGTGTGCCTATGAAACACAATACTATGCTGTTTAAGCTTACTAGTGCAGTGGAATAATAGAATTTTATATCACATTGAACTATATAATTCTAGTACATTTGCAAGGACATTTTTCAAGGGCCTCTCCCATTCTGGACACGCTGCTGAGGATTTGGGCATCCAAGCAGCAAAGGGAACAAAGTGGGGTTGTTTTTTGAAACAGTCATTTTGATACTATATCCCAAGCTGTCTGGGAGGTCACCTTGACACCTGGCTACTGGCGTTTTCAAAACCTCACTGCTATCTGATGGCATGCTCTCAAGGCACTGCTGAATGTCAGTTTCACCCCTCATCCAAAGTTACTCAAGACACAACCACAGTTCTCCCATCAGCCACCTGTCGCTTGCTGAAACAGTACACTGTCCTGAGTTGATAAAAAAAAAAAACAAACCCTCACATAAGTATGGATCAGGAGATGACTTGTTTTAAAGAATGATATTAAAACAAACAGTTTTTCCCTCATTTAGTGCTCAGATGTTGCAGAAGGTTGAACAAGAAGCTGGGAAGAAGCAGTTTTTATGTAACAGAGTCAGCATTTTCAAAAACTTGGGCCACTGAAACTGCCGTTGCAACCCCATCTAATGACTCAAGTGGGAGCTGGGATCCCAGATGATTTCCAAAGGCAATTTTTGGCCATGCTCAAACTGCCTGTGCATCCAATGGAATTTTGAGCATTGCCCATGGAATTTTCCTGGTGACTTAGGGTGAAGCAGAAATGCACCCTAGGTATACATTAGCATAACTTTTGCTTTGCCTATGCTATTCAGGCCTCAATGTCCAGTAATAAGCAGTCTATTTTTAGACACCACTGGAGACCCAGCCCCCTGATTCCCAATCTTCATCTTGCCCCTTCGAGGACTCAAGCCTGTGGGCTCTCAGATAACTTGGGCACAACCAAACACCAGCTTTGAAAAGCCCTTACATAGCCACTTCTTTTTGAGCCTCTATGTGGATGCTTGAATTGCTGTCTGTGCCTTCCCAAGCTTTTGAAAATCTTGGAGAATGTTACTTAGAAAAATACTAGAACAAAACAATACTCATCATACTAATATAATGCAATATTTGTTAAGCATCAGCAGAGTGCTTTTGACTCTATACAAGCACATATAAGTCCTTATGCTACAAGCTGTGAGTTCCTCCTGCGCAACTGTGTCTTAAGTTCCTGTGGCCTTGAGTCTAATGTTTTTTAAATGAAACTTGAACATGCACATATTCCAGTATCAGTACAGCTCTTCACACAGTGGTGTGCAATCTTGTCAAGAGTGAGGGGAAAAAAGATGAAAACATAATAAAAACTTTAAAAAACCAACAAAAACAACCAAACACACACTTACCAGCCAAAAGAAAAGAGAAGTGCAATTTGCAGCAATCACCTTCAAAATGGCTTCCTTATGGCTGCAGCCCCTTTTGTCTCCCAGATTTAAAGGGCCCCCAACCAGAAAAGCAAGCTGAGACAGACTCTATAAAAGGGTGAACACACATAGGAGAATTCAGTGGTAACCAGGTAGTGGTAAAGGAAGTCATTCTTAGCAAAAGGCTTGAATATCTTTCTAAGGATCATTTTCCAGATACAAATATTCTAAGATGTGATGAGTTGGAGCATTTTAGATAACTATGTAATTTGTTTCCCTTTTGTATTATGTTTCTATAATAAAAATCCAGATCCTTTTGAACAGCAGCTGCTGCTTGTATTTAGCATTTAATACCACTGCATCACGTCTTTCTCCAAGTGTATGGAACCCCATGTGCATAAATCTTTCTCCACCACCCAAAACATAGATTCTTCCTACTCTGTAATATAGAGCCATGATTTACCCCAGAACTGTTGAGATCTCCACACAAAATTTATAAATATTTCTAGTCTGAACATGACAAATGGCTCCATGACTCAAAAAACTGGTCTGAAGCTTTTGGAGGCAGGCTTTCACAGCTTGCCATTTATTGACTGTAGTGCAATACCACAGTTGGTAAAAGGATGTTCAGGTTATAGCCTCATGCACAGACCACTAATAGAGTCTGTGGTTTGACAGTCTTAATTAATGGTGAATGCACACTGCTGGACAACTCCAAATCTCATTGTCATAGTATGACCCTGGAAAGACCAGAAAACACTAACTAAGTGGATTCATGGTTAGAATTCAATGACTACCAATAGCTTATATTTTATATACCATAAAATAATAAAGGGAATTTGTCATATTGATTCTGCTAGAATCATAACACTCCTTTTTTTTTAAAATCTTGTATTATTTTACCACCTAAGGCTGTGATCATGGGGGCCTAAATAGGTGAGCCTCAGCATCTGAGTAGGTACTGAAGTAAACTGGTGATGAATAATAACCTCTATGCTTACTGATCTTGTCATATAGCAGGCTGATGTTTTTCACCAGTGATATTGGGCACAGTTATATTTTGCACATGAGAATAAGGACTGGAACCTATCTGCCACTATCTGAACTGTCAAAAGCCTCTTGTTTCTGAAAAACTGGATAACGTGTCACTCCTTACTCTTTTCTTGGCCTTGTTTCATTGTTATTGGACTATCAATAGGCACACAATTGCAGACTGCAGTGTAATAGTCTAGCCTTTCCCCACTGGTCTGCTGGAATGACTCCATACACTGGGTGATTTCCCATCATACTGGTAACAACAAAAAGTCCATTTTCCCAACAGGCTTTCAGTTTTGTAGGGTCATGAGAATTTGACAAATTCCTGACAGGTACCAATCCCCTGGAGAAAGCGCTGTACTACACACTTTGCAATGAAAGTAAGCTTTGTACCTGACAGCTGTGTGATGGGTTATGCCCCTCAGTAAGCCACCTGATGTGCTGAGATACCACTGAGTCTACCTGTTCTGCCAGCATGGGCCCCCTTTAACCTGTCTTGCTGAGCCAGGCTATTAAAGCCTCCTCTAACACACACACAGGGCTACACCCAGCTGCAGATCAGCTCTGGGAAGACTCATCTTAAGGGACTAACCCTTTCCCCTTCACTTCAGTTTTTGTTTCCAGGTCTTTTTCAGGGTTTCTTTGGGTGGGGAGGCAGAGGAGACCCCTGATGATGTCACTCCCCTGCCTTATATAGCTCTTGTGTAAGGCACGAACCCTTTGTCTTCTAGTGGAAAACCACTGGCATTCCAAAAGGGGAGGGGTATCCAGCACCAGGTGACTCGGACCCATGCCTCTGCACTGCTGTGGCAGCCATTGCTCATAGGCTGTCTCCAGCATCCACAGGAAGACTAAGCTCTTTCAAGGTCCATTGTTTCTGCTAATGGCCCATTAGCCCTGTCTGGCTCCCATTGTTGTACCTGAAGGGCTGGTTGGGGGTGACACCCAAAGTAACACATTTGGAATACAGATACATAGTTAATATTCCTAACTTCAGATACAGGTATACAAAGTGGATAATCACATTCAGTAAATCATAACTTTTCCAATGATATCTCACATGAGCCATCTTGCATAAAAACAACGAGGAGTCCGGTGTCACCTAACAAATTTATTTGGGCATAAGTTTGCATAAAGTACATCTGTTTATGTCATACTCATATCATAAGCATATTTTCATAAGGAATATGGACTATAATGTCACAAGCTGTTTTACCATTTTGGTGTAGTTGCGTTCTACTTTTGGCTTCACCCCCCACAAGACAAAAGAGGAAAATAGAGGCCAACGATATTAACAGTGCATATTTATTCTTGCCAAAAATCCATAATTCACAGCCTGGAAAGCCACCCCTAAAATCTGGAATGTAGTAATCTGAAAAAATAAAAAAAGATTGTGTTACATTTTTGTTGTCCCTTTGCTTGCTGCCCTCTCAGATCCCTTTCCGTATTCACTTTTTTCTTTTGTCTTTCACTTTCATTATTTTCTTTTGTGTCCTTTCCATTGTTTGTTTTCCCTCCTTTCTCTGTATTCTCTCCCCCCTTATCATAATTTTCTCTTCTCTGCTCTCTAACGCTTCTCTCCTCCCCAGGTGCTCCCCTATTTTTTCTCTCACCTCTCCATCCCCCTTACAAGCCACAGATCACCTATAGTGTATATAGTTATAGGGAGATGCTACTATTCTCTTTCCAAGTGCTCCACCTTTCCAAGTAAGGCTACTCCCTCATTGTCTGTTGGTGGCACTGCTGAGTCAGTACAGAGGCAGAACATTACAGCATCTCTATGCTCTTTCTGACGCATGAAGATTCTGTATTTGCTTTTTCTTTGTTTATCATGTCTCTTAATTTGAAATAAAAGCCACTAACAGTAAGCCTGTGTGTATGGAAAACATGGTGTTCCCTGCATCCTACTCTCCCTTGACTGACCTTCTCATTTGAATCACTCCAGGTGCCCTGAAGTGAAGCAGGGAATTGAGCCAGTGGGCTCATCTGCCAGGTGAATGCCCCAACCACTAGGCTATGGGGCATTGTAGGATGGGTCTTTCTCTCTCACTCTCTTTCCTGCTGGAACTGTTCCACTTGGTATAACTAATCAATATTAATTGGTTCAGAAAAAGAGTGAGAATAACAGCTCAGTAACTAGGGCATCTGCTAGAAAACCCATGTTCAAGTCCCTGCCCCACAATGCGGGGGAGGGAGGTAATTCAAACCCAGGTCTTCCACTGTCTGAGTGAAGGCTCTAATCTCTGGGGGTCAAGTTAATAAGAGGGACAACTTCTCTTTCTTTGGGAGAAAGGGCTTAGGTGCCTCGCTCCAGATGGTCACTTAGCTCACCTATGACTAAAGACCAGTCCAGGCATATTGAAGCTGGTTTTAAGGCTGCCAAATATGTCTTTTTGAAAAGCACCATAGTTATTTAATAAACTCTGTATATTTCATTGATGTCAGTACAGCAAGGGTGAAATGCTGGAGCCACTGAAGTCAGTGGGAAGTTTGCTATGGACTTCAACAGAGCGAGGATTTGACCTCAAATGAAGTCCCTCAGTGTTTCAGGAATACTTTTATATCATTTGCTTAATAAGTGCCTCTACCCATCTTGCCAAGATTTGAAGTCCCAAACTTCTGACTAATTTGGGGATTAAGGCCAGAAAGGGGGATACAAATAAAATAATAGTAAATGTAATGATGGGGTGAGAGTTATTTCTGGACAATAAGTAATGTTTTACAATGCGGGGTTTCTGCCATATAATATTGTAATAACACCAGGTATGTAGTGGATAAAGGTACATTTGGCTGTAAAGTGAGAGGCTAGTGAAGAGGTATGCAACAACCATATGTACCAAGGTTAAGCTTTTAAATGTTCAAATATGCATGAGAATAACTCAGCAGCAGCAGCATGGATGAATAGACAATATGTGAACAGAATATAGATTATATTCTTGCAAAGACAATCTTTGAGGAATGATCCTGATAAACACATGCAGATTAAAAGCAATGACAAAGTGAACAAAAAGAGAATACAGACTTAAAAAAAAAATTCACAGATGCAGTTTTTTCTGAAGATTTAACAAAACAGAAACCCATAATTTTTGCTATCTTGAAAGATGATGTAGAAATTACCAGCCCATAGATTCTGCTCCTTGTTCCCACAAAGCATCAGACCACACTGCTTCTTTGGGGCCAGCCCCACGCAAGTATGAGGGACAGGTTGTGTGCAACACAGCTCAAGGGGAGTGAGGGCAGAAGGTGTTTTTATGACATGTTTCAGCACTTTTATTCTTGACTGCTGCAGGAGCCAAAATGGCCCCTGGTATAAATCAGCCCCATAGGCTGCTCTAATTTATGCAGGGTTGCCTATGGGCCTCAGAGCAGCCTAGAATGCACTATGCTACCTCTGCCCTGCTCCCATCCTGGCCACCAGGAATCTGCTAATGGACATTGTGTGTGTGTGGGACAGAGGGTTTGGGGGGGCCCCCTCTTCTGTTGACTCTACACAGCTCCTGTACTAGAGGAATTCTCCTCCAGTGTCAGAAACTGTGATGGGGATGGTTAGGCCTAATGGTTGGAGCTGGAGCAGTCATGCCTAAGAGTTGGAGTCAGATTCAGTAGGCCAGAGCAGAGCTGGAGCAGGACTAGGAACAGGGCTGGAGCAGAACCAAAGCAAGCGCAAGGCTGGAGCTTGCTAAGGTTCATGGAGTCTGTTGCTACTGTCAGGCAGGAGCAAGTTCCAAGCCCTGCAATGACATCAAGCAGACTGAGCTGCTTTTTCTCCTGTGAGGCTTATATACCTGGTCTGGGAGTCACAAGACCAGTTTCTGCCTGGTGGATTGTCTGGAGCCTAGCACAGGAGTGACTCATCATCTTACACCCAGTCACTTGTGACCTCTAATTGCTGCTGAGGCTGGAACAGAAGCAGAATCAACCTCAACATTTCCATAGTTTCTTTAAGGCATATTCAACAGAAGCATCTTCCAGTCTGGCAGAAAGCATGAAAAAGTGTAACTGTGATTGGTGTTACCGTGACTGGAAAATGGAGCAGAGGGTAAGCAAACTGAACGTTTTCATGTTCTTCATGAATTCCATATAACTTTGATCTCTACTGCCTTAAGGCTCATTCATGCAGTCTTTACACACTCCCACATGCCCCTAAATGTAAGGGATAGTTTGCTTTTTAAAAGAGTCTAAGATTGGGCTAGTTAAGGGAAAGAAAAAAAAAATAGGCTGAGGCCTGTGTGTGCCAGGGGATTCACCTACAGGATTTTGTTCCTGTCCATGTGTGCTTTATGTTACTCTTAAATTTGATTTAAAAAAAATATTTTTACACCTGGCCACTTGATGCAGCATCTCACCTCATTTAGTAACGCCCATTAATTGGAGGTCGAGGGCTGTGTGTTCAGGAAGGGTGCTATCTCCTCTGTGAGAGCCAGGACTGTAAACCTACATTGAAGAGAAGGGTGGTGGTTAAATTGTTGAAAACCCTTTCTATAAAACAGCATGTATCGTCCCAGAGGCCCTTCAAATACTCTTATATACAGCACTGGAAATCTACTGATGCATCTGTCAACCTGAATGGAATGAGGGTCTATTCACTGATCCTATGTGGGTCTATGTTTGAGAAATTTGCACAAGTGTTACATTGGTACAAACTCCTTATGCAGACACGCTGAGCTAATGTAAAACTGAGTTTACACCAGTAATTTTCTGGATTTAGTAGTACTGGTTATAAACACATCTACATTAGGGATTTACATTTGTAGGTGCATTGATTTACTTGCATCAGTGCAAATTTTTCTAATGTAGACAGGGCCATTGAGTCCTCCTGGTTTAACAAATATGGTAGAGCTTGGGCACACTTGATCATGAACTCTTGGTGATGAGCTTTACCTCAATCAAGTACAGTAGACCATTAATTCCTTTCTTTGTCTTCCCACACATAAACCACCTAGTATTTCTTGGATTCTGGGTACATGTGTCTTTCAGATTTCATTCTCTATAATGAATACTCATGTCTGGGATGGTTATTATGATTTGTTTCATAACAACTGTAGATTACATGAAGAGGGTCAGAAGCAGCAGCAAGAACAGCAGAGATGCTCCCTATCAAAATTAATGCATAATGCATCCCTCAGAAAGCAGCAGTATTTTCAGTGTATTGTCTTCAGACTCGGGCATATGGACTTGTAAATCGAAGCAACGTGCTGCAAACAGTGAGGCATAGCTTCCTTATTAATTATCGCTTCCGAACCAGGTGGGTATCCTTCATAAATTCAGTGCAGGATTTGTTTGAGATTAGCGTGATCTTAAAATCACTAGCAGGAACAAAGCCATTAGGATGGCAGGGTTTATATACTATTGCACTTGTCTGTAGAAATAACGATTCTGTGCTAGGACTGTGTGATCTAATGATCATGTTGAGACAAACGTGAAAGTTATCAGTGGTGGTGATAATGAGAAGAAGGAGTACATGTTACAGACAGAGGAAGAGTTAAAATATTACTGTTGAGAAAGAACAGGCTTAGGCTAACCCTTGCTCTAGGGTGACAGTCTGTCCTGCTGATGACAAATTGGGGTGGGAAGGATATACATGGTACTTTAGATTGAGGGAAAGCAGGTTAACCTGGCAGGCCCTCCTGAAAATATCTAGGGAGGGGAACAGGAATGCATGACCTCAAGAAGGGATTAAGTAGCCCCCAAAAACATTAAGAGGACTTTTTCATACACCAGCTACTAGGTCCTTATCCTTCAGAAGACAGTGAAAGATAGAGACCTGGTTCATGGCTTCAGACTGGACCCATGAACATCCCATGCGTTTTCTACGAGAGTTCCATGCACTTTAGCTATTTTCACAATAACTTTTGCAGTTCATTCCACTCTGAAAGTCAAAAGTCAGATTTGATAGTTAAGAACCCATGTGATCGAAGTCAGAGAAAATATTCAAACAAGCCATTGTGAAATGAAATTACTGAGAGCCAATAACTCACAGACACTGGTGATGGACTGCACACCTGCTGTCTGGGCTGAATATTCAAAGATCCTGACTTTATAAGAGTAAATACATTTGTAAACAAAATGTGCTCCTGTGAGTAACAGATGTATTGTTAATAAGCAACTGACAACAGGAAGACTGATCATAGAGTCATCCCTAGCATTCACTCCACTTTCTATTAAGATTCCAAAGCTGATTATGCAATTCCCAACCCTCGTCATATTTGGGGGAAATATACACAACCAACTAGAGGGACTCTTTGATGAGCTTTGAAAATTGGGCCTTCAGAAATATAGGGAGATGGACTCAGATCCAGAATGTTCCTTCTCACTCTACAGCTGTGTGAAACTCAAAATCCACTCTCCCTTACTTTCTCGTATATTGATATGAGCAGGGATTGTGTCCTGCAAGGTATGTCCCCCACCTCTGATGTCACCCATCTGTCTGCTAGATGGTCTGCTCTCCCATCTTTTGTCTGTAGCGGTGTGGAATCTACCAAGGTGAACCTGTTCTCGCAGACCAAAGAATCCAGCTAAAGGAGAGCAGTCTCCCTGTCTGTCCTCCTATTCATTTTAGTGTTGGCCCTACCTATGCCAGCTGTACAGGCCTGTCTGTAATTCAGGGGCCTAGTGCATCAGAGAACGTACTGCAGCAGAGACTCTGCTAGTAAGCATTTCAAAGTAGCAGCCGTGTTAGTCTGTATCCGCAAAAAGAACAGGAGTACTTGTGGCACCTTAGAGATGACCCAACCATTCCCAGTGGGAGAACACTTCAACCTCTCTGATCGCTCAGTGACAGACTTGAAGGTGTCAGTTTTGCAACAAAAAAACTTCAAAAACAGACTCCAAAGAGAGACTGCTGAACTCGAATTAATATGCAAGTTAGACACAATTAACTTAGGCCTAAACAGAGACTGGGAATGGTTGGGTCATTACACTAATTGAATTTTTTCCCCCCATGTTAAGTTCTCCTCAACCTTCTATGGGTCATCTCGATTATCACTTCAAAGTTTTTTCTTCTGCTGCTACTGATAGCTCATCTCAATTGATTGGCCTCTTACAATTGGTATGCGTACTTCCACCTTTTCATGTTCTCTGTATGTATAAATATCTTCTGTCTGTGTGTTCCACTCGATGCATCTGAAGAAGTGAGCTGCAGCCCACGAAAACTTATGCTGAAATAAATTTGTTAGTCTCTAAGGTGCCACAAGTACTCCTGTTCTTTTTGCTAGTAAGCATGTAGGTTTTGTTTTGCATGTTTTATGCAAATGTTAATTTTCCTTTTACCTGTGACCCCTGTTTCTCTGGAAGCCCTGTACAGCCCTCAGAGATTTTTAGAATCACCCTGCAGACAAAATATTATTACTGCATCTTTAAAATAAACAACTCCGTCTCCCTACCCACACACAAGCACAGGATGTGGGGCACACTACAAAAAAGTGACCATGGCTAGAAGAAGCTCTGAATAGCACAGAATGTATTTGTAATGTCACCAAGAGATATTCGGAGCAATACTGCAGGATTCTTTTGTTTAGAGGAATGATTTAAGTTAAATAATAGTACAGTTACAGAAGATTATCCCCATATCTGATATTCTTCACTGATACAGTAATGTGTCCTGTAGATGGTGCTGTTCCCTCATTATTTTCACTTTCCACTGAGACATGACACTCACATGTGATGTTCCCAGAAAAAATAATCTCTGTAATATGTGTACTTTGTGCATCCTGAACTGCAAACAGAAAGAGGCGATCTCGTTCAATGTGAAATTAAAAGTGAAACTGTGTTAAACTTTTAAAAATGGGACCAGGGCTGTACCACATTGCTCATGCTGTTTTAATGGAGTATCTCATCTTGGTTGAGTGGAAAAAGAACCCAATGCCCCCAATTTGCAGTAGAATTCCTTTCCTTCTGAAAAAAACAAAACAAAACAAAAAAATAATTCACAGAAGCCCAGTTTTAAGACATCCATCCTTTTTTACTAAAGTATAATCCTGGCAGACACATAAGAGAATTTGAGTGTTAACTTTTTTTTTAAAAGGACATTAAAATAACATTTAAATGAGTGAGAGAATGGCTGAATTAATGAAGCAATAACTTAGCAAACAGACAAAGTAATGTAAACAGATGTGTCCTACTTCAAACAGCAGCTCATGTTTGATCAGCCTTTCACTGGAGATGTAGAGCTGGCAAGTACTCTGGGTATTGGACAAGGAGGATTTTTCCATCTGTGTTCTCTGCCATGTGACATCGCAGTGAATGAGGCCAGATAAAGTTTAGCACAAGATTAAAAGGAGAGGAGCCTGATACTGCAGTAGTATAGTGTTTGTTTGGCCTCATAATATTTCTTATAAACAGAGCTGGCAGTGACATTTATAGTTAAGATTGCCTACCATTTTCCATTATAAGCCCCTTTTTTCAGTTGCTTTTTCACTTTGCCAAACTTTAACTGTTCAGGTTGAAGTTTTCTATGCTTGCCCTGTGCCTCAGGCTGTTAAAGGTAAAGTTTTTTCCAAACCATTTTTGGACATCTCTAAAACCTTCATCCTTTGGAGAATGGACTTGCAGTCTGGCAGAGGGATAGTCCTGAGGTCACAGAGGTGTCCTTCACTTCGTTATGCATATTTACCCAGATTTGAACAAATTATATGCTTCTGAAAACTGCCTTTGCACATGTTCAGTAGGGTTTATTAGAGACTTGCAGTGAAACTCTACCAATATTCCATCTGCACTGAGCATGCCCCCAACCCTTCAGAGCTTCTTACAGGTCCACTGTATTAGCACAACCCTTAATGGTGCACATGCTAGGCAGCAGCTACAAAACAGGAGAAGGTGTGCTGGACAGGAGCCAGGTGGCAACCAGGAGGTCCATTCTCCACATTTCGAAGGACTGATGTTAATTTTGTGGATTTCAAAGTTTTATTATTGAGCAATGCCTCATACATTAAGAAGCTGGCAAGCATCATGGTCCCCATTTTACAAGTGAGATAACCAAGAAGGAGCACAAGATCACCTCTAGCAGAGTGAGTAATGTAATCCAAATCTTTCCTGTGTAGTTCCCAAGCCTCATCCCACTTTTCCACACAGCCTTTCAGAGTGAATGTGCCAGATCTATATGCTGTCTGACCTATACCACACTCCCAACCAGAACAAGAACTAGAATCCAATACTCCTAATTCACAACATTTCCCTGCTGTCTAGCAAATTGTTTTGTATGCCACTGGCAAACTGTGTCACAACCCCTCTAGTGACTGGACCACACAAAATATAAACAGCACCACTGCTATTACTTTCTCCTTTAGCTCAAGTGGTAACATTATGGACTAGGGTTGCAAAGATTAGGACTCAGACACTGCTGATTACACATATGAGGAATCAGTAAACATCCCCATCATGGAATATCTGCTTTTTAGTTTGCTTAAAAAAAAAAAGGAAAATTATTAAAAAAAAACAAAAACGGTGGTAAGTAAACATTTAAGGTTGAAAATTCAAGTGCTCAAAAGTTAGGAAATACCCATTCAAACTTAATTTGGCTGCTTATTTTATATGAATTATGATAGTCTTTAACAACAGGATCACATACCATTTGCTTTACAGATAAGGGGATCAACAGCAAGTGGGGTGGAGAATTTCAGAAAGGGAAATGATTTTCTTATGTATTTAAGGGTACATCTACACTGCAAAAAAACAAACAAACAAACAAACAAACAAACAAACAAACAAAAACCCTGTGGCAGCAAGTCTCAGAGCCCAGATCAATTGACTAAGGTTCATAGGACTTGCACTGCAGGGCCACAAATAAGAGTGTAGAGGGTCCTGTTTTGGTTTGAGCCCAGGCTCTGAGACCCACCCCCTTTGCTGTGTTTCAGACTCAGTGCTCCAGCCCAAGCAGGAACATCTACAATGCTATTTTTAGCCCCATACTGCAAGCCCCTCAAGGCTCTGAGTCTTGCTACTGTAGGCTTTTTTTTTTGGATTGTGGATGTACCCTAAATCACTGGATTGGGCCCCAGGATAGCTGAGTGCTATTCCAGACTCTGAGACAGACTTCCTATAAGATGCTGGGCAGGGCTTCAGCTTTATGCATATGTACAAAGTGGCCGAATTAAGGTTGAACACAGGCAACTTTAATGATGGTATTTCCTGATGTTTGAGTGCTTGATTTCGCAACCGTAACATTCCTTTAATGTAGCTTTTGGTATTAAGTTAATAATATGTTAACATTATTAATAACAATAGCCCCAAACTGCCTCTGAACTTCATAGGCATTATTCTCCAATCTTTTATGAGAGTTTTATGCTGGTATGACCCCATTTAATTGAATGGCACCCCACCAGCGTCAAGGAATGGAGGATCAAGCCCTGTATCTCTATAATGGGTGGCACCAGATCTGTCCAGAATCCCTACTCTAACATATTGTGGTGGTCAGCAAATATCTAGTTTTAGTGAGCTAGACAACAGACATAGCATCAGTTAGAGTCTGAGAACCTGATTCTGATCTCATGCGTAAGACAATACTACTTACCCTCCAGTTTTTACATAAAGACTATTATCCTACAGCTAGAGCATATATGTTCTGTGTGAAAAATAGGTGGAATTAATGTGAGCCCAAACAATTCACATTTTTCGTTTAGTCTAACCTAGCCTGTGTGTGTGTGTGTGTGTGTGTGTGTGTGTGTGTGTGTTGGGGGAAGGGGAGAGGGGGAATGGGAACGTCAGCTATGAAAAATATGAAACATGAAGTGAATTAACTTGGTGACACTTACCCATATATTTTCAAAATACTGTCAAGATTTTAGCTGCACAACTGGTATTTAAGACAATGGGAAAGATGCAGCTGAAATTGAATGTGCTTTGACAAATTTACCTTCTGGACGAAAGCACATATCTATAGTGTTGGTTGGAGGCAGGATGAGTGATTGTGATGAAAAAACTACACAAGTTTGCTTTTAGAGTTAGGCCTTGCTCCTCTGCCATTCTCACTGTTGCTTCCTCATCCTGAATAAAATCTATGATGGCTTCATACTCTTTTCCTGCTTCCTTTCCTAGCACAGAATTTCCAATTGCTTCCTAATCCAACTTCTCTGCCTTATGCACAGAATCCCAATGGCTTCCCCACTCCCTGATGTCCCCTAGTCTACACAGAGTACCTGAGGAGTGTCTTTCCTCTCTGCACCCTTTTGTTACTTTCTTCCCCTTCACACACCTTTGTTCTGCTTTTCCCACAGCTACTCCCTCCCCATTTTTCTTTCCCTCCCCTATACATGCTTCCTGATGTCTTTAGCATCTCCTCTTCCCACTTCTTCCCCTGAACAATATCACCATTGTCTCTGACATTTCTCCTTGCCTTCTCTATAAAGACTTACCAGGAAGAAAGAGGCGTTGTTTTGCAATCCAACGCAACTGTGAGCCTTGCTGATTTGAAGTAAAATAAACTAAAAGTGATTTTAAGTGACTCCTCTTTTGTTCTATTGTCTATACAGAGTTCATTGTTTTAAGAGTTACTTTTGAAAGAAAAATATTAATATTCTATACATGAAATGCTCAGAAAAAATGTGCCTCATGCATAGAACAGTGGCAGACTAATACAGATGAAATTATTTCTGTTATACATATTGAGGTATTCTGTATGGATTTTACAATGAAAATGTTCTTTTTTTCCCCTTTGCTCTCTTCTGGCTCATTCTAAACTCTCTGCTCTAAAGTTTTCTTGACCGCCCCCACCTACCTCTCTCTCTAATTCACTCAAACCTTACCCCTGCATGTGGTAGATGAGCACTTTTTTTTGTAATACTGACAGCTTTTTCTGCAACTAGCTCTGTGGTCTTCAGTAGCATTTACCCCTGGGCACACTGGCTTTTAACGGGCTTATTTGTTAAAAAGCCAAATGAAATGCTCTTTGATGCTCCCAACTGAGCTTTTTTAAAAAGAAGTGAAAGCCAAATGTCGGCATTGTCGAAAGGCAAGCACGATGGATAACCAAAACTGATAGAGAATAAGATTGTTAAACAAAGTAGGGGCTAGGATCTTCAGAACAACAATGGTATCAAATCTAGATCACTAGTAAAAATGAGATATACAGCATATTTTTTTAAGTAACACTTGTATGTATGGAATATTTTAAAGGCAAATAATAACAGACATAAATATTGTCTAAGCACATAAGTTTACTGTGTTTTATTATACACAAGAAAAACTGCATTCAAATATTATACAGAATTGTTTTAAATCAAATTACTGTCTGAAGGAATATAGGATTTGCCCTCCTGGATTGACCATTTATTTATCGATCCTTATATATGTGGCATTAGCTAATATCTGAATTCAGAGGAAAGCAAAACATTTCCATAATCCATCCAGTCAGCTATACAATGCCTAGAAGTAGTCATATTGTTATTTGTACTTTTATTTCTGTATTATCAACAAATTAGTTTCCTTGCTGTACCTTTGATAATATCAGTGCAAATAGTTGCACATACTGTTTCTCTGAGACAGCCTGAGCCTGAGAAGTACCTAAGGCATGATTAATTAGCCAAGTGAAAGAAACTACCCAGCTGACAAAAGTATTCATTGGACCAAATGACCTTTGATGTCTCAGTGCTTGAGGCCAGAGAATTTGGCATGAGATAATCTGGAATGCTAAGCGGGATCTACAACTACTAAAATATGAATATTTTGAAGAGAGGTTATGTCTTCACTGCAGGAAACAGTGTGCTTATACATCAGGGTAGCTAATTTCAAGATAGCTACCTTGATGTCAAATCCTAGATGAGACAAGCTGTAGATTTTACCTCAATAGCTCATCTAGAGAAACCTCAGATGGGGGCTTTAGTATTAACTCCTAGAATTTTACACTGAATTAGCTATGTCCTTGGGGGCGGGGGGGGGGAGGGGGGAGGGGGAAGAGAGGAAAGCCCTTTTGCAATGAAAACAAAGCCAGGGTCTCTTTGGTATGGTCACTATATCTCTCAGGACCTGGAAAAAGGTGTAATCCTGGTGATGGTCAATCTCAGCGTGTGGAGGTGGGCCGTGACAGTGATGCTGGTTGGTGATGCCCCCACTGAATCAAGCTGCCAAGTTCTGCCAGAAATAAAAAGGCAAAGAGGGGCAGTAGCTGTGTCACATCAAAAAGTGTCCTTTCAAAACAAAACCCAGTGCCAACAACCCAGACATGGACACTTCCCCTCATTTTAAAAAAGAGGCAGGTCTAAATTATTATTCATATTGTTATTATTTGTATTACCATAGCACCCAGGAGTGTGAGTCATGGCCCAGGACTCCATTGTGCTAGGTGTTGTACGAACACGGAACAAAACAGTCCCCTGTCCCTAAAGTTGCTCAAGAGCATTTCCTATGAATGCAATCACTAAAAATCAAAGAATTCCACCAATAGAAGGATTTAAATCCTGCTTTAAGGGAAGATTTAAATGCATAGCTGCTATTGAAACCCCCCATAATACTTAAGGTACGTCCACACTGCTCCACAGTTTAGAATGCGGATGTGTGCAGAGCAGTGCACACCAAAGTGCTGTGCTGTAACTCCCCTGTGTGGTTGCTGTGGATGTGAACTACAAGGTTCCCAGTTTGCATTAACACAGTCCTGTTTGAAGAGCACTACATTAATGGAAACGAGGAACCTTTTAGTTCATGCTCATAGAGTCCACATGGAGGAGCTACAGCGCAGCACTATCCTCACCCCTGTAACCCAAACTATGCGATAGCTGTAGCCCTCAGACTGTAGATTCTTTGAGGCAGGAATCATCTTTTTATGTGTGTACAGAGCCTAGCACGAAGGGGTCCTGATCCCTGAATGGAGTCGCTAGGTACTAACACAATGCAAATCAAATCAAATAATAACAATAATACATAAATATATGGTGTATGTAGTGACAGACAGTCTGACCTCGTGGATTGGATGCTCAGGAGATCTGGGTTCTATTTCTGGCACTGCTACTGTTATACTGGGTGACCTGTTCATGCCTCAGTTTCCCCATCTGTAAAATGAAGATAATGACACTGACCTCCTTGGTAAAGTGCTTGATCGACTGATTACATGTGCTGTATAAGAGCTAAGTATTATTATTAATGTGAGAATTACCTCATTTTGGACACTTTAAAAAAAAATGGATAGATTACAAAATGCCACAGGCCCAATTCTCCTCTGCCACCTGTGTAAATCAGAAGTAACTCCACTGAAGTTAAAATAGAGCCCAAAGCTCACTGAAAAAAGTTGGAGTCTTTCCATTTACTTCAATGGGTTTTGGATCAGGATCTAAGTGAGAAAAGAATCAGGACCTATTTTTTTTTCTTTAAAGACTATAACAAGTACCAGCCTTACATTGTGGTGGTGAGGGGTATATAATCATTATAATGTCTCTGCATGAGAGTCCCCTCCCACCATTAGACACGCAGGAGATAGACCTGCTTGGTCTTTATTTGTTTTACTTTCCTCAAGGTATGCATGAATGTAGAATTAAGGCCAGTAGCCTCTGAAGATGACTGCAAGCTCTGTAATTACAATTCAGGAAATTGAGCCTGTTAGCATGGAGCAAAGAGCAACAACTCCTAGCTTGCTTCTCCAAGAGACCCACAAATCTTTAAGACTGAAGATATAAATGTTGCGTAGGAGGTTTCCACATAAACAAAATATATATCGCCTCTAAAATCATAACTACCACTGCAGGCCTACCAATCAAATGACAGTGACTCTTCTGGGTTTTCCATAAATCATGGCTTGAGAGATTGTAACTTAGTTTAGTATTAGTAAATAGCATTTTAGTTAAAGGGATTTTCAAAAAGGGAAATAGAGCAATTAAAAATAGTTCACCTAACGCCGAAAGACACTAAACTCCCACCCCTTGCACATGCCCAGACACTCGAGAAACTAACCTTGTTTGAATGACATGTATATCTCTTTCCTGCTGGTAATGGCATAATGACTGTCCTGATGTTTTGAAAAAGGCAATAGATCTCAGTTTGTACGAAGGTGGGCTTCTCAAGATTACCACTGCTTCATCTGTGCTGTGAAAACTTGCATCACTGCTGAAATAGCAACAGTGTCAACTATAAAAAGCTATCTTCATTTTCCAAGCAATGCCTTCCCAAGGTCACAATGCTTTTACATTGTATAGTAGGCCCTGGTTTCTTAGAGTACCACTGACATTCTTTAAAACTGAGATTCAGTTTCACTCTCACCATTTCGCTTATTTTAATTATATCACTGAATCCCTATTAAAAAAACCCTATTGCTCGGATTCTTTTCTACATTTTATTTTAACCCTTGAAGAATTCTGTCACAAAGTTTGATGCTTTGTGAGTTAACAAGCATTACCTTGGACACTCTACCTAATAAATAGCTCAATTGCTACTTTGTGAGCAACTGAAAGAACAGATGGATATTTAGGATATGAAGAATTCCACTTTGCTAGTATTATTCCAGACAGACACATCTAATGAATGAGAACACAAAGGCATGCAGCAGCTGTCAGTTGAATACGTGCCATAGTGCAAAGCACTGCTATAAATGAATTTGAAAGATTTATGCACTTCTATTTCTATCTTGATATTCTCTGAGTGTATTTTATTTGGAGGATAATGTAGGGGGAGATGGAATACGGGCTGGAAGAAAATTAGATCCCAAATAACATCACAGATTAAAGTAAAACTGCTCATGAATTATCATCCTGCATAACTGAGCTACCATAAACTCCATACTGGACAATGGTCCATTATATTCTACTCCACTCTGATGGTGATGCCATATTAAAAAAAAGCAGGTGGGACTCTTTAGTTCATTGCAGCTGCACACATGTTCAGTAGTTAATGCATCTTTGAAAGTCCCCCTCAATCAGTTGTCATGCCTGAGAGGTTATTCAGTGACGGTCCACTGCTGCTTGTTTTGAAAGCCCATACTGGCATGTACATATATTCATTACACATACTATACATTGTGAGGTAGCAGGGCACATGCCCCTATATGAATCATGCATCAAGATTAAATAAATGGGCTTTGAATGGTGCACAGGACTATGATATAGTAAATTTATTTCACTTTGAATTCACAGTTGTCTGAGTGTGGCGGTCCCCAATGGTTGAGCCTCCACTGTTCAATTTCTATAATAAGCTTTGTTATTCAAGATGTCACTGCTAAGGCATACTTCGATGAAATTTAAGTCTACTTTGAATGACTCTTTACGTGGTGGTAAATCAGATAACTAATACACACATTTGGATCCCATTTTATTCCCAGACTCATTGATATAATAGCTTTAGAAAGGTTATCTACAGTTATCTTGTCTATCAGCTGGCAGGACCGGATTGCTCTCAACATCAAACCAATATATGTTTTATCTAGTCTATTCTCGAGCTCTTCTAGAGGTAGTAACTCAGTGACCTCTCTTGGCAAATCATTCTGTTGTCTAATTGACCCTGATTTTGGAATTTTTACCCCATATGTCTAATCTGAATGAAATTTCCTTCTTTAACTTTCAGGCCATTGCTCATTATATCATCCTTAACCACCTTAAATAATTCCTCCCCATCTTTTATGTTACTACTTCAAGTATTTAAACATGGTTATCATGTCTGCTCTTTGTCATCTTTTCTCTAAGCTGTACATATTCAGTTCCTTTAATCTCACTTCAGAGGTCATGCCCACTAATCCTTTTATCACTTTAGTCACCTTTATTTGTATTTTCTCTAATTTATCAATGTCTTTTTTTATAATTAGGAGGCCAAAATTGTACACGGTCACTCAAACACTGTTGGGGGGTGAAGGGTAGGGATGGGAGGACAATGTGGGTATGGCTTCACAGTTTATAGCTGCTATTCTATTTGATGAAAGTACTATAAAGACTTATCAGTCTACTCCTTAACTAATTAGTGACTTTAATGAGCACTGAACCTTCAAGTGCAATGCTAGGGATCAATTAAAACATCTGTGGCAACATAATTAACTCAAAATAATGAATCAGAGAAATTCCTTGAAAAATGACACCTTCTTAAAAAGGTACGGTAAGTATATCATTTAACATGAAACCTATGTTTAGTATTCTGGTAGAATCCTTATAAGCATGATTTTATCTAATATGACAAGGCTAAATTTGTAGATGTTCTGAGCAACACAAATGACTGTAGAAGGAGCAGAATGTTTCTGAATTAAGAAAGACCTCCATGACAGTCAGTACACAGAGGGCAGATTCACAGCTGGCATATGACCATACATAGAGGTCAATGAGGGAATGGCATTCATTTATGCCAACAGTGACTGAGGCTGTAAGGTCTTAAAATTGAAAAGGAGCTACTGACATTTAATTCTTATGTTAGGGAAGGTCTTAATTTAAAGAAAAATGGCCCCCCAAGGCAAAATTGTGCTAATTGCCTCTTGCTTATGACCTTGACATTGACCTCAGGTATACCATTCCTAAGTCCAATTTTTCATTGTAAAACTTGTATTTGTGGTTAAAAATGTCTCCAGACTTAAACATAAAAGGGCAGGATACTGTACTGTATTCAGCTTACTTTGGGCATAGCAGAGAGGGAGCTCTCAGGTAGTCAGTTATCCTCCTTCATTCTTTGTCCTTTTGCCTGAGCAGTGTAGAGTAGGCTGGAGGCTGCTTTTTAAAAAATATTATTTATATAGCATAGGAGCCTACTGGACCAGGGGGCTGTACAAACACATAACAAAAAGGAGAGTCCGTGCCCCCAAAAGGTTACAATCTAAGTACAAGACAAGAGACAACATATGGATACAGAGAGACAGACGGGGTAATGGAAATGGCATAGGGCTGCCACAGTGTCTTCTACACTACCCACCCTACTAGCCACCAGTACAGGGGCATGATGGGGAGAATGGGGGCAAGCCTGGGGCACCACAGAGTCCAGCTGCCAGACAGCCCTTGGGGGCCATTGTCTGCTTCTGTAAAATGGAACAGACTTCAGGCTGCTACTCTGTGTTATGCTGGGGTCTAATATCTAGTGGTCCTGGGACTAAGGGAGCACAAAGGTGACTGAACTCTGCCTTTGCCTCAAAGTGGTCCTGCAATGAGCTCAGCTCAGTCAGATGAGAGATTCTGGTCCATAGTTCAGAGCTCCCAAATGCTGTATTTACAGTAAACGTAAAGAGCATTGGCCAAATTCTTTTTGACTTCATAGGAGTTACAGCGATGGTTGTAAAGGAGGACTTGGGTCATTTGACTTTTAACGAAGGCTTTCTCTTTACAGTGTTTATAATGCAGGGATGACTGGAAACGTAAATACACACATAACCCAAGCACAGAAGTCCTTATTGCCAATACTACTTTATAGTCTCCAGCTTCTAGTCCAGGCTGGATGTGACACGAAAGACTCCTGTCTCTGACTCAGTACAACATTTAATTCTTTAGTATTGAAATACTTTCCACACTCCCCTTCACCTTTTCTTTTTGCTGAAGTCACAATACCTGTACTAAGTTTTTGACATCACATTAACTTCCATGGAAACAAACCAGCATTAGAGAAACACGGGAATATGACTTCATTGTAGGATTAAGCAAAAAAACACTCCCAAGAACCCCAAACCCCAAAACCTAGGGAAAAAGCTCTTATACAACCATAAAGAGGGTGTCTGAAATAATCATGGAGTTAATACAGAAAATAACTGGCAATTTAGTGTTTTTATAGTAAAAATGCTCTTTTTCCCCCCCAAGTTTGTTGAAGTATGAAAGTCCTTCTTTAAAAGAGAGTCTATATGCCCCATTAATGATAGCTTGGATTACGGCAGTGCATTTGGTTTGAGTTCATATTTAAAAGAAACCATTTGCTCCTACTGAAGCAAGGCCCTCAGCCGATGTGAACCTCCTATGCTGCTGAAGTTAGCTGGCTTGACCTGACATATTTTCAGAGAGTACTGAAAACAAGAGAGGAGCAGGTGAGATAGGAGAGTCGGATCAAGGATGATTGTGTTGAGGGTCTAGTAGAAAGGCAAAGGGGTTATTTCATGTAATTGAATAGCATTGTAACATACAGGCAGCTTACAATAGTCATAGAAAACATAGTTGTGGCAAATGACACAGCAACAAATATTACTCTCTATTTGAAAACAACCACAATTCAGGCTAGAGTCAGAGCTCAGTGAACAGTTTTCTAGAGTTTGGAATTCTTGTGAGAGCATCTGATAAGTCAGGACTTGTCTACATATGGAGTTTTCTGGAATAGCTATTGTGCCTCAAATTTGCAACCTACTTTTAATACAAAATAATTTTCGAGTGCAGACAAGAACTCACATGCACTAGGAGTCTGATTCTTCTCTCATATACATCAGTTTTACAATGAAGTATTTTCATGAAGTTCAGTGGAGATACTCCTGATTTAGACTCACATAACTTAGATCTGAATCATGCCCTAAGTCACAAACAATTTATCATTTGCCTAATAATCAAAGCGAGTGCTTCCAATTAGTCTTTATTTCAAAGAGTAAAACTTTTTAAAAAACCTAGAAAGCCCATCAAAATTCTGCAAAAATCCTGACTGGAATTTTCAACTGTTCTAAGGTCAAGTTCCAATATTGCTGCTGAAATGAAAGGTAATGTTTGGAACACGATCACTGTGTCATAATCTTGTTTCAAACACAATTTGTGTGTGTCAAGCCTGGGGCTGAACTGATATGCGTCATGGAGCAACGGAGAGGTGCATTAAGCACCAGAAATACTGAAAAGAGCCTTTCTCGTCATCTCCTCTGCTAAAATGTGGTGTACTCCGGACACTTTGATCATGCAGGCCATACACAAGAAAAGCTTCCTTTGATGGATTCTCTTTTCCACAAACACATGAAACCCCAATTCATGTAACTACAGTTATGCGTATATATCCAGGGAGAATAGAACTTAATTTATAAAAGAGAAGGAAAAGCCCAGTAGTTATTTCTTCCTCTGATTGATTCCTTTTTTTAATTGTGAACACTATGATAGCACTGTAGAGCTCCTGCTTTCACTTTTATTAAGGTCAGCTTGGCACACAAAGAACTTTTTTCAAACTTGAATTTGATCTTGCTCATGCCGAGCCAGTTTTCCAAAGATCTGCCATTTGTGCACTGAGGGTGGCATTCTCCCCTGTGCTGAGCGGCCAGTGCAAGGTTTATGAATTCTGTGAGCACCTTTGAAGGTTTGAGCTGGACGTAATGTAGGCTCGTTGTGGTAGGCCTGGCACCAAACAGCCCCTTTGTGGCGGGGGGGGGACACGGGGTGTCGGAACCTCGCCACTCTCAAGTTCATGTGCCGGTCTCTCTGTGGACGACCAGTTGCGGCCTAATGGCCTTCTTCCGCACAATCACCCCTTGGTCGGGGTAGTGGGCCTAGCGGCTAGAGTCCGGGTAACTCAGCCCAAACGTCTGGGCGGGGTGGCCCAATGGCCAGGGTCCATATAAATTGCTCCCTGCGTTGGAGCAGTGTGGCCTAATGGCCAGAGTCCATACAATCCCCGTGGTGTGGGGGGATAGTGGTAGGGGGACCCAGGCCCGCCCTCTCCACCAGGTCCTGACCCAGGGCCCTGGTAGTGGCAAGTTCCCCTTGCCACCAGCTCGGTGGGGATCCGTCCGCAACATGCCAAGCATCTGTGCAGCTCTAACGCCATTGGCCTCTAAAGTTCCCCTGGGTCACTTCCTACCATAAACGCCAGTTCTCTGCTTCGGGGGGTCCTCCAATCTGTTCCCCTCCTGTGACGTACTCCGTCTGGGCATCAGGGTGCGTCGCGGCTTGGCTGGCCTCCGGATCCTGATGCGCAGGCTGTCCCTCCTCGAGAGCTGGCAGCGTGCCTCCTTCCCCTCCGGTGGTCAGCCCAGACTGAGCAGCTCTGCAGGCTTTTATACCTGTTCTCCAGTTGGCGCATGCCAGCAGAGCTTCCAGGGCGTGGCTTCCTCTGCTAGGAAGGAAGGGTTAACCCCTGCGGTACCAGTGTGGGGCCACTCTACCCCGTCACACTCACCTATTGGAGGTACCTCTGAACCCTTTCAGAGGTATCCTGGTTAAACAGACCTCTGTGTTCTTTAAACTGCAAATCTCATGATACAATGGTGGGCGCTTGGTAGGATGGGACTGAGCTTCCGGGATAAGAGGCTGCTGCAAGGGGTCAGCAGCACCCATTTTATGGGCAGGAAGCTGGAACAGAGAGCTGCTGCTTCCCTTTGGGTCTGGGCCAAGGAGAAGCTGTGACACAGTCCTGTGGGTGAGTTGCTAGGATTGAAGACACACGACTAGGGTTAAGACTACACAACAGTTGCACACTTGTTGGTGCTGAGCCCTAGCACTCGGACTCCTCCACAGCGAGGCACGAGGGCGGAAGCTGGAGGCTGTCAGTTGGGCAGAAGATCTGAATTTGGCCTACAGACAATTAAGGAAAAGAGTGAGTTACCCCTCGGCTCTTGTTTTCCAATATAACAACTGTTACTGCCAGCTAGCACTGTGCACACTAAGCTGCTCACAGTACAAAATTGCCTCACTCCTTGTGTCACCTGGACTGCCTTTGGTGGACTTACAGAGTGCTGGCCTGAACTCCTGTTCACCCAGCACGCCAATGCAAAAGAGCGCCCAGGATTATAAGCTTAAGGGAGAGCGTGCACTCAGGGATGGGACGGACCTGTGTATAAAGTCAAGAGTGTCTGTTAGGTTTATATATTTCTTACTATATGTTCCATTCTATGCATCTGATGAAGTGGGCTGTAGCCCACGAAAGCTTATGCTCAAATAAATTTGTTAGTCTCTAAGGTGCCACAAGTACTCCTGTTCTTTTTGTTAGGTTTATGTTGCAACTTGCTATTCAAAGCGGCAGCCATTCCCTGAGCTATTGAAGCGCCCCCTACTGATGTGGTATAGATATAACAACTTAATCTATTTAATCTGTTACATTTTTTATTATATGTTGTTAGGATAACTTTTAAGTAAAATTGTATTGGTTTTATTTCGGGTGTTTATTGCCTGCATAAGATTCATTATTTACATCTTTGTTCCGGGAGGCGACTGAGGCACACCCACAAATGTATACAGTGCCTGTCTTGGTGGAGGCACCACCAACTATAAATATACATAGGAGTAAGATAACTACTGCAGGGGGTGACTAGAGGATTCCACCTAATTCCCCATCTCAGCTGGGCCCCCCATGATCTCTGTTATCCTTAATGATGCAAGATTCCCAGGCAACAGGGGAGAGTTGCCTGCTCCCGAGTAACCCAGAGGAAAGGTGGGTTACATTAATTATTGCCCAGGCTGTGTGCTGGCCCTCTGCACACAGAGGAATTTCATCCAGACTCAACAATCTCAGCCACCAAAAAACTTATCAGATAGTTATGGGTTTGGTCACTCTCAGAGAGGCCACATTGGAAGTGGCATCTTACAAACATTGATGCATGTATTTATTTATTTGTAATTGGATACAGTAAAAGTAAGTAGTCCTATTAAGTAACTAAATGACAATTTTTGAGGTTATAATAATCCTTGATGAAAGCCTTGGCACTCGGAATATCCTTATATATAAAGCAACTTGTTCAATTTAGCTTTTCATTACTTCTGATGCAGAAGGGCTCATAACACACTCGAACTGTGGTAATTCCAACAGAGCAAATGGAATTGGATGAAAACGGCGTGAAATTCCATTTAATTATATTTATGCCTGTTCTTCCTATGTTTGAGGAGTTTAGATGTTTGCCTTTTAAATTAGAACAGTGAGTTCTGTGGGAGATGATCAAATTTGGTAATATTTAATTTTAACTAAAGGAAGGTTTTCTAAGTCACTTAGTTATTGAGAATGATACAATACGAAAGATCACTCCATCTTGGGCTCCCCTCTCCACCTCACCTAAAAACAAAACACTGTGACAGCAGAACCAAATAGAACCACACTACAGCAGACAAGGATGTGTTGCTATTTCCATTCTAAATGTCTGCATTTTCATGACAATCTCCTGATCTAGCAGGACTCAAAAATCACAGTGCAAACTGAGGATCTCTTGTTTTCCTGAGTAGTCCATAGACTTAAAAACAGTAAGAAAATACTGTGATCATACATTTAATTATTGTGGTAGGTGCTGTACAAACATATAACAAGAGACAGTCCCTGTCCCAAGGAGCTTACAATCTAAATAGACAAGACAGACAAAGAGAACATTATTATCCCCATTTTACAGATTCAGAACTGAGGTGCAGAAAGGTGAAGTGCCTAGCTCCAGGGCACACGTGAACCTAGATCTCGCAGTCACAGGAACCTTTTGGTTCAAGCCTGCGGCATCCACAGGAAGAAGTTACAGTCCAGCACTTTGGTGCGCACTGCTATGCACACCCAGGGCCAGCCCCAAGCAAAAAAATTTTCCCGTGCCCCCTGGCCCCGCCCCAACTCCGCCCCTTCCCCACCCCATTCCAACCCCTTCCCCAAATCCCCGGCCCCGCCTCCTCCCCCGGGCATGCCGCATTTCCCCTCCTACTCCTCCCTTCCAGGCTTGTCTGGGAGGGAGGGGGGAGAAGCGGAGCGACGGTGCGCTCGTGGGAGGAGGCGAAGGTGAGCTGGGGGGAGCAGTTCCTCTGCCCCCCCCGGGTTACTTCCTGCGGCCCTCCCCGCGCCCCCCACCGCTGCAGCTCACCTCCGCTCCACCTGCTCCCCTGAGCGCGCCGCTGCCACAAAACAGCTGATTCGCGTGGCAAGCCTGGGAGGGAGGGAGGGGGGAGAAGCGAAGCGGAGCGGCGGCGGTGCGCTCAGGGGAGCAGGTGGAGCGGAGGGGAGCTGCGGCGGTAGGGGGCGGTTTCTCTGCTTCCTCCCTCAAGGGTTACTTCCTGCGGCCCTCCCCGCACCCCCCACCACCGCAGCTCACCTCCGCTCAGGGCCGGCTCCCGGCTTTTTGCCCCCCAAGCGGAGGAAAAAAAAAAAAAAAAGGAGCCGGAGTGCCGCCCCTTGGAAAGTGCCGCTCCAAGCTGGTGCCTAGAGCCGGCCCTGTGCACACCCCCAAATTGTGGGGCCTTGTAGCCATGTCCTTAGTTATGTTTGATCATTCTGATTCATATAAACTATGGGGAGTTGTTTAGGTTTTGTATTTTTCGGGGGTTGGTGGTGGGTATTTGTTGCATTCTTAGCCAACTGGATCTCACACTGTCTCCCTCTGTGCTCTTGGCAAGTTATCTTTGGACTTTTTAAAAATAAATATTTTGTGTTTTATTTTACTGCTTTTTAAAACTGCATCAGTTGGCATCTTTTATGAGGGTAGCTCCATTGGTTAACAGCCATTACTGCACAATTAGGTTTGATATCTTATCAGAGGTTGGGAACACAGTAACAGCAAACTTAAAAGGGCAGATTTGAAAACAATGAGCAAAATGGTTAACATGAGGCTGAAGGGCAAAGTAATAAAATTTTAAAACCATCAACTCAGCCTGGAGGCCATTTAAAATCATTGTAGTAGAGGCACAGATGGTGCGCTTACCTCTGAGCAAGGAAACAAAAAAAGGGGGAATGAAACTGGTATGGCCAAATGGAGGATTACATAACTTGATGAGTGCTTAAAATGCAACCTTTCAAAAGTGAAAACCCTGTGCTAACAGCATAAAGAGACTGGAACATGAATTATGACAGGTACAGTAATAATGTGCCAAAAGGGAAAGAAACATTCCAAACAACAAATAGCAAAATATACAAAGTAAGTGATGAAGGATGTAGAGGGAGATCTTCAAAGCATGGAGGGGAGGTAAGGTATATGTCCACACTACAAACACCCTGCCCCCTCAAACCTTCAGCAGTTAGTCTCAGAGCCTGGGTCAGCTGATTCGGACTCATGCGAGGGGGCTAAAATAGCAAGGTAGACATTCCTGCTTGGGCTGGAGCCCTGTCTCCGAGCCCAACCCTCTTGCCAGGTTTCAGAGCCCTGCAGTTTTTGCTTTTTCCTATGTTGTGTGAGCATCGGGATGAAACTAAAGTGTAATAAATTAAGATACGAAAGTTAATATTTCATTGGAGGAGGCCACTGAATCAACTGCTGTGTCTGGATTTTACTTTTAAAAGCAATGTAATTTCATGGTCACTAGCAATGTTGCTAGCTATAAAAGTTAAAACAAGATTAACTGGTTCAGAGTCACCTAGGGTTACCATATTTCCACAATCAAAAAAGAGGACACTGGGGGGGGGGGGAGCCCCGCTCTAGCCCCACCCCGCCCCCATCCACTCCCTCCCACTTCCCACCCCCTGACTGCCCCCCTCAGAACCCTCATCCCCCCCTGCTTCTTGTCCCCTGACTGCCCCCTCCTGAGAACCCCCCACCCTAACTGCCCCCCTAAGACCCTACCTGTCCCCTGACTGCCCCAACCCTTATGGGTGGCAGGTTTGTAGAAATTTTGGTGGTGCCCAGAACCCCGCCCCCCCCAACTCCACCCCCCCACCTGCCTAAGGCTCTGGGAGGGGGGTTGGGTGGGAGGAGGAGGTCTGGGGTGCAGGTCCTGGGCTGGGGATTAGGGTGCAGGAGCAGTGCAGGGTGCAGGCTCTGGGATGGAGTTTGGGTGCTGGGTGCAGGCTCCGGTCTGGGGCAGGGGGTGGGTGTGCAGGAGGGGGTGAGGGGTGCAGGCTCTGGGATGGAGTTTGGGGGTGGGAGGGGGTGCAGGCTTTGGGAGGGAGTTTGAGGGCAGGAGGGTGTGTGTGGGAAGGGGAGGGGGTTTGGGAGGGAGTTTGGGGATAGGAGGGGGTGCAGGGGTGAGGGCTGTGGGTCTGAGGATGAGGGGTTCATGATGCAGGAGGGGACTCAGGGATGGAGCAGAGGATTAGGGTGCGGGGGGCTGAGGGTTGGGGCTGAGGATGAAGGATAATATATCAGAGGGATAAATACCAGGGAGGGAGAGGAATTATTTCAGCTCAGTACTAATGTGGACACGAGAACAAATGGATATAAACTGGCCGTCGGGAAGTTTAGGCTTGAAATTAGACGACGGTTTCTAACCGTCAGAGGGATGAAGTTCTGGAACAGCCTTCCGAGGGAAACAGTGGGGGCGAAAGACCTCTCTGGCTTTAAGATTAAGCTTGATAAGTTTATGGAGGGGATGGTTTGATGGGATAACGTGATTTTAGTCAATAGGTCAATAACATGCCATCGCTGGTAATTAGTATCAATGGTCAATGTGGGTCTGGCTGGAGAATCTTGCCCGCATGCTCGGGGTTCTGCTGATCGCCATATTTGGGGTCGGGAAGGAATTTTCCTCCAGGGTAGATTGGCAGAGGCCCTGGAGGTTTTTCGCCTTCCTCCGCAGCATGGGGCAGGGGTCGCTTGCTGGAGGATTCTCTGCGACTTGAAGTCTTTAAATCATGATTTGGGGACTTCAACAGCTGAGTCAAGGGAGAGAATTATTCTAGGAGTGGGTGGGTCAGCTTTTGTGGCCTGCATCATGCGAGAGGTCAGACTAGATGATCATAATGGTCCCTTCTGACCTTAAAGTCTATGAGTCTATGAGTCTATGGGTTCATGATGCAGGAGCGGGCTCAGGGCTGGGGCAGAGGATTAGGGTGCGGGGGGATGACAGCTCTGGCTGAGGATGAGGGGTTTGGGGCGTTGGAGAGGCTCAGGGCTAGAGTGGAAGGGCAGGGTAAGGGCAGCCTGCCTTCCATGAGTGGGTGGGGGGCACTAGGACCCTGGGGCAGCAGACAGCAGTTGCTGCCGGGAGCAGGGCTCCGCATAGGAATGTGCTACTCTGGCAGCACAAGCAGGCATGGGAGAGGCGCGCACTGCTTTCTTTCGGGCAGGGACGGGGGGAACCCGCGGGGGGGGGGGGGGGGATGGATGCGTGGGGTGGCAGGTGGAGGCCAGGGCCAGCTCCAGGCAGGGCCAGGGGAGAGACCCAGCTCCAAATATTGCTGGAGCAGGGCCCCCCGGCCCTGGATATTGCTCGAGCTCGGGCACCACAAAAGAATATAACCCGCCGCCCCCCCACCCCATATTCACACCCCCACCCCCAGAACTCCCGACCCATCCAACCCTCCCCCTGCTCCCTGACTGCCCCCCGGGACTCCCCTCACCATGCCCATGCCGGTCAGATGCTGGCTCCTCCACGTGGAGGCAAAACATGCCTCCCCCACAGAGTGCTGAGGCAGCAGGGGGGGGAGCAGGGGAGGGGCTCTGACTGCTGGAGGCCAATGGGAGTGGCTCAATAAGGCCCAGCTGCCCAATCAGCTACGCCGCACTCTGCATGGAAGGGAGGGAGGGAGCGGAGGGGAGGGGGGAAAATCCCGGACCTTTTAACCTTGTTACCAATTCCTCCCGGACGGCTATTTAAAGACGAAAAAGCCAGACATGTCCGGGGAAATACGGACGGATGGTAACCCTAGAGTCACCCAGGTTTTATGCCACCAGAAAGTCCCCAACAGAGGATGAAGTTGTGTCAGCCATCACTTCCGTTCTTCCTGGTATGATCAACGCTGGGTGGGAATAGACTGCTCAAAATGTAGGTGGCACTGGCTGGACATGGGATGTGAACACAGAGTGTCACTTCCCCACACAGCAGCTTCTGGCAGCAGAGATTCAAAGGATTCCCTAACACCTCCAGTCAGAACTCCAAACCACCTTCTTGGGTTGAATCATATCCAGGGACTGGCAGTGGGAGGCCCATTTGACTGAATCTGGCCCATCAACTATTAAGCTAATGATTGTGGAAATGAAGAAAGAATTCCCCAACCCCGCCCTTTTGCACAACTGGATAGATGCATTATGGGTTGTGTTCCTTGCTTTCATCTGACACATCAAGGTTTGGCCTTTGCCAGTGGTCAGATACTCAGTCTATGGCAATTCCTAGTTTTCTTTTCCATTTCCCAGTTTAGTGCAACTCTAACTACCATTTTAACTTCTTTTTTTAAGTTCCCTCCTCACCAGTTTGGTACTTCCCTTCCCTGATCTCTGTTTGCAGACCCAATTTAGAAAATGTTAAACACCAGAAATCTCACACTTTCTGTCCTCCAGATGGCAGATTCAGTACTCTTTGACCTAAGAGTGATTTCTTAGTCACCTGGCACTGTAGATGAGCTCAGCATGAGGGAGCATCAGGTACTAGGGGAGAAGCAAAAAAAAGGTGAGATTAATTCTATTTCATGTTTTTCTAAATGTTATGCTGATAGTAACTGACCCATGTTCTTGTAGATTATACACTTTGGATCCACAACTGGATTATTACCTCATAAAAATTACCTCATTAGCCCTTAAATATCAAGTATTCTAAAAGTAATGGTCTAAATGTATGTACATGATAAACAGTACTGTTGGGCCAATACAAAAGGAACTGGTTTGGAGATGTCATGTTTTCTGGTAAACTTGCATATTTCCAGCAGATAATATTTTTCTATTTGATTTCTCATTTTTGCTATATTTTAAAATAATCTATCAATATTAGAAGAATGACTGAAGTGCCCATAAACAAGCATATTCATGTTAAAACTGAATCTTTACCCAAGAGTTATAACGTAAAAACGGCCATACTGGGTCAGACCAAAGGTCCATCAAGCCCAGTATCCTGTCCTCTGACAGTGGCCAATGGCAGGTGCCCCAAAGGGAATGAACAGACAGGTTATCATCAAGTGATCCATGCCCTGTCACCCAATCCCAGCTTCTGGCAAACAGAGGCTAGGGACACCATTCCTGCCCATCCTGGCTAATAGCCATTGATGGACCTATCTTCCATTAATCTATCTAGCTCTTTTTTGATCCCCGTTATAATATTGGCCTTCACAACACCCTCTGGCAAGGAGTTCCAGAGGTTGACAGTGCATTGCGTGGAAAAAATACTTTCTTGTGTTTGTTTTAAACCTGCTACCTTAATTTCGTTTGGTGGCCCCTTGTTCTTGTATTATGAGAAGGAGTAAATAACACTTCCTTATTTACTTTCTCTATACCACTCAAGATTTTATAGACCTCTATCATATCCCCCCTTAGTCGCCTCTTTTCCAAGCTGAAAAGTCCCAGTCTTATTAATCTCTCCTCATATGGAAGCCATTCTATACTCCTAATCATTTTTGTTGCCCTTTTCTGAACCTTTTCCAATTCCAATATATCTTTTTTGAGATGGGGCGACCACATCTGCAAGCAGTATTCAAAGTGTGGGCATACTGTGGATTTATATAGAGGCAATATGATATTTTCTTCTATCAACCACCTGCTTTCCCCATAAACTAAATGGGAGAAGGTCCTTACCAGATCCTGTCTAGATTAGAGAGGAGTCCCAGTATGGAAGAGGTTGAGAACCTAGGCAACTACTGGTAAAATTCCTGCTGTGGGGAAGCCCTACGAGGGTCTGTATGCTGTGTACCAGAATAAATAGCTTGTCTTCATATGGGGCCCAGTCATGGTTCCCAATCCATGAGTAGAGGATCTGTGTAAATCTCATGCCTCCCATATGATAAGGTGACATAGCCACCTCCACAGTGTCAGTTCCACTTTCACCCTGACTCTGTGGAGGGCTTGCTGCATGTCAGGGGAAAGATGTGGAACCCTTCTTCCATGTGTTGTCAGCAACAAGGGCCAGGTTCCAATAGATAGGGGCACCTCTTAAAACTAACACACACCAGCAGCTCAAGCCCCCACCCAGAACTTCAGGACTGCTAAATAACTTTCCTGCATACTCTTAATAGGCAATCCTTCCCCACTCACAAGCACTGAATCAATGTATGAAACAAGGAAAACTTTATCAGGGGAAAGGGAACACAACGCAAACTTGGGAAAACAAACTCACAATATATCTAAATGAATGATAAGTAAAACAGAGCTTTTGTCAGTAGACTTAACTCAGCTCCCCATTTGTTGGTGTGAATGTCCAATATGTCCCCCTGCTCCATCCTCATGGTCTACGTGTGAGTGGGTAGTGTAGTTCCAGAGAACTGAGATGTGTTCAGGCAGGCCTTCCTCACCAGAATTTGGCAAAAAGTTCTCTCTGCACTGCACCCTGTCAAAGACCCACTTCTTTGTCATCTGCTACAGAAGAGTCCTCCTAATAGATCAGGAAAGGAGAACTAGTAGTACATTAGAACCTTAAGCAGAGATCTTGCCACCAGGGGTACACTCCTTCCCACCCTTTTACTCTCTCTCAGCATCACTATCCAACCAATTCTGAGTTTGTGTTTGGCTATGGTGACTCCCAAAGTGTTGCTCAAGGAATTCTGGGTAGAGAGCTTATTGTAGTTCTTCCCTTTGTTCACCAACAGATGACAGCAGAGAGCTCTTTACCCTCTAAAATTTCAGTCTTCAGAGCTTACACATGCAAGATCAGGGGTGCTGGGCAAACAAGATTAAGAGTGTACAGGCTTGGGGTAGGAAGAGGGAGTCTCTAACAGAATGGGTCCAACAGAGAGCCCATGTGGGGTGAAAGCAAGAATAGCCCTATGTTCCCCCGGATCCATGAAGTCTGAGATTGGATCCAAATCTCATTCTGCAGTGGACGAACCCTGCCTCATGGTGGAATGCTGGGATACTCTGGGAAGAGAACCTCAGAAAGATTTCCTCCCCCTTACACGTGTTATTCTCAAGAAGGAGTGATCAAGCCCATATATTTGAAGGCAAATGATCATACAAACCACAAAAATATGTAAAGAAAGTAACAAATACTCTCATGCTGGGAAGCTTTTGGCTATTTAAAGTCAAGGAATGGTATTTTGGGGAGGAAGGAGAAGGTTTCACTGGCTCTCCTCTAAAAATCATTATCCACTATGCAGATTCCTGCAACAGCTGGATACAAAGAAGTAGCTTAGGTTCAGCATTTCCTTTCATTTGTGATTTACATGAGGGTTTTTTTAGCTGAAGTTTTAGGAGGGTTCTGCCACCTGCATGCCTCTGAATTTTTAAGGTGTTCTTTGCAGCTGAAGAGGTTTGTTTTCCATAATGTCACTAATTGCTTAACTGCTTCTCAAACATTTATGCAGTTCTATGGAAAAACATAATAGATCCCCATAGGTTTTCTGGGTTCACTTTGATCGTGCAATGTTGATTACTTGTTTTATTTTTAATAAAGCTGGCTAAACATTGATCCGCAGTCATTAGTACTGTTATCTAAACTGCTAAAACATAAATTCAATGCAACTACAATATCAGCTGCAAGATAATGTATCTTGTTACCTTATAGTAAGCAATGCGGATTAATTCAGACACCCATATTATAAATAAATCTAAATATTCAGGCTTGTCTTTTTTTAAAGGGGATTTCATGACCCAAATGAGGTTTGCATACTATAGATGTAATAGCATGACATATTACAGTGCAAGAGGCCATATTACAGACATATACAATATCTTTGAGACTATTGTATGAACTATATACATATTATCAGTAGTTGTATGAGCCAGGGATTGTATTCTTACTCCAGGGGGGAGAGTTGTCAAGCATCCTCCAGGAAGTAAAATCAGCAGGAAATGATTACTACAGACCTTGGGGCAGGTACACAACTCAAGAGCAGGAGGCGGGGTTTGCATATACTGGCTCAGACCAGGTTCCAGAGGCCCAGGAGACAAAGAAAGAGTGTGGTATAAAGGGTGAGCCAGTTCTGGCAGAGGGCTTCTCTTTCTAATTCAACAAACTGACATGAACTTTCAACCCAGGGCAAACCCTGCTGGAAGGGTTTGAAGGATGTGGAAATTTACCAGATTCCCCATGTGGAAGATGCAGGGCCGGCTCTAGGATTTTTGCCGCCCAAAGCGAAAACAATTTTGGACGCCCCCCGCCCCCCGTTTTTTAATTACCCCACCCCCAACCCCGCCTCAACTCCGCCCCTTCCCTACCTCCTCCCCCCAGGCTCTCAAGCCTAGGAGGGAGGGGGAGAAGCGGCGCCCGCGCCGCGGGCACTCGGAGTCTCCCCCTCCCTCCCAGGTTTGAGAGCCTGGGAGGTAGGGGGAGACTCCGAGTGGCAGCGGCGCGCAAAACGGCTGTTTTGCGCGCCGCGGCCGCTCGGGATCTCCCCCTCCCTCCCAGGTTTGAGAGCCTGCGAGGGAGGGGGAGACTCCGAGTGGCCGCGGCGCGGGCGCCGCTTCTCCCCCTCCCTTCCAGGCTCTCAAGCCTGTGAGGGAGGGGGAGCAGCGGCACGCGAAACGGCTGTTTTGCGCGCCGCGGCCGCTCGGGATCTCCTCCTCCCTCCCAGGTTTGAGAGCCTGGGAGGGAGGGCGAGTAGCGGCGCGTGAGCGGCAGCAGCAGCGGAGGTGAGCTAGGGCGGCCGGGGCACATTTTTAGGGGCGGCATTCTGGCGCCGGCCATGCCGCCCCTAAAAATGTGCCGCCCCAAGCACCAGCTTGTTTTGCTGGTGCCTAGAGCCGGCCCTGGGAAGATGCGTGACTCCTGGTAAGCTCAGCATGCGTTCAAGGTTTTGTTTTGTTTTATTCTATGTTTTCTCTTTAAAGCTTCTGTCCTTAAATAAATGTACTTTGCTCTGGGAAGGCTGGTCAACCATTGGTGTTCACTAGCCCCTTGAGAGAGAGCAAAACAAAACAAAACAACAGGTTCTGGTCCAAAGACAGACCGGCTGGGATAAACACAATGAAGCCCAGAAGGATTGTAAAACTAAATCCGCAGTCTAGAGTGAGAGGGAGGCCGATTCCCTCCTCATAGAGAAGTGATGGCTGGAAGCCTAAAACCTAATAGGACATGGACTGGGGCAGATTGTAACTTTTGTGAACTTTTAACAACAGTTAGGCAATTGATCTTGCAAAAAGGATCAGCTATGCAGGGACCCAGGAAGGCCAGATAATTTGTTTGTAGCGATGAATTTAAATAAAGGATATTGCCATGAAACAAAAGGGAAAATGACAAGCATGTGACTTTAGAATTTTGAGCCTTTCTCACATGTTAGGGGAAGGCTGGAGAAGGGAGGGCCGTGCAGCCCTGAAGCAAATCAGTTGACAACACAATAAATACATCCATTTTCTCTTCTCAAAATAAAATGTTAACATCCATTTCTGGTGTGAGTTCCTTGCAGAGTTTGATTCTTCTGAACAAGAATGATTTTAGGGTTTTCATGAAGCTGGGCTAAGTGTTTAAGAGAGACTAATGATTTTGAGTGATTCAGTTTTTTGGGTGACCAACCTGAGAGACCCTAAAGGGGCCTGCTTTTCACAAAGTGCTGAACCCTGCCTACTGAACATCAGATCCTGTTAAGGTGTCACTAGTGGGGCACCCAAAAATGGAGTCACCCCAAATCACTTGTCACTGCTGAAAATGTAGGCCATAAGTAAGGCTACGATTTAGTCATGGAGATGGTGGAAGTCACAGAATCCGTGACTTCAGCCTGCGGTGGTCGGGAGCTGCAGGGTCCCCTGCCACCCACGGGAGCAGGGAGCTATAGGGTACCCCCACCACCTCTGGTGGCCTAGGGAGCTCCAAGCCACTGCAGGCGGTGGAGGTACTCTTCCGCTACCTGCCACTGAGGGCAGTGGGAAACTGCTTCAGCTCCTGGCCCTGTGGGCAACGGAGGAACTCCACAGCTCCCGGCTGCCATGGGTGGCGGGGGAACCACCGAGCTCCCAGCTGCTGCGGGCCCCTGGAGCTGTGGACAGCGCAGCTCCCAGCTGCTGCGGGTGGCGGGGGCACCCCACAGGAGCCCCACAGTTCCCAGCCCTATGCAGCTGCCCCCTGGGTGGGGACCCTCTGATCCCCATTTTGTCAGTGATTTTTAGTAAAAGTCACCGACAGGTCATGGTTTCTGTGAATTTTTCTTTATTGCCCGTGACCTGTCGGTGACTTTTCCTAAAAATATCTGTGACAAAATCTTAGCCTTAGCCATAAGTGACAGCGGGAGAAAGTAAATATGGGTTCAAGAAGGTTATAAGCATCTCCTATCTTTACTATGTTCGTAAGTAAATCTAAAGAGGCACAAGCCTGGACATCTTCGTTCAAATTTCTTTACAGGACATATTCAGGGTATGTAACATATAGCATCAGAAATGCAAATAGACTTCTCAGTTTAAATTCTAAATGCGAGATAAACGCCCCCCTCCCTAGCCCACAGCCTCAGAGGTGGGAATGCTTTGTCTGGGCCAGCAGATAAAAGAAAACATTTGGCTTTAAGGATTGCACATACTCCCTCCTGGACTTGAGGTGAAGGTGACTCTGGGGCTGATAGATTGGACAGAAGGGGGCAGCATTAGCCCGCCTATTGGGTCCTTTATATGCCCTTTTCCCAGCTGGGAAAAAAGTCCCCCCATGATCAGAGCAGGATAGGTTTTGGGGCTTGCCTGTGGGCATCATATTAGCACCTTTTGGAGGCTGAGAAGGGATTTCCCCCCCTCACCACTAGACTGGCCAGGGTGGGTGTGACATTACCGAGGGTACAATCTGGACTGCTGAACAGCTGCCTGGGGTGCCTTTTACACTGCTTTCCTGTCAGAACATCCACTCCTGGCCTACTCACACAGCCTTCAGCAGGCAAATTCATTCCCAGCTGAACACATGAGCACTCTGACCAGTCACTCATGAATTACCTACAGGGCAACACCCACAAATTCTTAGTTCCAGCCTTGTTCCCCAGAAATGCGTGTCTTATACTAGCCTGCACACTAGTGAGCAATGCAAGCTCATAGAAAGTCTGTCATTTCATCAAAGGAAAATTATATATGCACCAGCCCTGTTATCCTAAATAGAGTTTTCCATACACTTAATCCAAACACACTGGTTAAGATAAAACAATAAGCTAAGCATATTAACTACAGAAAGATAGATTTTAAGTGATTACAAGTGACGATGCATAAAAGTCAAGATTGGTTACAAAAAGAAAATAAAGAGAGTAAAACATTAATACCTAACTTAACATACTAAGTGAAGTTAAAAGTAAAAGGTTTTGTTTCACCATATGCTTTGCTAAATTTCACAGACTGGGTCTCCTTTCAGCCTGGGACCCCTCCTCCTTAGTTCAGTTTTTTGAGAGCCATTGATGTCATGAGCATAGAGGGAGGAGGAGAAGAGGTGAAGTCAAGTGTTTTCCTCACTCTTTATAATTAAAGAAACATCCTTGCTGAGTCATGTTGACATGCAGTCCGTTGTGGATGTGAGGTTTGAATCGTCTCTGTGATTAAATGAAAATTTCTTGTTTACACCTTCCCCTCTGCGGGAGGACAGCCGGTTAAGTAGGTGATAGCCCTTTAACACCTGTCTGGGATGCTAGTGTGTCTTTGTCTCTGAAAAAGTAGTTTGTGGGTGTGACCCAGAAATTTTTACAACATAATTCAGTAACAATCATACAGTAGAATCTTATAACTTCGCATAGTGTCACTACACATATTTTAACAGGATAATGATATTCAGCAGATTATGACTTTCCAAATGATATCTCACAAGGCATACTTTGTACAAAATTTATCATTTTGTAAAAGTGGTGACCATAATAGTATAGACTGTCACAGGGGGTTGAGATTTTTCAACTTCCTCTCAGCAGTCCAGTGTGCCGGTGGGTAGATTAGGTTATAAAATTCAATGTGTCCCAAATTTGTAAATGTCTAGTCAGGGGTGCTGGAATAATTTTTATGGGGGGGGGGGCGGAGTGTTGATGATGTAAACCATGTATTTGGTGTTTGTTATTACTACTTCAAGCCAAGGGGTGCGGTAGCACCCCTAATTCCAGCACCACTGTGTGCAGTGCAGGTAACTGAAACCAGAACTGGAAGTGGACTAGGAGAAGGCCTCTCTTCAAGAAGGTGTGATTTTGGTTGGGGCTCCTAATGTCTGATACAGCAAGGAGACAACCCCATTTCCTCAGCCCCTTAACCCTAGTACAAAAAGGAGGGCAGTGGGGTGCCAGCAATGGTAATGGGATCATGTAAATGGGGTGAGGGGCTGATGGGAGCCCTCCACTAAATGGTACAGGTTACAAAGGAAGGATGATGTGAACTGCACAAGTAATTGCTCAATAGTTCCCAGATGTGTTACTTAATAATGTTGTGGCCTAGTTAGACTGCATCCCTGGTGTCTTGACTATCTTCCTGTGGCGTCTGGGACAATAGGGCTCTCAAGGCTCACCCTAGCCTTCCAACACAGAGCCTCCACAATGAGCGCCGCTTTGACAGTGGATAAATGGGTAGTGATCCTGCTTGGGAAGCATGCAACTCTGGACTGCACTCAGTCAATAAGCAATCAGCTCCGTGTTGGCAAATCTACAGTGCGGGTCACCATCATCCAGGTGTATGAGGCCATTCCGAGTATCCTACTGCACAGGACTGTGACTCTGGGCAGTGGGTAAGAAATAGATGGATTAATGGAAATGGGTTCCCGAACTGTGGTGGGTCAATAGACGGGAAAAATATCCTGATTCTGTGCCTGCCTCTGTCTTCCCCCTCCCCCAATTTGCTTCTGAGTACATAAACAGAAAGGGGTACTTTTCCAGGGGTAAGCAAGCATTAGTGGATCATTGTGGATGTTTCACTGATATTAGAGTTGGGTGGTTAGGGAAAGAGCATGAGGCTTGTATCTTTAGAGATACAGGACTTTTGGGAAAGTTGCAAGCCGAAGGAAAGATTTAATGATCATCTGATCATCAGGTGCAGGATGACTGCAAAGTGTGCATTTGGCAGATTTAAGGGCCACTGGAGCTATCTTCCGATGAGACTGACTGTTGACAAGTCAAATATCCCTATTGTTATTGCTGCATGAGGCCAAGGGGAAAATGTTACTGGGGGGGTGGAGGGGGCGGCATGCGGAGGCAGAGTGGAAAGACTGTCTGCTGATTTTGAGCAGCCTGACACAGCGATAATTACCAGAGGCAAACTGAGGTACTGTGCAGCTGAGGGAGACCTTAAGGCTATGAATTTTTTGACTCTATGAGCACTTATCGATCTGGTGTTTACATTTCTGTACCGCAAGACAAAGAAAATAAATCAGAGAACTTAAAAAACAGAACTGCATTGTGCGGTAATAAACAACGAACAAACTACTAAAAAAGAAAGTGCAAGATGCTGGCTGCTCTGGGCTGCCTCACAGGTCAGTGTACGCATACTCACAACATAGTCTACTTGTTGCACACGAGGGGTTGAGTGGAAAGGATACTGTTGCAGGAAATTCTGTTGTATATGGTCCTGGCCGTTGGCAGAACGAGCTGTCCATGCAGCATAATGGCTGCTGGGGTGTAGGCCTTTGGATGCTGTGTTCCACAGTACTTTGTTTATTTGTTTCCACAGTACATCTCAGTTTATTGTCTGAATTCCTGCATGGTGTCTTGGTGCACCTCCCAAAACACCTCTTGCTCTTTTTGCCTTTCCTCCAGCATGCATTCCTTCCATTCCCTGGTCTCACAGGCTCCGAACTGAGAACTCTTAAGACACTCAGAGAAAATGTCCTTCCTTGGCCATTTCTTTTTCGTCCTCCTCATGGTCAGTCTTTCAGCACTTGGGCAGGGTGTGGTTCTCAAGGATACCCCAGTCAAGGTCTGGTCATCAATAGCCAGCCAGCCAGCCATTGCTAGATTTATGAGGCTTGCAGACATGAAGAGATAAGTGGCACAACTCCTGAAAATGTTTTCCATAAAGTTATGCATCAAAATACAAACAGGGCCACACTTGCTACCACTTGCTTCAGGGCTGTGTAACAGTAGAGAGCATGGTTAATCTAGAAGGGTATTTTTCAAATCCTCTAGCTGTGTGTGTGTGTGTGGGGACTGAAGTTCGTGGGTGACTGATAAGTCTAGGACAGTGTAGTAAACACGGCTGAGGACAAACAGGATGAATGGGTCAAGACAAACTGGAAGCTCCAAGAGTAAAGAAGAGTGGTGGTCACTGGCTAGTTCCCTGAACCAGTCCAAGCCAAGCCCCCTGAGCCAGCAACTTACCATTTCTTCCTCTTCACTGACTCTAAGCATAGGTGCAAGTAACTTGTTCTGAATTTGGACTTTCGACCTACCTGGAAAAACAAAATATTGTGTTAGGGGTTAGAAGACTTGCATTCAGTAAGTTTACAATGATATTTCTGCAAAATCCTGCAGTATAAATGCCCAGTTATTGGATTGTTTGCAAGCAGTCTTTTGTATTTTTAATGTATTTAATTTGAATGCTCAGGTGTTGGCTGGCGTGTATTTCTTTTTTGGTTTTGAATATACAGGATTGTATTTGCATTGTTTTTATTGTGTTAGTTCCCATCCCCCTTTGAATGCATCAAAGGCTTCTGCTAAAGTATATATTCGGGAATGCTTTTTGGTTGGTTACAGTTTTCTTACTGTCACTTTTTGACCAATACTGCCAATGCATGCTCTTAAAATAAACCAGCCATTAAAATAATAATTCCTTTGTTCCCTGCCTGCCCAGGGTCTGCCATCATTTTGTACGGGGGTGGGGAGACAGAGAAGGAAAGGATGAAGTTTGAGGGGCTGTGAAGAAAGGAAAATGAAAGCTACGCATAAATGGGGGCTAGAAAGTAAACCTACCTGAGTCCCCATCCTCTCTTCAGTGATTCCCTCTGGAGCAGCTGGGGTGGGTTCAACTGGGTCTTGAAGAGCTCCTGGCTCTCCATAGGCTCTGCATCCTCCACGTCTCCTCCCTCAACAAGCTTGTTGTCTGTGTTCAGTTCTGGGGTGTCTTCCTTTGGATACTGTGACATGTCTGCTTTAATTCGCAGGTTGGTAGAAGGGTCCCTGCTTAGTCTGGCATCTAGTGCCACATACTTCTAGCAGCCGCTCTGGAGGACACCCCCAGATTGTTTGTTGGCCTCCTTTGCCCTGTGGTAAGACTACTGCAGTCCTTTCCCCTTTGCCCAGCACTGGAATGCCTCCCTGTCATACCCAGCTTCAGTATCACCTCTGCAATGTCCCTGTTGGAGAAAAACACAGTTCTCACTCTTTTGGTTGGGTACAGCAAAGTCAGATACTTTATTTTCTCAAGCAATTGCATAGAGGGAGAGAGTGCACTAGGACACAGGGTCTCCCCCTCCTAGGCAGGTCTCTCTACAGATAAACAATTACAGCAAGCATTTATACCTTTTGTTACAGACAATAATAAGCAACAGCTGCATTTTGTTTATACATAGGTCATCCTGATATCTTATTTTTCTCACTTATTTAGACTCTAGTCTACATTCCATATTATCTACACAAGGTCGCAACAACTTCTCACACAGTTCTTTCCCACTTGCCTCACACAATCCTCTCTTCTATAAATCTCGCGTTATTAGGGTTACAGTTAGCCTGACTCTTGCTAACAAAGACTGTTTGCATTTGAAATTCCCTTCCAATCCCTGTCAGGCCACATCCCTTTTAACCTTTTTATTCCTGTGAGACTTCTGCAGATGGGCTTGCGCTGCTCCTTCCCCCACATCCTGAGGAAATCCAGGACTTCTTTCCTGGACTGGGCACCAGTAGGCGATTTGCCTGAGGTTCTCATAGCTGCAGCTTTACCTGGAGCCATACCTATGTGTTCGCAAAGATGTGCTCCTAAAGGTAGGCTATCAGGAAGACAAGAGAGGCATTTTCAAAACACATTGAAGATTTTAAAGGTGGGGTGGGCATCCGGTCACTGTGACCCCTGGGTATCAGAGTTCAAAAATTCAACCATAGCAGTCACTGCCGTGGGGAGAGCAGCATTGTGGGATTGTTGCTGGGGGACTGATTGAACCAGTACAGGTAATTCAGCATCCACATAGGCAGAAGAGTGCTGGGAGAGGACTTAACGCCACTCAGGGAGCTGGTTTAACTTCACTGACAGGAGTTCAGGGTTTTGTACGTAGAAATCAAAATTGAGTGTGGACACATGCAAGGTTGTGCTGACAGAAGGCAAGTCATACTGGTAAAACTTTGTAGCATAGACCGGTCCTTACTGTTTACATTTTATTTTATTTATTTATTTTTGCAAGCTCAGGAATTCTTGGGATCCAGCCTGGTCTCAGTTTGCCTTCCAGATAGCATTCCCCAGTCTGCATTCCCCATGTCAGGGAAATTTGTCTCAAATCTCTACCCTCTATTGGTACCATGTCTCAATGCTTTTTTTGTTAGAAGACCATGGTGTGAAGTCTCCTTTTGCCACAGACTGGTTTCTCCCAGTCAGTGAGCCAGGCCATCTAAGGATATGTCTTCATTGCACAGTTGGCCCAGGCTCTTATCTGGGTTTTAACCCACCCACTCATCCACACAGAAAAAACCTTTGACCTGCTTTTGGGGGGTGTTTTAAGCCTGGCATGGCTAGGGAAGTGGGGGTTGGCATGTTGGAGCCTAAATTCTGCTTTAATTCAGGCTGGAACACATCCACTTTTCAATTAAAACACAAGCACTCATAGTCCTTCAACACCAGGGGAGGGAAAAATACATTTCTGTCCAGCCCGCTATGACTAACATTACTGTCTGGCCTCCTCTGCCCCCTCGCAATCTCCGAGTCTGGGCCGCTAAAAGTCCCACGGCACAGCGGGGCACTCAGGAAGGCTGCCTGCCTGCCGTGGCCTGACGCTGCTTCCGGAAGCGGACAGCTGCTGCTGGCATGTCTCTGAGTGCCCATGGCGGGGGGGGGGAGGTGGCTCCGCGCGCTGCCCCTGCCCCCAGCACTGTCCTCACAGCTCCCATTGGCCAGAAACCAGCCAATGGGAGCCGCGGGGGCAGTGCTTGCGGGCGTGAGCAGTGCACAGAGACCTGCTGCCCCCCTCCCCCGAAGAGGCACGCAGAGACATGCCAGCAGCAGCCGGCCACAGCCGCTTCCAGGAGCGGCGTGGGGCCACAGCATGCAGGCAGCCTGCCTCAGCCCTGCTGCGCCACCAGCTGGGAGCTACCTGTGGTAAGCACCTCCCAGCCAGAGCCTGCACCTCGCACCCCTTTCCGCACCTCAACCCCCTGCCCCAGGTCAGAACCCCCTCCTGCACCCAAACTCCCTCCCAGATCCCACTCCCTATACCCCCTCCTGCACCCCAACACTCTGCACCATCCCAGAGCTCACCTCCTGCACCCAAACTCCCTCCCAGACCCTGCACCCCCTCCATTAATATAGTAGAAATGTGTGGCCCGTAACAATTTACCAAAATTCGTGGAGTGGCCCCTCTGCAAAAATTATTGCCCACCCCTCTCCAACGCCCTTCTGACAATTCCCCCCGAAGGACAGAAATTTCTCCCATAACTGACTGGGAAGGAATCCTAGAACATCACAGCACAAAATACCATGGGACATGCCCACAACTACACACACAGACATGTGTAGAAACTGTGAGGACACAAGAATTCAGATACGGCTCTGTTGGGAGAATGCTTATGCCCAGGCTAGATTAAACCAGATGCAAATTACCTGGATTAACTGTGAAGTGAAAACATATCCTCGGAATAAGACCCTGGGATGGTTGTTCCATTGTCTGAAAGACAAGATGGGGGAGGTAATATCTTTTATTGGACCAACTTCTGTTAGTGTGAGAGGGAGTAGCTTTAGAGGCACACAGAGCTCTTCTTCAAGTCTGTATAAACTCAAAAGCTTGTCTCTTTCATCAACAGAAGTTGGTCCAATAAAGGACATTACCTCTCCCATCTCGGCTCTCTAATTTCCTGAGACCAACATGGGTACAACAATACTGCAAACTCCACTGTCTGTTAGTTAGACCCATTCAGCCTTAACATATTGCAATCACAAACCTTGTGTCTGTGGAGAGTGTGTTGAAACCGTGTTCTTGCTCTGACATTTCAACATACTGCCTCAGAAACCCTATACATAGAAAACATATTTTGGAGTCAGGACCACCATTCATCACCAAGCACCCACAAATATATGATAAAAACTAGGGCTGTCAAGCGATTAAAAAAATTAATCGTGATTAATCTTGCAATTAATCGCACTGTTAATAATAGAATACCATTTATTTAAATATTTTTGGATATTTTCTACATTTTCAAATACATTGATTTCAATTACAACACAGAATACAAAGTGTACAGTGCTCACTTTATATTTATTTTTATTACAAATATTTGCACTGTAAAAAAGAAAAAATAAATAGTATTTTTCAGTTCACCTAATACAAGTATTGTAGTGAAATCTCTTTTCATGAAAGTTGAACTTACAAATGTAGAATTATGTCCAAAAAATAACTGCATTCAAAAATAAAACAATGTAAAACTTTAGAGCCTACAAGTCCACTCAGTCCTACTTCAGCCAATCGCTCACACAACCAAGTTTGTTTACATTTGCAGGAGATAATGCTGCCCACAGGTAAAACAGAGCAGGAGACATACAATTCTCCCCCAAGAAGTTCAGTCATAAATTTAATTAATGCATTATTTTTTTAATGAGCGTGATCGGCATGGAAGCATGTTCTCATTTTCAGGTGATACTGTAAATAAGAAGCAGGCAGCATTATCTTTCGTATGTGTAAACAAACTTGTTTGTCTTTGTGATTGGCTGAAAAAAGAAGTAGGACTGAGTGGACTTGTGGGCTCTAAAGTTTTACACTGTTTTGTTTTTGAGTGCAGTTATGTAACAAAAAAAATCTACATTTGTAAGTTGCATTTTCACGATAGAGGTTGCATTTCAGTATTGTATGAAGTGAATTGAAAAATACTATTTCTTTTGTTTATCATTTTTACAGTGCAAATATTTGTAATAAAATAATAATATAAAGTGAGCACTATACACTTTGTATTCTGTGTTGTAAATTGAAATCAAATATTTGAAAATGTAGAAAAACATCCAAAATATTTAATCAATTTCAATTGGTAGTCTATTGTTTAACAGTGCGATTAAAACTGCAATTAATCACAGTTAATGTTTTAATTCACGATTAATTTTTGTGAGTTAATCGCATGATATAACTGAGATTAATTGACAGCCCTAATAAAAACAAAAGAGAGAAGGGGCTGGATTGAGGATTGCTAGAAAGTCAAACCCAAATATGTTCAAACCAAAATACAACATGCATATCAGATTATCCAAACAAAATGCAGCTTCCAAACTGTCTTCTTCATCTCCATATCAAATGAAATGAATTGAATCACTTCACAATAGCATGTAAATCAAAACCCAAATAAAATCTTGCAATTGCTGACCGTCTGATTGCAGACAACAATATATCTGACTGTGACAAACTATTTAATGCTGCTGTGACAAGCTATTTAATGATGCTGCCCATGCTAACAATGCACAAGAATTAGAGAAGTCATATGTAAGACAAGCATTTGCTGATATGTTTATAGCCCTAAATGCTCTTATTGTCATTTTCGGACTTGACACTGGAATCTATCCAAAGTAGACCTTGACTATTTCGGACACAAATTAAATCCAGCTAAGAACTAGACTCTATGAGCAGAGTGTCAAGCTTGATCAGACCACTGGTGTTTCGAGTGCAGTATCCTGCTTCTGGCAATGACTGCTGACTGATGCTTCAGGAGAACTCAAAATAAAAAATAAAAACCCATAATTCACTTGGTTATTTGTGCAGTGCTGTATATGGATTGAAAATTCCTGCCTGACCCCTGCAGGAACAACTGATGCCCGATACATTAGATCTGATTATCCAGGACGGTAATCATGCTTAACTACAAATGTTATTAGTCATAACATTTTTAAAACCAGCTATAGCACATGACACCTGGAGTTCTTCCAGCGGTGAATTCCACAAGCTCTGTGAAGAAATATTTACTTTAGTTCATCTTACGTTTATCTACCATTAATTTCATTGAGTGACTTGCATTATGGGCACAGAATAAAAGACATAACATCATGAACTGCTATATCATTGTCAAGCCATGCCATCAGCCTAGATGAACCCCTTTGGCTAGGGGATCTAACTCCTAGAGACAAGGCAGAATGTAGATTCAGTTTAAATGGTCTTCTGAATTTGTGGACAACGTATAGTCCTGAAACTGAAATTCCCTTGACTAGTCCCTAATCTACATGATGTTTGAATTTATGCCTCCAAAAAAACCCAGTTAACAGGTTTTACTAAAGAGCTGTAATTAAAGATGGGAACTAAACTAGGCTCAGATAAATTGAATTCTATAAAAGGGACCTGAAGCTGTCATCAAGGCACACAGTACTAGAATCCTACCTTTGTATTGTTACCTACCTGTGCAGGTTTGCACTGCAGCTATGCAAAACATTCACAATGAAACCCCAAACTGAGAAATTCACTTGCTTTTCAGAACTGATTAAAAATTCAAACATCAGAATAGGTAAGATTTGTTCGCATTCACAAACTTTTTAAATGAATATGGGTCCGTTCTCAAGCAGACCACGTCAGCTTATGGTTTTGTGTCAAAATCTTGGAATATTTGCCATTTCACATCATTTTGACCTGAAACTGGGTGAAATTTGGCTGCTGCTTGCTTTGCACTCCCTGAAAGTCAAGGTGAAACTCAGGAGATGTGAACCCAGGTGGAAAAAAATGTACATATGAGCCGTTAAGATGGAGTTTCACCCAACTTTAGTTTGTACCACACTTTTCTAAAATTAATTTGCTAGTTAGTAAAGGAAGAAAATAATCTCATTAGGAGGAAGTAACACATACACTGCCTTCCAGAGTATGAACAATCTCATTAGGGTTCAGTTTATACTGCATTATTCCAGTTTTACATCCAAGTAAATCTATTGGAATAAAGAGGGTTACACCAGATAGTATAGAGCTGGAATAATTCAATGGTGAATCAAGCCCAATGTCTCTTTCTTTTGACCCACATATAAAACTGACCATGAAAGGAGATGCAACCAATCTAGACTTTATGAAGCACCTCTAAAATACTCATTTCCCATCCTTAAAAAGAGATTGCAATTCTATTTCAAATCAGACTTGCTTGGGTTAGGAAAGCCTGACAGATATGTAATATTTTCCTATTAATAAGAACAAATTGCTACCAAAAAAGAAATAAATCAGATGGGTAATAAATTAAGGTGCTTTCTTAAGATAATGCAGAACAGGAAATGAACCTAAAGGTTGTTTAAAAAATATAAAAAAGTTCTCTCTGAATCTATTTACAAGAGAGGCTGTTTACTATTGCTTCTTAGGATGGTCAGTTCACACAGTGGAACTGGGCAAGTGGTTTCCAAGAAAATTGGGATGCAGAAAATGTTCCATCCCAGAAACAAAAAACATCTGAGCGCATCTATATGATCTGTGAGATGAAGGTTAAGAGGAACCTAGATCCCCAAGTGGCGCACACATCTCCAGATGGAAACTCTGTCAACTACCTGGAATAAGTCAGAGCTACAGTCCTGCATGGTACTGGAAGCCCCCAAATTCCATGTCCTCTGTGACCTCAGCCTTCACATAGACAATCTCATTGACAGAGTAGTACTTGATCTCAAGGCCTACATGGAAACCATGAGATTCTCCCAGGCAGTCTCTGGATCTACACATGCAGGCACATGTTAGATCCTAACTTCAGTTTAGAACTGGATATTAGAGAGGTCACAAACATATCACTCTCCTGGTCTGATCAACTCCTCATTCAAACAGAGATCAGAGATTTCCTTCCTTCCTTCCTTCCTTCCTTCCTTCCTTCCTTCCTTCCTTCCTTCCTTCCTTCCTTCCTTCCTTCCTTCCTTCTAAGATAGTGAGCAACCAAAGACATTTGAACTCCCTTGGTTTTCAACTTGTCTTAGAGTTTAGCACAACAGTATAATCACCTGTTGCCCCCTACCCTCTATTCCTGGGTCCCAGGCTGTGTACTCCACCCATGCCAACTGAGACAATCACCATAGTTAACACATCTGGCAGATGAAGAGCAGATGCAGAAAGTTAGAATGCAGGTGGTGCAAGAAACATCATGAATCCCTCTACTAGCAGCACAAACCACACTTGCAAGGACTACACTACTTCACCCTCCCTTTCCTGGAGAAAGTAGTAACCACCAAATTCCAACAAGTAACATCAGCCAACATCCTGGATGCCTTACAATCAGGATGAACTTCTGTTGGTGAGTGAGAGAGTAACTTTTGAGCCACACAGAGCTCTTCTTCAGGTCTGTGTAAGCTTGAAAGCTGCAGGCAAAACTTCCTCATGCCCATGGACACAGGTAAGGTCTCCAAGCTCATACTGCTGGACCTCTCTGCAGCCTTTGATACATTAGATAAAAAGTACTACTAATATGCCTACATGACATAGCAGAATTAGATTGCCCAGCATATAGTGGCTACAGTTGTACCTCGCTAACAAAACTCAGATAGTGGTGATGGGTAACTGTTCCTCCTCTCTGAAAGCCCTCACTCACAGGGATTCATGCTATTTCCACTTCAAAATCTACATGAGAGCACTGGGAGAGATGGCGAGATGCTATGGGCTCAACATAGGCGCCAACTTTCTCCGGCGCCAGTGGGTGCCCGCGCCCCCTGCCCCTGGCCCCGCCCTGACTCCACCCTTGCCCCGCCCCTGGCCCCGCCCCCATTCCAACCCCATCCCCAAAGTCCCCACCCTAACTCCGCCCCCTCCCTGTCCCTATCGGATCCCTTCCCCAAATACCTGCCCCGGCCCCGCCTCTTCCTCCAGCGCGCCGCGTTCCCCCTCCTCCCCTCTCCCTCCCTGCCCCGCGATTCAGCTGTTTCAGGGCGCAAGTGCTGGGAGGAAGGGGGGAGAAGCAGGACGCAGCGGTGCACTCATGGAGGAGGAGGAGGCGGAGGTAAGCTGGAGCAGGTGGGGCGGGGCGGGGAGCTGCCGGTGGGTGCTGAACACCCAACAATTTTTTTCTGTGGGTGCTCCAGCCCCGGAGCACCCACGGAGTCGGCGCCTATGGGCTCAGATGCTAACAGCATGCCAATTACACTCAACTCATGGCTGACTCATTCGCAACCACCACCATTACTAAAATGTCAGAATGCCTCCAAGAAATTAGCCCTTGGATGAAGGCTGCTGGCTCAATCTGAACCCAGGCAAGACCAAAGTGATGATGGTTACAAAAGGGAAACACTTCAAGGAACTGGCCAAGATGTTGTCTCCTCCTTCCATTGAAGGCATCAAGCCCCAATTCAAAGTTGTGCAAGGCCCCAGGTTCCTGTCGACTTCTCACTGAGCTTGAATGAACAGGTAAGGTCAGTTTCCAAACATGACTTCTTTCACCTATAGCTTGCTAGGAATATGGTTGCCACCTATCTGGGTTTTACCAAGACAGTTCGTTTTTTGGCTTCTGTGTCCAGGTGCCATTTAGTGTTTCCAGGTGTTCGACTTTTGACTGGAAAGTCTGGTTGAAAAGGGGACCTGGCAACCCTAAATGGCACCTGAATCAAACAACCAGTTACCCAGGATGGGGGGGAGGCTCCGGGTCATAAACCCACAACAGCCCCTGCTCAGCCAGAGCCACCTCCTACCTGTAGGCAAACTCTTTGAGATGATCCAGTGAGTGACAGGGTGATGGGAGGAGAGGAGCAAGCAATGTGGGCGGGACCTGGGGGGAAGAGACACAGAAGGGGGCAGGGCCTTGAGGGAAGAGGCGGAGCAGGGGTGAGGCCTCAGGGGAAGAGGCAGAGCAGGGTTGGGGCCTCAGGGGAAGAGGCAGAGCAGGGGGTGCCTGAGGATCCAGTTACCAGCAATTAGAAAGGTTGTAATCCTAGCTAGGAAACGTCATCCCTTTCCCCTGGCAATGGCCTGGCCACAGTAATCCATGCATATGTCACCTCCAGGCTGGATTACTGTGACTCACTGTACCTGAAGGTGAATGTGAAGATGCTGCACAGGCTCTAGCTGGCATAGAAAGCAACTGTCCACCTTTTCCATGGCCACTGTGAACACATCATGCTTATGCTCCAGTCTCTCAAATTCAGTCAACTTCTGAGCCCAGTTTAAGGCCTTGATCCTAATTTTCAAAGCAATTTAGAGATCAAGCCACAGCAAGATTAAAGACTGAATTTTGATCAATGAACCACAGCTGTGCTCCTCTGGGACAAGGCAGATCACACAAACTCCAGGATGAAGCATGCGAGAGATGGGGACAAAGCTTTCTCTTTCAAGGGGCTCTGGCTATGGAACACTCTTCCAGAGAAGAAAAGGCAAATCCAGAGTCTGATCATCTTTAGTTCATAGTTCAACACCTTCCTCTTTGAGACAGACTTACCACCACCAGCGACTCTCAATTAAAACACCCCCTTCTATTCCGAAACCCCTGCCAACTCACATATGGCAGTTTGTCTGGGGCTGAGGAAAGCCTTTGGGATGATGCCAGAAGTTACGCTGTAGCTTGCTTCTGAAGTTAAAAATGCAGCAGGAGTAGATGACGGGAAGAGAGGGAGATCTGGCTCAGAACAGAAAACAAAGAATACTTATAAAGAGCAACGGCAGTATGTCACCGTTAAGAAAAGTGCTTATGTGTTCTTAATTAGATAATTACAGGAAGGATTTAGAGCAGGTGAAGAGACCCACTGTAGAACTGTAAATTCACTGATAATCACATGATCTAGGACGTAGCCACGGTATAAGTTGTGTTATTAGAATAACATATGGCAAATGAAATATGCAAAAGCAATGAAGACTACATGTCTATTCTAAAAAGAAAGGTGCAAAGGGTAAGGAAGAAGAAGAAGCATGAACTAGAGTGGGAATGTTTCAGACATGATCTACTGCATAAGAGTGTCCAGGGAAAGTTAATTAGGGGATTATGCTGATGCTTCCATTACTTTACATACATATCCGTATTCCTGATGATTGCCTGCCTTTCCATATCCTGTTTCACTGCCTCCATCGAGCACAATACCTAGAGTCAGAGGGGTGCAAATGGCTGTAGCACAGCACACTGTGTCACAATGTAGATGTCAAGTGTAATATCATCCTGTCATTTAAAGACAAATGGCACTAATTTCAGATGGGCTTCGCTGGGCATCTGCTGTTATATGATCTTCAGTTCTTGTGACAGATGAAAGGAGGAGAGTACTTTAGGTACTGCAGGTGCCTCTGGCTGGAGTTTGCCATCAGCCTAAATTATAAATTTCAGTTCCTCTCTCACAGAAGCGACCTGTTAGAAATGTTGCTTTATGCACCCTCTGTGCTACTTTAAGTTTAGTATCCTGCATGCCTTTGATGTGCTGAATCAAAGAAAAAAGGCAAATAGGTTATAGAGACCATAGTGCAATAACTTTAAGAGCACTCATCAGCTAGGGGAAGACAGACAAGCACAGGGGAGTGGGCGGAAATGATACAAAGCTGACTTTGAACTTGGGTGTCCCTCCCAGCCCCCACTGCAGTCAAATGCACTCTCAGCCAGATAGCGAGCAAGGAACTGGATTCTGATGATGATTCAACAGCACAATTATTATACCTGTAAAAACATTTACCAGTAGGTTTAGACATAGTTAAGCATCTCTGTCTAGATGCCCCTGCTGTACGTTACAGATGGGCCATGAGGTGGCTAGGCAAACCCACCACAAACAAACGTGAGAGAATTATAGTAGCCTTGTGCATTCCTTTGGATCTGAGTCACTCTTGACCTTGCTTGGTATTGAGCCAGCCCCAAACTATGCATTAGATAGTCACAACACTTACTTGGCTACACAAGGGAATAAGACTTCCCTATGTCTCTGCTTGGACCTGCTCCAGTTACAGTGGAGAGAGCAGAAGTGACTAGCCTGACCCTCCCTACTATGAACAAAAAGGTAGAGAATGGAAGGAGCCCAGCACCCTACTTTTCCAACTCCTCCACTCACCACCTAGAGTAGCTGGTCATCTGCACAGTGGGAGTAAGTTGTGCTACAAAAGTGGGTGAAGTAGTTTACTTCTCCCCACCCAGAGCAAAGATGAGCAGGGAAGGAATTGTAATGATGCTACTCCAGAGGCAGTGCAGCTCTGGGGGTTCACTAAGGACAGATGATACAGTTACAGTCTAGTCCCACTATGACTTTTTGCAGCTGGACTCAGATGTTCCATTTGCTGGCACACCTGGAAGTGCCCACAGAATTAACTATAGGGTTCTACGGACAATTTTAAATAAATAGCAGACTGGGAACAGAAGCACTGTGGAGATTACCCTTTTGCAGCTCTGTCCCTGTCCATTTGATACAAAATGTCTCTTTGTAAAGCAGCAACTCCTTTGCAAAGTGAATGGCAGGGCTTTCCACCCCCATTGCTCAGGTGTAAATGACTGCACAGGTGCCAGGCAGAGGAGAAGCAGTTCCCACCTGTGCATTATTCCAATACAGCAAAGCCCACTCCCATGGCAATATTGGCCTGTGTAGCTCCTTTAGCTATCCAAGTGAAATGCATGCCTGTGCAGAGGGCTAACACAAGGCCAATGCACCACTTCAGCCCTATTTTGGTGGGAGAGGAGTTCATTTCCTTCAAAATTGACCTTTTTCTAATCTTCACAATGGCTTGATCAGCTTTATTTTAACAAGTCATTTTACCTGTCCCTACTTAGTTCTTTATTTGTTTTTTAAAAGAGGTTTAATCCTCTTTATAAATAATAATAAATAAATTATAATGCAACCAATGAAAATTAGTCAAGCCTAAGGGTTGAACAATCACACACATAAAGGTCAGAAAATTACAATAGTTCATGTTGCTTTCCCGATATTAACTCAGCCACGTTGCTCATCCCAGACTTTTTTACAGTCAAATTTCAGAGAACAAATTCTTATTTGGATCAGAATTTTGGCAATTCGGTATTTGGAAAAGAACTGGCTAGTCTGAAAAACAGTGACTTATCTTATTGTTTATCTCGTATTACTGAGTCATTCGATTATAGACTGAAGTCAGTGGAAAAACACCACTGTAAAACCAGAGAACGGCCCTAGCCTGATTACATGAAGCAGATGTGTAGTTTAGCTCATGTTAGTAGGCCTCACAGAGATCACTCAGAACATTTACTTAAGCATTTGTAGAATCATAACTTAACTGAGGTATCTGATTTAGTTGGTGTTGGTCCTGCTTTGAGCAGGGGATTGGACTAGATGACCTCCTGAGGTCTCTTACAATCGTAATCTTCTATGATTCTATGATCTGGGGCAGAGAGCATCTTTTTGTTCTGTGCTTGTACAGCAGCTAGTGCAATGGTGGCCTGGTCTCTGACTGGGGTACTTGGTACTAACACAATACAAATGAATAATAATTGCTCTGGTGCCTGTTCCTCCTCTGCTTTGCTCAGTTTTCCCACTAAACAGTTTGGGGGCAGGTCAGGAACATACAGGGAAGGTGAAATTCACCCCATGCAAAGGGTGAGAACAAAGCCAATGACCATTTAAGTCTCCATGGGTACATCTACCCAGACCGGGGCAATGAGTCTCCCAGCCTGGGTTGACAGACGCAGATTTGTGGGGCTCACGCTAGTGCTCTAAAAAAAGCTGTGTACACAGCGCTCTGAAGTTGCGGCTTTGGCTCTGACCTGAGTGGGGAGGGAGGGCTTCAGAGCCTGAGCTGCAGCCCACACTGCAGCTTCAAAGCATTGTCTACACGGCTATTTTTAGAGCACGAGCATGAGTCCTGCATGCCCACATCTGTTGACCCAGCCTGGGATGCTGGCAGCTGTGGGCTGTGTAGATGTACCAAATCAGTCCAGAGAATAAAGGTTTGGGTCAATTTCTATTCAAATCAAACCAGGTCACCCATCCCTATTGCCTCTCAAGAGATGAGAGGCTCTTCAGATATGAAATCTTAACTCCCCAGTATGTTTGCATGTCACTGTCTCTATCATGCAGAATATTTTGGTTTTGCAATTGCTGTTACCAGCAGAGATGTAAGTGATCAATAGATTTAGAGGAGGTGCTTGCCAGGGCTTAGATACTCACGGCTCTTGTCATACTAAGACCTTCCTGCCTCATGAAAGTGTTATTATTAGCGCTGCTAACACTGGCAGAGCACTCAAAGACTATTTTAGCCTCTCAAATGGGAAAAAAGGTATTATATCTTGACTGAACAATATGTGTGATCTGATTTATAATGATTCTTTATTCTTTCTTTGCTTTGTGCATTTCTTTAATGAAAGCTAAAATCAAGACAATGAAAGATGTTAGGAAAGATGTTTGGGCTTTTATTTTTTAGTGTCTTTTGAATGCACAGCACACAGCTATCCACTAACCACCTGTGACATTCAGAACGGCAAGAGAAAAATATGATATAAATGCCAGGGGCTTGATCCTGCCCTTAGATAGTGCAGGAGAACATCACTCCTTGTTCTTTAAAATCAGCTTCTAAAGGGACCTGCCCTCAAACTGGGAAAACTAATATCTAGACCCTGTGGCAGCACACATTGCTGCACTACAGGAGGTGTCACTGCACCAGTGAATTGATGCAGGAAATTTTACCTCTACCTGTTATGCTATAAATCGGGTGTTTAGTTTTAGTTTAAACTGATAGAACATGACAATATCCCACTACAGGAGAAATTTAAGAACAGGCTTAACCTGCACCCCCACCATCACCATACTGCAAATATACTAATTAGTGACTGAGCTCAGAAGCTCTTTCACTAGAGGTCATCCCTGGCAGAACTGGGCATCGGGGGGGGGGGGACACATGTTTTATGTTTTTCAAGGAAAACAATTTAAAGCAGAGTGTAAACAGTTTTTATTCCTAAAAATGAACAATAATTTGCATGCCCTCCTCCCCCGAAACTAGAAAGAGAAACATTAAAATCTGCACTCTAACCTAGGTGTAATACACTGTTTAGGGAAATGTCAGAATGCCCTGTTTGCTATTGTTATATAATAATCATTTAGGGAAAGACTGTACACTCTTTGGGGGAGGGAACATCTTTTTGTTCTGTTTGCACAACACCTAGCACAACAGGGTCCTGGTCCGTGACTGTGGCTCCTAAGTGCTATGGTAATACAGATAACAATGATTCCGTCTCACTAATACACGGATGTGCAGTGGGGGAGGTGGCATAAAGGTTAATGGAACAGTCTAGCCCATAACAAAACCACTTCAGAACGAGTGTGGGAAATGAAGGTCACTACTGTCTTGCCCTGTCTGGTGGGGAAGGTTAAAATGACTGTGACTCACCCAATGCTAATTGTCTCCTCTGACACAGTGTGATTCCACTGGAGATTCATTTGGTTTTATTTGTTCAGTTTTCTGAGCTGGAGATTCCAGAATACAGGCCCAATCTTGAGCTGCATTAGAGAAGCTTTGGACTGCTCTGTTGGGGGCAAAACAGCCTCTTCCCAGCTGCTAGAGGGTTCCTTCTGTGTACAGGGACCTTTGGGTGGACAGAGCCAAAGGAGCAGCTCCCATATGCCAGAGGAGATATGGCTGGGACTCCCTTACACACTGACCACCCGTGGCTGCTGTATTTGAGAGATGGAAATAGGGAAGCAGAGAGAAAGAGAGAGAATGAATTAACAGGGCCATGAGAAGGGATAAGTAAAGAGAGACAACACATATTAAAATGCTGAAAGTCAACACAGAGAAGTGGAACACAGGAAAACCAAATAGGAAGGGGACACAGGCTCAGCTGAGAGGTCAGAAGTTTGACAAAGGGATAAATAAAATCAAGTCAAAGTAAGGACTCTGTCAATTTGTTATAAGAATTTTCATTCAAAATCCAGGAGTTAAATGTTTATTTTTTTCCCTCCCCTCTTAAGAGAACAAGGTAGATTTCTGGGATGCTAGAAAGAAAGTTGATTTCAATAATTAAAGAAAAAAAAGTCAGGTTGGAACAAGAGTTTTGGCAGTGTGGATGGAGAAGAATGAGGGATTTTGGAGATATTGATAGCAGTAAGTGGAAGGATTTAGTGACAGTGCTAATAGGAGAGGATTGTGATGTTGTGAAGCTGCGAGGATGGGAGAGTTGCCAACGGTGATGAAGAAGGAGAAAGTTTATGTGTAAGACATATGAATGAACTGATGGCAAAAATATAAAGTGTCAGCAAGGTCTATGGAAGCAGGGGTCTCTAGTGCATGATTTAACTTGCTGAGAGTTGTCTAAATGTTGTGGTAATTAAAGTCTAAAGTGCTGAGTTTTGGTAACATTTTACAGAGCCAATATTCTTGCTGTAATCCCTGGTTAACAAATAAAATTGTGATTTATCTAATAATATCTAGGATTTGGGTGATTAGTAAACAGAGGAGACGGTCATAAATACAATACACTTGAACCTCAGAAAGTTCAGCTTTTATAGTGAAAGCAGCCACTTTACAGTAATCCCAGTAGTACTCAGTACACATTTCATCTAATTCCCCCTCTACCTGGTAACTAATTTTTGTTAGTCCTTAGGTAACTCTTGTTGGTTTCCAACTGTCCGATGTCCTTATCTGGAAGGCTGTCCTGGTGCTGGTCTAGAAAGCCATTCTCTATGTTTGCCATAATAAAATATTTGCTTCTTTTGCCTTTCTTCTAGTTGTAATTGTGACTCTGATTCCCTCCCACCCCCCCAGGTTTGAGTAACTGAGATCTTGTGTTAAGTAAAACTACTGGGTGAGATCATTAACCTGCTCTGGCCACTACCTTATAAAAGAGCTGGAACAGTGCAGAGCAGTGGTTTTCAAAAATGTTAAGCTGAGTACCCCTTTCCAAATAATGTAGTCTACTGCATATCTCTGTCTGATAATATATCTATGAAAATAGGGGGAAAACAAGTCTGTAAGGGATAACACGATATGTTGTCCACTATTACGGGATTGTTCTCATGTACCCCCTGACAAGAACTTCCATACCCTTTGGGGAACATGTATTGCAGTGTGAAAACCACTGTAGAGGGACCCTAAAAGCCTTCATCTGTCTGGAAAGTAGTGCTGGGCAAGTTATTTAAGATCTCTGCCTTGGTTTTCCATTTGAAAACATCTGGATGATAATGTGATGCTGGTAAGCCAAGTGCCAGCTCTGGGCAAGGACTAGGTGTCAGCTGCGAACTGACAAACTCACAGCCAGAAGCCAGATCAGCTCATTTGTGTGTTAGTATAGTTCAAAGTAGATGTTAGAATGTATAAGAATGTGTTTAATGTTTAAACTTTATGAAAAACTGGTAGGCTGTCACATGCACTGTTTTAACCCTGTTATGCCATAACAGCAAACATTTGCATTGTATATACCCCTATAACTAAGTAATCCATCAAAGGAGAAAGAAGTCTTATATAATGCCACTGAATAACTTTAACAGGAAATTGCTAATTCGGACACATGGAAAGCAAATGGTCATTGTGTGTGAGATCAAAGATTTTGTTAAGCGCATTCCTCCCCCAGCTCCATGAAGAACGGACCTGTGTGGCAACAGATGCTGCCAGCTTGGTTTATGTGAGAAGCTATAAATATGGAAACAAGGAAAATTTCTTTGTGGACTGTTTGGGGTCTAACAGGGCAGAATAACCGACAGAGAAGATGGAGATCTCCAGAGTTACTCTGGGTAACCCTAAAAGTCTTTTGGAAAACTGTCAGATTCCTACAGCTCCGCTACCTTTTGAAATTATAGACTGTGACTCAGCTGTACATATATTTTATCTGCTTTAACCTCTCAATAGCTCACTTTTCCTTTTTTCTTAGCTAATAAACCTATAGTTTGCTAAGTATAGGTTTATTAGTTACTGTAGAACTGGCTACCAGCATTGTCTTTGGTGTGAGTTTTAGGATGCAAATTGACCTGGGCAATTGACTGGTCTCTTGGGACTGGGTGTAGTCTGAATATTTTGTGTTTATTGGTATAAATGATCATTTATCACGTAGTCCAGCTTGCCTTGGTTGCAAGGCAGACTGGAGTGTGTAAGGGGACTGTCTGTGACTCTATTATAAGACTATCGTAGTACTTTTGGAGTTCACATTTGGTACTGGGTTGGTGAAATCTCGTTATGGAACATACCATTGGTTTGGGGTGTCTGCTTTGCTTTTGACAGTCTGCCCTGAGGTAGGCACTCACAGTTGTGAGCCACCTTAGACAGCGTGACAGAGAATATTTAGTTGCTTTCCTCAGAGAGGTATTTTGGGAGATGAGTTATTTAATATTTGGCAAAGCATTTTGCTATGTAATTGCTAAGTATGATTATTTAGCTAAAATAAGAATGCTGGTGATCATTTGTAACCATGGGTTTGACTCTGTTTAACACTAGTTTTAATAAATTCACATTGACGATATTTACACCACCATTGGCAGTTTTCAAGTGGTACCAGTGAACATTCTCCAGCATATGCTTGCAGCTCAGTCAGAGAGTCTTCTCATCTCCTAGACCAGGGGTCTCAAACTCAAATGACCACAAGGGCCACATGAGGACTAGTGCATTGGCCCGAGGGCCGCAGCACTGACACCCACCCCTTGCTGCCCCGGCTCCACCCCTTCCATGAGGTCCCGCCCCTGCCCCATCTCTTCTCCCCCTCCCCCGAGCGTGCTCCTCCCCCTCCCTCCTGGAAAGTGCTAAGCATTATACAGAGCATACAGATCACTGCTGCTCCTACAACAAGTCATTTCCAAGCGGCTTTAATAAAATATATACACTCAGTAATGCACCTCACTCAAAGGACAAAACATGCACTTAGTTAGATTTACTTCTGTTAAAGCCCCCTCACTGCACTGGGCTGCACCACCACTCCACCACTGCTCTGCCTCTTCCAGGGGTGGCAGGTTTGTAGAAATTTTGGTGGTGCCCAGAACCTGCCCCCCCAAACTCCACCCCCACCTGCCTAAGGCTCTGGGAGGGAGTTTGGGTGGGGGTGGGGGTCTGGGGTGCAGGCTCTGGGATGGAGTTTGGGTGCTGGGTGCAGGCTCCGGGCTGGGGCAGGGGGTGGGGGTGCAGGCTCTGGGATGGAGTTTGGAGTTAGGAGGGGGTGCAGAGGTGAGGCCGGGGGACACTTGGGGGAGGTGCGTGGGGGCAGCAGGCGGGGCCGGGGGAGAGACCCGGCCCCAAACATTGGGGAGCAGCGAGCAGGGAACTTAGCTGCCACATAAAATAACTCGGGGGGGTGGTGGTGAGGGGAGTTTGGCTGTGACCGGAAGTAACTGGGGGGGGGCACGGGGAGCTTGGCGGGCCGCAGGGAAGAGCTCCGCGGGCCGCATGCGGCCCCCGGGCTGTGTGTTTGAGACCCCTGTCCTAGACTGTCAGACTTCATCTGTCAGCGGCAAAGTAAGGACTCATAATTCTTCCCTGGCAGTAGCAATGTTGGAAGTTATAGCACAGAGAGGATGCAGGCATTTTTACCACCATGTAATGTAACTTCACTGCTCATTTTAGTAAAAACAATTCTCTTAAAGCATCCATATGACATAATTTATAAAGTGAGAAATAAAACCATAATGGCGCTGAGCCACTGCAGGCAATGAGAGCCTTCCCATTGATTTCAATGGACGTTGGATCAGGTCTTCTGAGCATATTGTCCTCAGACCAGATCTTTGTCCCAAAACTGCTGTGGACATCAGTGCAGCTCGACTGTATATGAATAACAAAATCTGGTTCTGTATTGTTTTGCTAGAGATTATTGTGAATAGCAGAATTTGGCTCTGTGCCGAGCTCCAGATTCTGAGCAACCACACAGTTCAAAACTTAGGAATGAAGTCCAAGCCCATCTCAAGTTTAGCACTATTTCTTATTACTAGTACAGGGAAAGGGAAAGGCCTTGTTTTGGCAGTAGTAATACATTACAGTATGCTGACAAAATAGTAGAACTTTAATAACCAAAGATGGGCCGTAGACATCCAGGCTGTCTTGAAATCCAGACCCAGACTTTTCAAAAGTCTGGGTGTTTGAATCCTGTTTTTGTGTGTGTGGCCCATTAGAAAGACATAGGGACCAGTGGCAACATTCAGATCAACTTCAAAGTCCAGGGGTATTCAAATCTTTTCTTCAAATGGAGGCTCATATCTACTGTATGCAAAATGTATCAGCCTGTTATGGTACATTAAATCATTATGATGACCTGACATTGCTATCCGTGAAACTATCTGGTCGAACTCAAGGACCTGATCAAGAATGAGAAAGCAGAGAAGTGTTGATTTTTCAAATGAAAACGTTTTGTTTTAATAATCTTGCTTCTTCCATGTCTCCTTCCCTATTTCTAACTATAAATTCTACAGTATGATGTGACCTGACTTTCCAGCTGTTACATTCATGATACTTTCATAGATTCATAGATTCTAGGACTGGAAGGGACCTCAAGAGGTCATAGAGTCCAGTCCCCTGCCCTCATGGCAGGACCAAATACTGTCTAGACCATCCCTGACAGACATTTATCTAACCTATTCTTAAATATCTCCAGAGATGGAGATTCCACAACTTCCCTAGGCAGTTTATTCCAGTGTTTAACCACCCTGACAGTTAGGAACTTTTTCCTAATGTCCAACCTAAACCTCCCTTGCTGCAGTTTAAGCCCATTGCTCCTTGTTCTATCCTTAGAGGCTAAGGTGAACAAGTTTTCTCCCTTCTCCTGATGACACCCTTTTAGATACCTGAAAACTGCTATCATGTCCCCTCTCAGTCTTCTCTTTTCCAAACTAAACAAACCCAATTCTTTCAGCCTTCCTTCATAGGTCATGTTCTCAAGACTTTTAATCATTCTTGTTGCTCTTCTCTGGACCCTCTCCAATTTCTCCACATCTTTCTTGAAATGCGGTGCCCAGAACTGGACACAATGCTCCAGTTGAGCCATAACCAGCGCAGAGTAGAGCGGAAGAATGACTTCTCGTGTCTTGCTCACAACACATCTGTTAATGCATCCCAGAATCATGTTTACTTTTTTTGCAACAGCATCACACTGTTGACTCATATTTAGCTTATGGTCCACTATAACCCCTAGATCCCTTTCTGCCGTACTCCTTCCTAGACAGTCTCTTCCCATTCTGTATGTGTGAAACTGATTGTTCCTTCCTAAGTGGAGCACTTTGCATTTATCTTTGTTAAACTTCATCCTGTTTACCTCAGACCATTTCTCCAATTTGTCCAGATCATTTTGAATTATGACCCTATCCTCCAAAGGAGTTGTAATCCCTCCCAGTTTGGTATCATCTGCAAACTTAATAAGTGTACTTTCTATGCCAATATCTAAGTCGTTGATGAAGATATTGAACAGAGCAGGTCCCAAAACCGACCCCTGCGGAACCCCACTTGTTATACCTTTCCAGCAGAATTGGGAACCATTAATAACTACTCTCTGAGTACGGTTATCCAGCCAGTTATGCACCCACCTTATAGTAGCCCCATCTATGTTGTATTTGCCTAGTTTATTGATAAGAATATAATGTGAGACCGTATCAAATGCCTTACTAAAGTCTAGGTATACCACATCCACCGCTTCTCCCTTATCCACAAGACTCGTTATCCTATCAAAGAAAGCTAACAGATTGGTTTGACATGATTTGTTCTTTACAAATCCATGCTGGCTATTCCCTATCACCTTACTACCTTCCAAGTGTTTGCGGATGATTTCCTTAATTACATGCTCCATTATCTTCCCTGGCACAGAAGTTAAACTAACTGGTCTGTAGTTTCCTGGGTTGTTTTTATTTCCCTATTTATAGATGGGCACTATGTTTGCCCTTTTCCAGTCTTCTGGAATCTCTCCCGTCTCCCATGATTTTCCAAAGATAAAAGCTAGAGGCTCAGATATCTCCTCTATTAGCTCCTTGAGTATTCTAGGATGCATTTCATCAGGCCCTGGTGACTTGCAGGCATCTAACTTTTCTAAGTGATTTTTTCTTGTTCTTTTTTTATTTTATCTTCTAAACCTACCCCCATCCCATTAGCATTCACTATGTTAGGCATTCCTTCAGACTTCTTGGTGAAGACCGAAACAAAGAAGTCATTAAGCATCTCTGCCATTTCCAAGTTTCCTGTTACTGTTTCTCCCTCATCACTGAGCAGTGGGCCTACCCTGTCCTTGGTCTTCCTCTTGCTTCTAATGTATTGATAAAAAGTCTTCTTGTTGTCCTTCATTCCTGTAGCTAGTCTGAGCTCATTTTTTGCCTTTGCCTTTCTAATCTTGCCCCTGCATTCCTGTGTTGTTTGCCAATATTCATCCTTTGTAATCTGTCCTAGTTTCCATTTTTTGTATGACTCCTTTTTATTTTTTAGATCATGCAAGATCTCGTGATTAAGCCAAGGTGGTCTTTTGCCACATTTTCTATCTTTCCTACCCAGCGGAATAGCTTGCTTTTGGGCCCTTAATAGTGTCCCTTTGAAAAACTGCCAACTCTCCTCAGTTGTTTTTCCCCCTCAGTCTTGATTCCCATGGGACCTTACCTATCAGCTCTCTGAGCTTACCAAAATCCGCCTTCCTGAAATCCATTGTCTCTATTTTGCTGTACTTCCTTCTACCCTTCCTTAGAATTGCAAACTCTATGATTTCATGATCACTTTCACCCAAGCTGCCTTCTACTTTCAAATCCTCAATGAGTTCCTCTCTATTTGTTAAAATCAAATCTAGAACAGCTTCCCCCCTCGTAGCTTTTTCAACCTTCTGAAATAAAAAGTTGTCTGAAATGCAGTCCAAGAACTTATTGGATAGTCTGTGCCGCACTGTGTTATTTTCCCAACAGATATCTGGATAGTTGAAGTCCCCCCATCACCACCAGATCTTGGGCTTTGGATGATTTTGTTAGTTGTTTAAAAAAAGCCTCATCCACCTCTTCCACCTGTTTAGGTGGCCTGTAGTAGACTCCTAGCATGACATCACCCTTGTTTTTTACCCCTTTTAGCCTAACCCAGAGAGACTCAACACTTCCGTCTCCTATGTCCATCTCCACCTCAGTCCAAATGTGTACATTTTTAATATATAAGGCAACACCTCCTCCCTTTTTCCCCTGTCTATCCTTCCTGAGCAAGCTGTACCCATCCACACCAACATTCCAATCATGTGTATTATCCCACCAAGTTTCGGTGATGCCAACAATGTCATAGTTGTATTTATTTATTAGCACTTCCAGTTCTTCCTGCTTATTACCCATACTTTTCGCATTTGTATATAGGCATCTAAGATACTGATTTGATCTTGCCTCCCAGTTTTGCCTTGACCCTCCTTTCTCTCTGCCATTATAGCCCACGCTCCCTCCTATTTCCGACCCATCTCCCAGGTCTCCATGTTCCCCACTTACTTGTGGACTTTGCACACCGGTCCCCATCGAACCTAGTTTAAAGCCCTCCTCACTAGGTTAGCCAGTCTGTGTCCAAATAGGGTCTTTCCCCTCCTCGAAAGGTGAACGCCATCTCTGCCTAGCAGTCCTTCCTCGAATAGCATCCCGTGGTCGAGGAAGCCAAAGCCCTCCTGGTGACACCATCTTCGCAGCCAGGCATTCACCTCCACGATGCACCTGTCTCTGCCCAGGCCCCTACCTTTGACAGGAAGAATTGAAGAGAATACCACCTGCACTCCAAACTCCTTCACCCGTACTCCCAGAGCCCTGTAGTCACTCTTGATCCGCTCAGTGTCACACCTCGCAGTATCATTTGTGCCCACATGGATGAGTAGCATGGGGTAGTAGTCAGAGGGCTGGATAATCCTCGACAATGCCTCCGTAATGTCTCGGATACGGCCCCCGGCAGGCAGCATACCTCCCGAGATGAAATGTCCGGGCGACAGATGGGCGCCTCCGTCCCCCTCAGAAG